>NC_141539.1:133107500-133407500 GCF_021556685.1 Rattus norvegicus | reverse complement strand
CTTAGGGCGCAGAGTTACAAAGGCCAGGATTCTAACGCTTTCTAAGAAGACTAAAGCTCCCACTTCATATTTCCACTCTGAAAAGATTCACAAGCAGATCCCGGCCACACAGTGGCTGAGCCGACATGGCTGTCTGACCTCTGGGAGCTCCTGGTCTGGCTGGGAGTTAGGGTGGGCACCAAGTCGGCTGTGCTGAATTACATCTAGTCTCCATGGTGTGCAATGGGTTCTGAGAGGGGTGTGTGTAAGACAGTCGGCCATGTTCAGAAACTCCTGGAAGTACAGGTGGATGGGTGGAAGGGTTTCTGGGAGGAAAGGCCGCCCACTGGGCAGTGAGGCAGAAGGAAGAGCAGAGAGGCTAGGTGAGGTGCTGAGCCTAGGCTCTCCCTAAGGCTCAAACTGTAAGACATCTTGGAACTCAGAGATGAATACGGTTTTGATTTTTAAAAGTATACATGAGGTGTAATTTAAAAACAAACAACAATAAGAAAAATTTGTGATGTCAGTTGTCTTCACTGGTTTTCTGCTACCGAGACACCACCATAAATCCCTCCACAAATCAAGGTATAACGAAAAGAGGGTATTCTGATCCACAGTCTGGGGGTCCAACATTGAGGGGCTCCACACGGTGATGGCCTCTGGTTGGCAGAGTCCCACGGCAGCCTAGAACCGTGTGATGATGCGAGGGCTGCTGTGTATGGTGTGTGCAGGTGTGTGTGAGTATGGAAGTGTGTGGCATGTGGTATGTATGTACATGTGTGTGTGTGTAGTGTGTGGTGTGTGCATGTTCGTATGTGTAGTACATGGTATGTGTGTGCTTGTTTGTGTGTATGGTATGTGATATGTATATATGCATGTATGTGTGTATGGTATGTGGTATGTGTGTATGTATGTGTGTAGTATGAAGTGTGCATATATTCATGTACAGAAGTGTGTGTGGTATGTGATGTATACATGTACGTATGTGTGTGAGTGTGTAGTATGTGTATATGTGTGTGTTTAGTACATGGTGTGTGTAAGCATGTATGTAAGTGTGTAAGGTATGTGGTATGTGTGTGTAGTGTGAAGTGTGTGTGTGTGTGTATTCATGTATACAAGCGTGTGTGGTATGTGGTGTGTGCGTGTGTATAAGCACGTGTGTAAGTGTGGTGTGTGTCCCTCCCTTCTGGCATTCCCCTTCTTAGGATTCGATCACAGGACTCCAGCCTCAGCTAATTCAGAGTCCCCACCTCTGACCACCACCGCTGGATCCCCTTCCCACCCTCTGAAGGCCTCTCAGTGGATACTGAATTTCAGCACGTGAAGCCTGGTGAACAAGTGTGCCCACAATGCTCATATGCATGCTGCAGCAATGATGACACTTGTACCCAGACCTGTGGCAGCTCACCTGGCAGGCAAGTAGAGCTGGTCGAATAATGGGAGCGTCACCTATTCCACAGGCCAGGGCCCAACTTGAGCTGCCTTCTCACCCCCTTCCTGCCTACAGCTGTTCTGTCTCCTGACCCATCTTCACTGGACATAACCTAGTGTTCAGTGTCCCAGGCACTGGAGCCAGAATGCCTGGGCTCAAACCCAGCTCTGAACCTTACCTCCAACGAGTTCCTTAAAACATTGGCCTTGGGCCTGGAGAGATGGCTCAGTGGTTAAGAGAATTGACTGCTCTTCGAGAGATCTTGAGTTCAATCCCAGCAACCACATGGTGGCTCACAACCATTTGTAATGAGATCTGATGCCCTCTTCTGGTGTGTCTGAAGACAGCTACAGTGTACTTCTGTATAATAAATAAATAAATCTTTAAAAAAAAAGTTGGCCTTGTTTCTTCATCAACAAAATGGACACAGAGTAGCCACTCCAGAGTCCTGTTGTAAGAATCAAACAACAAAATACAGGTAAAGTGCACAAACCAACTCCTGGTGCTTAGAGGCACACACACACACACACACACACACACACACACACACACATACACCCCATATCCCTTACACAAGCACACATGTGCACACACACACATCCTACACATACATACAAATACACATATTTACTCACACACACAACACACACCACACACACACACACCACATATCCCTCACACACAAATACACATACATGCACACACAAACACACACACATACAAACACACATACTTACACACACAGCATCACACACACACACATTGCATACACCACACACACACACACACCACATATCCCTCACACACAAACACATACATACAAACACACATACTTACACACACAACATAACACACACACATTTCCCTCACACATAAATACACACACACACACACACACACTCTCTCTCTCTCTCTCTCTCTCTCTCTCTCTCTCTCTCTCTGCTGGGGATAAAGAGGACATGGTTTCCTATCTTCAAAATGCCAACCTCTACTTGGGAAATGGTCACTCTGTGGTGTTAGATAAAATTTAGCATGAAACCAAGTCTGAACACATGTCTGTTCCACTAGCCGATGTCAACTAGACAGAGCAGGCTCACGACAGGAAAGGAGCACAGCGAGCAGGCGTTGGCGTTTGGGAGACGTGAGTGTGCTGTGAGTGCACACCCACTCTGTTCCTCCCCACGGCACTGACCCTCTGAAGCCCTGCCAACCTCCATGGCCCAGTCCCTATGAGATCTTCGCCCTCCCCGGGGAGCGGCTGTCATGACTTGGCATGGGTGTGGTGCGTTTTACAAGCCAGTCCACAGGGATGACGATCATCACTAAATGCTATCCACTGCTAAGGCTTTCCAACAGTGGTGCCTACAACCGGGGCGAAAACGCCCTGTAAATGCTGTAGCATGAGAGCCCAACTCCATCCAAATCACTTCCCGATTAAAGCATAATTTCCTTAAGAGTGTAAAATTCTTGTTATGTAATTTCTTTGCGGGGTGGTATTTAAGTCAAATCCTTTTTACTGCTAAGAATTCTGACTCTGCCAAGAGCTACTTCGTTATGTCAGTTACTCTGGCAGAAAAGAACGTGCTAAGGTTGTTAACCACCAGATGCTTTCGGCAAATGCTTCTACTTACTTACTGAGCGAGTGTCCGGCTAGCGCTTCTGTACGGGGTGTTAGAGAGGTCTGACTTGGGCAGACCCGCCACTCATTGCCCCACACTCACGGTTGCTGGGTTTGTCTTCTTCTGAATGCCCATGCGCACCAGCTCTCCGGGGAAGGAGGATTACTACATGTGTACACGCCCCTCGTCTTCAGGGAGGCACTATAAGACACGATGGCCCTGAATCGAGCCAGGGAACATTCTCCAGTAAACCCAGGCAGTGCCAGGCACTGCCAAAAGGCGAGAATGCTCAGGAGACCCTAGGACCAGTCTGGGAAGAGCGTAAATCAAGCAGGGCGCCTTACCCACTAGGGAGCCAGGGCACTGGTAGGCGGAAGAGCCCTAAGGATCCAGGAGCCCTAAGTTATTGTCCTGGAGAATCTTAAATGACAAAGAGGCAGAGAGGGGAGATGCAGGGTTCTGTCACTCAAAAAGGGTACTCCAGTGTCTCAAGCTCTCTAAGTGGTGATTTAATTACTGATGTGCTGATGGTGGGCACCTTGAGGCTCCAAACCCTTTGGCCTGGTCTGCCCAGCATCCTGGCTTCACGTCCAACTCCCTCACAGACCAACACTGCCCCGTTATCTGCTCATCCTCCTGTCTCCTGTCTGCCTTAGAGGAGCCTTAACCCAGGTACTCTCTCCCTCTTCAAGTGTAGATAATGTCACCCACTGTCTCTCCTGAACTCCGCCCATCCTGCATAAATTACCACAGCCTCTCCTAGGATTTCAGCCTCAGGCTCCCACATCCACTTCTGCCTGCTCTCCCAGACTACCCTCTCCACCACTCTGACAGGACCTTTCAGAGATAAGCACCTAGCCAGATGAGGTGACCAGGACGATCACATTGGGGCTGAAATTCAAGGCCCGCATGAGCGGAATAAAGAAGTCTCTAAAAAAAGAAGGAAGGACTAAGATCAGCTGAAAGTCTGTTAAGGTCATTCCCCTGACTCTGTTTCACTCCGTCCCCCTACATTACGGCAAGCCACTGTACTCTTAACCCTGAGCTTCCTGCCGCTTCCCTAGGCCTGGAGTGTCCCTCCTGCCTTTGGCCCACTGGCCAGCAGTGAGTGGGCTGTGAAGGACGGCCAAGTCTTCCTTAGGAGAGCGTCCTGAGACCCTAACACCTGCAGCACCCCCCCATAGTTCCTTAGCCCACTTGGCACAAGCTGTCTTGGGGTCACTAAGTAACTGAAAACGGTGTTGACATTTTACTCCTGATGAGCACAGTAGGGCTTCTTAAAGGGCAGAGCAGGAGGGCCCAGCGGGTCACTGGAGCCTGGGAACCATGTGACAATGAGCGGCACAGTTGGGGCCCACATTCTTGTGGAATACACAAAGGAATGGACAGAGGGGGCTGAGGCTAGAGGGGTAGATAGGGAAGGCTCTTCAAACCCAACAGGCGAGGACTGAGCTGAGAACAAAAAACCTTCCATATCTAGGGGGACCACGAATTTAACGGGGTGTGTGTGTGTGTGTGTGTGTGTGTGTGTGTGTGTGTGTGTACAAGTCCATGCCTGTGCACATGTATATGTGTGTGGTGCATGTACAAGCCCATGCCTGTGCACATGTATGTGTGTGTGTGCTGCATGTATAAGTCCATGCCTGTGCACATGTATGTGTGTGTGTGGTACATGTACAAGTCCATGCCTGTGCACATGTATGTGTTTGTGTTGCACATGGTTGTGTGTTTTATGTGTGTACGTGTCCATGTCTGTTCCTGTGTGAGCTATATGTGTACATATCTGTATCATAGGTATATGTGTCTGTGTCTGTACATGTGTGGGGTGGGAGCAGAGATCCGGTGTCTTCCTCCATTGTTCTCCACTTTCTTTTTGAGACAGGACCTCTCACTGAACCTGGACCTTACTAGATTGGTGGTTAGCAAGAACCCTCCTGTCTCTGCTCCCCAGTGCTGGGAGTATAGAAGCATACCGCTGTCCCTGGCTTCATACATGGGGCCCAAGGATTCAAATTCACATCTCTTATTTGGATGGCCAGCACTTTACCCACTGAGCCATTTCCGCAACTCCATATTGCCCTCAGCCCACTGTAGGTGTTCATCGGAAACCAGCTTAGTTTGCCGAATAGTCTTTAAGCCCTCTCCAGGGTAGCTTTGTGCTGAAGGGCCACACCTGGGAACCCTCAACTGTACTCAAGAGGCGGTACCCCCTACACAGAGTACACCATCAGCCCAGGACCGCACCCCAATACAGCCACCACCCTTAGGGACCTGTGGTTAGATCCCCGCCTCTATGACTACAAAGCCTCCTGTAGGAAGCTTCCCATGAGAAGCCCCCAGGCTCGGCGTGATGCTCTGGGCCTTTAGGCATATTATAGACCAGATTGCTCCTGTCAGTACCGTTATGAATAAGGTCAGGAGTTTAAAAATTTTCCAAAAAGCTAACAGGATAAAGAAAGATGCCCACCGGCGGCCCAGGAGTACACAGCAAGCACATGGTTTTACACTCCAACTATGTTTTTTAAAAAGGTACAGTTCTGAATAAACAAAGCCAGAAGCATGTCTACCTGGTTTGGGGGGTTGTTTTTGTTTGTTTGTTTTTTGTTTGTTTGTTTGTTTGTTTGGGGTTTTTGTTTGGTTTTGGTTTGGGGGGTTTTTTGTTTGGTTGGTTTGGTTTTTGCAGGTAGGGAATGGAGCGGGAAGGGGTAGTAAGATAGGATCTCGCGACTTAGCTGTTGAGCTCACTGGGTGCAGACAGTATTGAACTCCTAGATGCCCTACCTCCCACTGGGATTACAGGGATGTCTACCACCTCGCCCAGCTTGTGCCTGATTCTTCTTTGTTGTTGGTACAAAAAAACAATTCATTTATTTCTGCTTTATGTGCATTGATGTTTTGCCCGTGTGCATGTGTGTGAATGTCTATGTGAGAGCATCAGATCCACTGAAATTGGAGTTGCAGACAGTTGTGAGCCGCCATGTGGGTGCTGGGAATCGCACCCTGGTACTCCGGAAGGGCAGCTGGTGCTCTTAACCGTCGGGTGATCTCTCCAGCCCCCTGTATGCTTAAAGAAGTTATAAATACTGTGCTTTGAAAGAAAAACAAATAAAAACCTCCCCCCAAAGAATCGTCTCTTTAGAGGAAATACACTCTCTGCTGACCAAAGCCAGGACTCCCCAGCCTGTACGGAAAGAGCTATGTCCCCAGCAGGATGGTAAATGTGCTTGTCAGATGTCAGTGGGAGGGTTTCCATCATCGGTAGTTATGGGACATGGAGAGCATTTAACAGGCGTTCGCCCTTTTTTTTATTAGCATCTTTCTGAATGCATTTAGACCATTTCCCCAGTACTAGAACTTGCCCCCTTTCTCCAGGCTGATCCGAGGTTTTAAAGAGGAAGACTAATCGTCCATTAAAGAAAAACTTCTAATTACAAAATAGAGCAGATTCTGAGTCACTGGAGAGAACGCCTTCAGAACACTCAAGGCTCAGGGGCCGTTTTCCATGCCCTCAGCAACGCAAGATTTTTGGGCGTGGACAAACTGTTAACAGCAGATGAGAAGACGGTATCTCTCCTTTCTTCGCCACATCCTCCCGGACTATTTCTTTTAGATTAAAAAAAAATGCATGAAAGGGACTCTCATTATTTTGGATATAAAGTCTATGTGATTAGTGATCGCTTTTAAAACAAAACACTTGGCTTGTTTATAACGTCATTAATGCTTGCGGTTTACTTATAAAATAGGTTCCTCGCTGGATGGAGGGCCCGGATGGCAATTAGGCAACCTCCCACAGGCGAGGTGTGCGCTCTCACGCTCCCATGCGGGTTCTTCCTTTTGATTGGCCACCACCGGCCCTGCCAGACCCTTCCAGGTCAGAGCTACGCCATGCAGGAGAGTGTGTGACAGTGTGACACAAGTTTGGAGATGCCTCAGTGTCCAGGTGGTTCCCTCAGGAGGTCCTAGATCCAGCTAAAACTTTTAAGTATTGGTCACGTTGAAAAGCTGACCAGAAGTCATAGTTAAGAGACAGTCACCAGTACTACAGACATCAGAAGGGACTGAGATGATTAAGAAGGGGCTGCCGAGATGGCTCGGTTGGTAAAGGTGATTGCCGTGAAGCCTGATGACCTGAGTTCAATTCCCTGAACCCACAGAGTGGAAGGAGAGAATCAGCTCCTGCAAGTTGCCCCCTAGTCTCCATCCACATGCCAAGGCAGAGGCACAAACACTCAAGTGTGCACGCACACACACACACACACACACACACACACACAAATAGAAACGTAATTTAAAAAATTTAAATGTTACTATTAAATCACCGTTAGCTCTTAAAGGAGAAATAAATGGAAGTGAAAACAAATTTCTAGCTGGATGCAGCCCATGCCTTTAATCCCAGCAAGCAGGAGGCAGAGGCAGGCAGATCTCTGAGTTCGAGGCCAGCCTGGTCTACACAGCGAGTTCCAGAACAGCAAGAGTTAAACAGTGGGACCTTAAAACAAACAAACAACAACAAACAAAAACAAATTTCCATTTCAAAGTGAGAGAAAAGTATTTCCAGGAGCTGGAAAGATCACCCTACAATGGAATTTGAGTAGGCGGGACAAGTAAGGCTGACTGGCCCTGGTCATTAGCAAGAAAAAAAAAAAAAAAGGCACGGGCCACTTTGGGAAGGCAGGAGACATACTACACAGAGTCCAGAGGGAACCCAAGGGTTTTCTCAACACCTCTTTCACAGGGAAGAAGGGAAGCGAAGGCTATGAGCCAGGGCCATAAGCTTCCAACCTCCACGCTGCCTCCAAGCTAACCGCCAGGGAGTCCTGGGCCCACCCACAGCACACAGAGCACGGGTTATGTTGGATAATCATTTGATAGAGTCCTGCCTACCGAAGGAAACGCCCCCAAACAAAATAAAATTACTAACAGTAAGAAAGTAAGAGCAAGAACCTGGCCACAGTAAAACACTAGACTCCTCGGTAAACTTAGGCAGTGATGACCGGAGAAGCAGCCGATATCATCTCAGACCGGATGGGTAGGGCGATGTGTCTGGCTCTACTTAAAGAACTCGCCAGGGGGCTGGCAAGATGGCTAAGCACCTGCTGCCAAGCCTGCTGACCCAGTCTCCACTCCCGGGTCCCGAGTGGCAGGAGAGGACTGACTCCCCAAAAGAAAGCCTCCGACTTCTGTATGGGCAGCACGGTGCCCCCAATGACCTCACACAATTAATATGAATGTAATTGAAACACAAACATACCACGGCTGGCCACAGTGGCACAGGCTAGTTCCTGCCACCCCGACACTAAGGATGTGAGGACAAGAGGTTCAGTATTCTGTTCAGCCTGTACTACACCAGGAGACACTGTTCTCCAAACACGCGCGCACAACAAAACACGGAAAGGCCGTGTCTAGATTCACAGTCACCTGCAGGTAACGAGTTAAAAAGCAATGAAAAAAAGAAGCAAATGTGGGTGACACAAATCAAGATTAGGGGTCTAGAACAGTGCAGAATGAGCAATTTACCTTCCTCCCCCCTGCACCCTCAAAAAGGTGTCAATGAGGGTTGGGGATTTAGCTCAGTGGTAGAGCGCTTGCCTAGCAAGCGCAAGGCCCTGGGTTCGGTCCCCAGCTCCGAAAAAAAGAAAAAGAAAAAAAAAGTGTCAATGCTGTCCTGGAACTCACTATGTACACTAGACTGGCCTTGAACACGCAGAGATCCACCTGCCTCTGCCTCTGCCTCCCATGAGTACTGGGATTAAAGGCACACACCGCCATGCCCTGCAAATTGTTTATGTTAACGTTTAATCAAAAGAAGAGTCTAGAAGAAGGCTGGTGGGCTTCAAACACAGGCTGACCCACTGGCATGTGTGGGAGATTAAATTTGATTGTTACAGACCCAGAGAACAAAATGAGGGCCAGCTTTTGGCTCCACGCAGAACCCGATGGTCTGAACTGCACAAACAAGGAAATGTTACATGAGGGCTGGTGAGTGGCATCTAGTGTCGCCGGCCGTCCTCTGCACCAGGGGTAGGGGCAGAGGCAGGCCGGAGGGCCTCTATTTCAGCAAGAGCAGCCACATCTGTTGGATTCACCTTTGGACTTCTAGGTCAGCCCGACTTTAGAGAATCAGCTCAAAGTCCTAAGAAAACAACCAAGAACCGGAGATTGCCTGCTGAGTGAAGTGTCCGTCTGTTCGCTGACTCCTAGTGAGCTGACAGACAGAAATATCTACAGACCCACAGGTACAAAGCAGGGACATTCTGTCTCCTTCCCATCCCAGTCTCTCCTGGGTCTTGCTGCTTTATCAGCGAGTGTAGGAGAAAGAGCTTGAGATAGATAGCTCAAAAAATTCAAATAGGCTCATTGAAATACTTAAACCCAGTGTTACCACATAATCCAGAAATTCCGCTCCTAATTACCTGCCAAGAAAAATAAGGACCTATGTCCACACAGAAGTGAGCGTGTTGGTCTAGCATTACCCATATCAGGGGGGGAAAAATCATCTTATTGAAGCCCATGGTTGTACCTGATTAATATATGATGATTAAAAACATCTTTGGGGGCTGGAGCTTAGCAGTTAAGAGCGAGAACTTGCAGAGGCCCCAAGTTTGATCTCCCGCATTCACGTCCTACAGCTCAGAAAGATATGCAAAAATCCAGGTGCAGGGGACCGGGCACCTCTGGCTTCCACAAGCACCTGAATTCAGGTCACATAACCCTCTACGGAAATGTACATATGCAAAATTAAAACACGTCTTTTATAAAAACTTTTTTTTTTTAATATCCGGAATCCATAGAGGATTAACGGTTGTCAGGGGCTAGGGCAATGGTACCAATTTCGAATGGTTACCATGGGTACTTTTTGGTGTGGTAAAACTATTTGCTTCCCAGAACTATAGAAATGAATTAATAAAAATAAGATAAGGGTTGGTGAGATGGCTCGCTGGGCAAAAGTGCTTGTCCCCAAGACGGAGGACCCGGGTTTCATCCCTGGTGTCCACATTAGGTAGATGGAGAGAACCTACTTTCTCAAGTTGTATTCTGGCCTGAAGGGACAGACACACAGACACACAGACACACACACACTACAGAAATAAATGTGATAAAAATTAAAAATAAAAACTCTTCTCGGAGGATAGCTAGAGCCCACTTTTCAGAACACTGTTTTCATTACAACGTTAAGAAGCATTTGTGGGGCTAAGGAGATGGCTTAGTTTGAATCCCCACTATTTTTTTTTTTTTTTGAGCTGAGGACTGAACCAGGGCCTTGCACTTGCTAGGCAAGCGCTCTACCACTGAGCTAAATCCCCAACCCTGAATCCCCACTATTAAAAGGTGCAATGACACACACCTGTACTCCAGAGCTGGGGACGGGAGAATGCTAGCCAGCCATTCTAACCAAAAGAGAAGGCCCCGGATTCAGTAGAAAGACCCTGTCTCAAAAGCTCAGCAGAGAGACACCAGAGGCCAACCTCTGCCCTTCATGTGCATATGAACAGGTGCATGCACCTGCACCCATCTGTGCATACACACGTACACACACCACTCCCCCATACACACACATGCATACACACCTACACCCTTATATGCATACACATACCTGCATAAATACATATACACAGCACTGCCCCACACACCTGCACCCATATGTGCATACATACATATATACAGCACTGCCCTATACAAACGCACACACCTGCACCCATATGTGTATACACCACACCATTCTCCCATACACACATATATGCATATGTGCCCATATACACATTCACGCATGTACACACACACACACACACACACACACACACACACACACGTTTGAGATTCCCAGCTCACTTTACAAATTCTAAATATTTAGAAGGAAAAAAAATGCATGCAACTTCAACTTAAACAAGTGAGCAGACCCCTAAAAGATGTGCATGGACAGCCTTTTCAGGAGCTCGAAGGCTTCTGAACTTCCTAGCTGGCAGGCAGTAGAGACCAAGTACCGGGAGACAACAGAAAACAGTTGAGAGGTGAGCTTAGACATCTCATTGCTAAGGGGAGCGTCTCTTACAGATGTGTCCTTCCACCGGTACTTTGTCTTGTGGCCATCCGCTCGGTAAGTGTGTGCTGCCTCTTCTGAGGATGATCCAGTACAGCTAGGACTTGAGTCCCTGTCACTTTGAAAATCTTGAGTCGAGCTGGGCATATGAAAATGTGTGAGTTCACATATTACCCCGCTGGGACCTAGCCCCGGTGATGTAAATCTCTACTTTAAAAGTCAAGGACCCCCTTCCTGATGCCCCTAAGGAAACACTCAAGTTTCATTCAGTTCTTTTTGAGACGGCATCTCTGTGACCTGCTGCTTCAACTGAATCATGGTCGCAGTTAACCGAGTGGGATTCATTTATATTTTCACTTCATGCAAACCTACTGACTAACTTCACGCCAGCACATCTGTTGCCTAAGACACCCCTGGATAACAGCCATTTCTATCCCCCAAAGCCTCTTTGGTTTTAAACTTTCATCACGAAGGTAACTCCAAAAACTACATACTGCAGAGCTAACTCTTCAAGGGAAACAAATTCAACAGTTGTTGGTGTGGTCTTAAAGCACCATTATTGTTCTGTCTTAGAGCTATTTTTCCCCCAGTTGTCACCTCCCCAGCATAAAAGAGCTGGTTTTCAGCTTCCTTTCCGAATCTTCACTACCAGCCAAATATCATACCAGCAGCCCTAAGCCGGCAGCCGATAGAAGGCAAGAGTCCAAAATGAAACAACTTACAAATGAAACAATTTTATAGCCGAACTACCAAAGAAGCTGGGTGCCCCACCCTGAAGAGCTGCCCCAATAAAGTTCCTGTGCCCATTTTCATACTCCAACTGTCAATAATATGCCCACATACGGGGTATGCAAAGGCTTTGTGCCTGGCTAACGTTCCTTTTTGTGCGCCTCACGCCTGTCCCAGTCAACACAATGAGAATCCACCAGAACCACGCTAAAGGCTGTACCTGCCCGGGACTGCAAAAGTAGCTGTTTAGACGTGATTGATTATCAGTCAATTAAGGAAACTATTCAAAGTGCTAATTGAAGAATCTGTTCAACCTGCCCCGGAGCAGAAACATTCCCATGAGTCTATACTATTAAGTACCCCAGTGGCCGGTGGGAAACCAAACACAATCTATCTGCCCCACATGAAAACCGTAAGTATATATAGTCATTAAAAGAAAAAGGCAAATTCCACCAGACAAAGGGAAACAGGGTACCGAGTGAATCAGCACATTCGTCCCTCTGAATGCTCAGAGATAGCCAGCCCTCTTTTGCAAACAGGTGGTACCAAGCAAGAAACATTTCCCTAGAATTACAACTGCAATGTAAATTTTCTCCAGTCGTTCAAGGGTCTGGAATTGAAATTTATCCTGGCTGCACTCGAGCAAATTCTGCAAAAGCCACACTTCACCCCTTAACGAACTTCTGCCAAGGCAATAACTCCCAATATGAAAAAAAAAAGTGTGGTAAACTTTTGTGCATGAATTATCGTACATCACGCTCTGATAAAATATGCAGAGCGCGATGGAAAAAAATCTTTCCCAACCCTGCTAGAGAGACTATAAAATCTTTACAGCACGTATGATTCTATATATTTTTAAGATGCCATATTGGTAGCAATGGTTGTCTCCTCCCTGTAAAAACTGCCACACACATATACCCGGAGAAAGAGAAAAAAAATCTATGATGCCATAAACAAAATAAATAAGGTCTAACACTTTTAAGCCAGGTCCACCCGCTCCGGAGCACATTTAACCGTGATGATTCCATCCAAGTGACCCCAAAAGGATTCTGGAGGTCCATCTGCAGCCAGCCCTGCCTGCATCCTGAAAAGGTTTTTGTTTTTGTTTTTGTTTTTGTTTTGTTTTTTTGTTCCGGCAGTGATTTGTTTGCTGAGTTCTGCATCCAGCACTGTCCAAACAGATGTGAGTTTGGAAGCGAAAGAGCAACACGTCCCCGGAACGACGAGGTTGCCCGGGCCTCCCGGCTCCGGGGCTCCCGGGCTCCCGCGCGCGCTTTCCGCCGCTGCATCCGCTGGGGCTCTGAGAACCACAGATCCGCCCTCGCCGGGAGCCCGGGATGGGTATCGGGGAGCCCGGGAGCCCGCAGCCCGGGAGAAGCGCGGCCCCGCGGCCCCAGCACAATGCGCCGGCGGGAACCGGAGCCACTTGGCGCGGCCTCGCCCGCGGCCCGGCCTGGCCCTCGCCGCTCGGTCCCCGTGCCCCCGTCCGCCCGCCCATGCTCACCGTTGCAGAACTGCAGCAGCGAGGACGTGTCGTACAGGCTGCTATAGCTGGAGAAGCCGTCCTCCATGCTGAGGCCGGGCCGCGCCCGCTCCGGCCGCGCTCACCCACACACTGCGCCCTGCCGAGCCGCCGCGGCGCTGGCGCTGGGGCCGGCCCTGCTGTGGCTGCCGCCGGTCACCATGGCAACCCGGGCCCGCCGCCGCCGCCGCTGCCGCCGCCGCCGCCGAGAACGAGCAACCGGCGCCCGCGCTGCCCGCGAGGGGGCGGCCTCGGTGGCATGGCCCGGAGGAGACGTGGCGGGCGGGGCACAGAGCTGGGCGCGTCTGGGTCCCGCCTGGGTCCCCGCCCTGGTCCCCTCCCTGGTCCTTGCTCCTAAGGTCTACAGCCAGAATGCTCCGGGTTGGGGGTGGGGGTGGGGAGGAAAGGGAGAGAAGCCAAGGAACGCTTACAGCCCTTTCCCGGACCCTGGGGACCCTCTTGCCCACCCTTTGTCCTCCACGCGCTGTGCCCCCGGCACCCCGAACAGCTGCTGCACTAAACTTGGAACACAGTGGTGCTTGCCACCGTCATAGCGCCTCCCACCGGACCACTTCCAGTAAGGCTCATCCCCTGATCTGCAAGTTCTCCAGCTCAGGGCTTGTAACTCCGAGAACCCTCGAACCCCATGGGGGACTAAGGATGCAGAAAGAGGTGTACCACGTCCTCCTTCCTCTGTGACCAGCTCGTATGATGCTGTCACCTTAGACTACATTGTTAAAGACCCACAGGTCTGGGCTCACCACCAGGAAGAGAATGTCAACTTAAGAAAATTGTTAAGAAACAAACCCAAGAGTCAGTAAACACACTCAGCCTAGATACATAAGTGCCAGCTAAGTTAGCGATCTGAACCTTTCTACCCATGGCTAGAAATAAAGATTCTGCCAAGTGATAAGCGAGAAAGCTGAAGAGAAAGGAAGGCTTGAGCGATGGGTGGGCTCTGTCCACTAGAGGTGAAATTCTAACTTCCAGATCTTGAATACAATTGTCACCTAATAGTCACGTGATTATAACGAAATCGAAAGTTAACCGGAAAAGTTCCAGACCTCTCTAGGACTCTGAAGTCTATTTTCTCACACTTCACTAGAGGACAAGGCTAGGGATGGGATGTGTCACTCTGGTCCTCAAAGATGTAGGCAGAAGGAAGAGAAGCTCAAGCCTCGTCCCTGTCCTAAGGAGACCACACTTAGAAAACGCGGTTATATGGTAGGAAATGTGTGATGGGTGGAGCAGGAGGGCTCCAGATGTTGTTGATTAAACTGTACCACATGGGTGAGGGAGAACCACGCTAGCAGGGAAACGAGGAAGATGAGAGAGCCTGCTGTCAGGGTAGGAGCTTTGGCCTGACCTGAATGGGGGGCTCGTGTTGCAGACATATGGGGAATGAGATTGGGCTGAGGGAAAGGGTCCAGACAAGAAGCCTGGAAGGGAAAAACAAGACAGGCTCTGCAGACCGAAGGGCAAAAGGAAGTCTTCAGGCATCGGTGGATGGGTGGGTTAGAGGGCTGAGGTCGGCTGTGACCTGGACCGCCAGAATCAGGACTTGTCAAACAACCCAATGTGCCTTCAGTGCTCCAGAGATGGGGCACCAAGAAGCCCAGATGATCACAGGGAGGAAGACTGGAGGATGGGCTATAGGGAGATTACTGTAGGACAGGCCCAGACGGATGAGGAAGGTCGAGCCAGGACAGCAAATCTTCCATTAGATCGCTATGGCAGTTGTAGGAGACCCTGGCAAAGCGATCACTGGGTGAGCCTTCTAAAGCAACAAGTAGAAAGTTAGCTAGGTGTTGGTACCAAAGCGGTGGGGAGGCAGAGAGGGGAGTGCGGAAAGAACAGACAGGAAGCCAGCAGCTCCGAAGAGGAAATAGCCTCAGGAAGCTGCTGGCACAGAGCTTCCAGGAGGTTGGCACTGTCCTCCCTTCTCTATAGAGCAGCATCTACAAAGGACCAGGCTAGAGAAAACCCCACGTACATGGTGAGGACAGATGCCTCCAGGTGGCCCTGCAGCATTGTGGAGAGAGAACGTTGGTGGGAGACAGGTCCCCAGATGCCCCCGGTAAAGACTGCGTGTGGTCCATGGGCAGGAAAGGAAATGAGACCAAGGATGGTTGGCGGATGGTTGGTCAAGAGTCCTCACTGTCCCCAACCTGGCACACGCAGCTCCTCTGCCATCTGTAAGGGAGGGAGTTTCCCAAGGGAGAGATTTAATACTCACTCTAAGCCCTCTGACTTCTCATTTCCCCAGCTCCCCTCCCAACCTTTATGCTCTCTCCTCGCTGCTTTGCGGAAATACTTGCGGACAAGCTGGATAGCGTCACTAGAAAGCTGAGACGTGGGTCTGGGAAGATGGCCTGGTGAAGAAAGTTACCCAAGCATAAGGCCCTGAGCTGGAATGCTCAGTCAGGGCCATATCAAACTAGGTGTGGTAGTTCCCACTGTCAGTCCTGACATTCCCACAGTAAGACGGGAGACAGACATGGGGGGAAAATGTGAGAGTTAATGGGCCAGCTAGCCTGGCATGTTCAGTGCTGAACAACAAAAAGAAACTATAGCTCAGCCTTCAATCCCGGCACTCGGGAGGCAGAGGCCAGCGAATCTCTGAGTTCAAGGCTGGGATACTCTACAGAGCAAGTTCTAGGACAGCCAGGGCTATACAGAGAAACCCTGTCTCAAAAAGCCAAAATAAACAAAACAATGAAAGAAAGAAAAAAAGAAAGAGAGAGAGGGAGGGAGGGAAGAAAAAATGAAGGGAAAGAAAGAAGAAAAAAGACTCTCAAAGAAGGTGAAACCGGGAACTGACCCAAGGCTGTCCTCCAATCTCCATAGCACACCACTACCTGAAAAGAGCACGCCCAGTTCACTGTTAAGCAGAGCAGGAGAGGCAGAGCACTCCCAGTTTCACTGCTAAGCAGAGCAAGAGATTTTCTTACAGGATATTGTTTCCACGGGAGTGAAATTACAACTAACAGTTCATTCAGAACCCAGGCCACTCACTCCTGAGGCCGTAAAGACCATGATTACACTCTTAACCTTGGGGATTAAAACAGTCGTGGTTTTCCCACAATCATAAAATTTGGGTGAAAAAAAAAGAGCAAAATTTAGAATAATTAGAAGGATAGACATTTTAAGTCAATTAGATATAATCTAGACGGTATTTTAATAAGGACCTAAAACTTCCAAGAAAAATCGCTAAAGGCTTAATTGATAATGTGTGATTTTTTTTGTGTGTGTGCCCAAACATTTTAACAGACAATTGTCCCACATCACTTTGAGATAATTTGTGACCCGAGCCCAGAAAATGTTGTCATTGTAATTAATGAGGTAGATTCTGCAGGACAATGCAACCACAGTACTCAGTGGGATAAATACCGGCATTTGTGCAATGTGTAAAAGAGAGAGAGAGAGAGAAAGGAAAATGGGTGTTTTGTAGCCTTTATTCATAGAGAAACAATAAGAAAAATATCACCCAGAAATGTGAGGCTGTGCATACCTATTGTTTTGTTCAACTTTCTCCAAAAATATCTGCCCAGTGCCAGGCACCACACTAGGGCTGCGAATGAATGAAGAGAACACAATGCTGTTGGAGGAGGAGGGAGAAGAGGAGGAGGGAGAAAGAGGGAAGGGGAGGGGGAAGAAAAAAACAGAAGGTTCACTTCTGTGAATATATTTAAAAGAATTGAAAGCAGAGATTTTAGTATATCCACATGCATGTCAGTATTAGGCACAAGGGCCAGAAGGTGGGGATAGCCCAAGTATGCACTGGTAACAGACCGAATAAACAAAATGTGAGGTATCCACGGGCTAGAATATGACTTCAGCTTTAAAAGGAAAGGAATTCTGACACCTGCTGCTACATGGTTGAACTTTGAGTACTTTATGTTGAGTGACTAAGCCAATCCCAAAGAATAAATGCTGTAGGGTTCTACTTGTATGACCTTCCTAGAGTAGTCAGGATTGGAGGCAGAGGGGAAATGGCGGGTAGGCACTGGGATGTGAGACTTAAGAAGCTGCTGTTTGCTGGGGTTACAGTCACAGTTTGGAACAATGAAAGTGTTCTCAAGGGCTAGAGATGTGGCATGGTAGGTTCAAGTTGATATGGATTGCATATGCTCCACCCAGGGAGTGGCACTTTTGGAAGGTGTGGCCTGTTGGAATAGGTGTAGCCTTGTTGGAGTAGGTGTGACCTTGTTCGAGTAGGTGCGTCACTGTAGGTGTGGGCTATCAGACCCACTTCCTAGGTCCCTGGAAGTCATTCTTCCACTAGCAGCCTTCAGATGAAGATGTGGAACTCTCAGCTCCTCCTGCACCGTGCCCGCCTGGATGCTGCCATGTTCCCACCTTGATGATAATGGACTGAACCTCTGAACCTGTAAGCCAGCCCCAATTAAATGTTGCCCTTTATAAGACTTTCCTTGGTCATGGTGTCTATTCACAGCACTAAAGCCCTAACTAAGACAGAAGTTGGTACCAGGAGTCGGGTGATAGGCCTGACTGTGCTTTTGTTTGGAAGAATGTAGATTTGGGGACTTTGGATTTGGAAAACAGTGGATTGCTTTAAATGGGGCTTAGTGGTCTATCCTAGTAGGGATATGGGAGACTTCATTATTGAGAGTGATTTGAATTGTGCAGACCTAGCCCAAGAGGTTTCAGTGCACAATTTCAATATGTCTTCTAGAGATTGTTTTGTAGTATTTTAGTGAAGAATATTACTACTTCTTACCCTTGTCTAAAGAGTCTGTCTGAGGCTAAAGTGAAAAGGTTCAGATTAATTACATTGACAAAGGAAGACTCAGAAAGGCCCATCATAGACTTTGTTCTCTGATTAGGTCTCATGAAGAGCATTTTAAACAAGCACAGCAAGCTGAGAAAGGAAAATTATAAACTATATGGTTGGAGTATTAAAGGGGCACCAGGAAGTGAAATAGAGCTGAATCCTGTGTTCAAGGATATCAAATTGAATTAAGGGAGTAGTGATCTGTGACAAGATTCCACCCAACTAAATTTAGATCAAGGCACTGCAGTACTAGCTTTTAATCTTAGGAGGCAAAGACAAGCATATCACAGAGTTCAAGTCTAGGATAGAACAGAGCCAAGTTCTAGGTAAAGAAAAACTTAAATCCAGGATTGGTGGCTCACACCTTTAATCCCAGTGCTTAGGAAACAGGCATGCAGATCTCTGAGCTCAAAGTCAGTCTACAGAGCAAGTTCCAGGACAGCCAAGCTTAGGCAATGAAGAAATTGGAAAACAGAAAGCTGGTGATAATGTAATAGAACAAGGGGGCCATGTTCCAGTCCCAGAAAGCAGCAGAACTCAGCAGCTTTGGACATGTGGCTCTGGCTTTAGAATCCAGAATAAAAGGACTACTGGGAAAACTGATGCTGGTCAGCTGGAGCTAAGGAATTAGTGGTGATTAAGACGAGACCAGCATCACTGAGGTGAAATCTTCTGGGAAGTGTTTTCTGAAAGCACAAAGAGGCTGTGTTCCAGAGAGAGCCAGGGTTGCACCTCGTGCTGCAGCTGTATTTGGTAATGTGTAAGAGTCACCAAGGTACTAATGGTTTTGAAGGCAGGAAAGCATCATGAAGACCAGCTGAGGCTTGGCATTGTGAGAGGCCATGGAAGGTCATTGGTGAAGGTACAGCCTCAGTTGCAGTTGACAATCCAGGACTGAAGGGTCATGCAAAGGAGTTGAGGCTTGGCACCGTGGAAAGAGCCTATGAAAGGTTATTGGTGAAACCTAGTTGCACTGGAAAACCCCAGTGTATTAGAGATGGCCAGTAGCATGAAATGCTCACCAAGAACAGCAGTGGCAATGGATGAACCTGAGCTTAGAGTGCTACAGAAGGCAGAGTTGGAGAAGTGATGCCAGCCCTTTGGAGGAGCCCAGAAGATCGTGTGTGGATCCCGGACATTGAAACAAGAAGTTGTAACACTGAAGTTGCCTTGGAGACTCCAAGATGTTCCAGATGCTAGAGTCATGGTCTATCTGCTGAGAAAAGCTGCTAACAGGGAGTGAAACCAGCCCAGGTGAAAGAAGTTTGTCGCAGTCAAAAAAATATGAAAAAAGAAGGAGTTGGAGATCTGAAGATCACTTTGACATCAGACATAGAGATGTAGAGTTTGGAGTATGTGCAGGTGTTTTCCTGTCTTGCTTTGGGGATTACAGTTAAGTGATTGGATGAATCTTGGAAGAGACCTTGAACTTTGGACTTTCAACACTTTTGAGACTGCTATATAGACTATGGGAACTTTTGAAGTTGGACTAAATGTATTTTTCATTATACTATGTTTAGGTATGGCCCCTATAGATTCATGTCTGAAGAAGTCTATGGAGCCGGAGTGTAGAATGTGATGGTTTGCATATGCTCCGCCCAGAGAGTGGCACTTTTAGAAGGTGTGGCCCTGTTGGAATAAGTGTGGCCTTGTTGGAGTAGGTGTGTCACTGTGGGTGTGGGCTATCAGACCCACTTCCTAGGTACCTGTAAGTAGGTATTCTGCTAGCAGCCTTCACATGAAGTTGTAGAATTCTTAGCTCCTCCTGCACCATGCCTGCCTGGATATTGCCATGCTCCTGCCTTGATGATACTGGACTGACCCTCTAAACCTGAGCCATCCCCAATTAAATGTTGTCCTTTAGAAGACTTTCCTTGGTCACGGTGTCTGTTCACAGCACTAAAACCCTAACTAAGACAAGAGTGCTTTCTGAGAAAGCCTGAGGACTGGACTTCAGATCCCAGCAACAAATCAAAAGCCAGGTGTGGTCCCCTGCATGCCTGAAACCCAGCAGTGAAAGAGACCGAGACAGAGGATGGCTGAACCTTAACAGCTATCAGAGTAGCTGGAAAAACAAAACAAAACAAACAAACAAAAAACTCTTGGCTCACAGAGACATTTTGCCTGAAAGGAACAAGGCCCAGGAACATGCAATTCTCTCCTCTGGCCTCTATGCAGACACACAAGCACATTCACACCCATGTATGTATGTGCACACACACACACTAGATAGATAGATAGATAGATAGATAGATAGATAGATAGATAGATAGATAGATAGATAGATAGATATTTGGACAAGAAGACAGAACACAGCATCTACAGGTAGCGGGGAGCTCCTCCTACAGCCCTCAGAGGAGGTAGCCTGCCAATCTCTAGAGTTTCAGACAATAGAGTTAAAGTCACCTGGTGTGTGGCATTTTGTCATAGGAGTCCTATCAAACAAACGCACAGTCATCAGAGAATCCCAAAGCCAAGGACTCCACTTCTACTCCTGATATTAATATATAAAACCGAAATGGAGTATACTGGACCACAGCTATAACGCCAGCACTTCGGAGGCCGAGACACAATGACCATAGTTTGAAGTTAGTCTGGGACACCTAGTGAGATCCCGGCTCAAAAATGGCACATGATATACGCAATACAATGTAAGTAAACATGTATTATACCCTCGCGTGACAAAGGTTCTATAAAATGAGAAACAGAGTGATTCTTTGCGTCAATAAGGAATGTTACACTGAGGCTTCCTGCCTGCCTGACAATGTAGCTGTCTGTTTTACAGCATCCCTGACACAGCAACACTCAGCCCCTCCCAATACTGAAGAATCTCAGCGATTAAATAGATTTCTTTTTTCAATCCTAGATGCCCCATCCCCGGCCAAAAAAAAAAAAAATTCAATCTTTCAGGCTAGTTTCTTCTGTCTGCCTGCATCATGCCTGAAGCGTCTATGTGTGCAGAAACATCACAATATACCCTGTGTGATGATCTGTCCTGTTGGCACCATTGCTCCAGGACTGAGACAAAGAGAGTTAACTCATGCCATTTCATTCTGTCAACCACCATTACGTGGGGACACAGACTCTGTGTCCCTGCCTCAAAGGCCAGTGTTGACATCTAAGAGACCCTGCCACACCATGCTAACTACAAACCCCGGATCGCAGCTTTCAGTCATGTCGTACATTTGAGCACTCTGGACCTTCAAGGCAAGCTCTCCCTGTCCTGAGTGCCCGTCTTCCTTTTCCATCAGCAACAAGGCTACCCCAGCAGCAACACCTTGGTGGGAACCCCCATGCACATCCCCGCCCGTCCCCTGCAATGACTCATACATCTTTGATGTCAGTGTCCTCTCCTGGAGTAAATGCTTCTAAGGTTTGCCGTGACACTGTGTTAAATGGATAGACCATCTGCAAATACTGATGAATGAGGGAATGAATGACTCCTCCAGCAAAAAATAGTTTCCATTCCACACAATAGACTTTCAAATGTGGAATGCATCTCTCCAGGATAACATTCTCTGCTTGGACACACAGCATGGCCCATACTTTCTAACTCCTTACCTCTCTAGCAGGGTGGTTATCCACAGTACCCAGGATACTATGACCTTATTGATGTGGCTAGGGTTCTCATTGACTTTACTGATAATATTGATGATGACAATGACGATGATGATGACGATGATGTAGCCAAGGGGTGGATATAAACCCACGATCAATCATAAACCTATCAGTGTTTTTCAAACGGCGGATGTCAGATTTTCTCCATCTTGTGCTGAGTTAATAGATTTCATTTTTATCTAAAGACGGGATTCATCTTTATTTCTCCACTACGTCTCATTCTATTGGTTTCCATCCATCGTTTTAGCCAACCAAAATCTCTTCAACTCTCAGATCTGTCCCACAGCTCTGTGACAGGGGTGAATCCAGAGTACGGAATTCCCAGTGTCTCCTTCATCCCTGTCCCCCATAAGCAGACTAGCAGAGCAGCTGGGGGAGGGGAGAGCCCTGGGGAGACTGCTGGGGGAGCCTCCCAGACATACTCCTAGGTTTGTCCAACGAAAGATAAAGTTGCCCCAGCTGTCTCCTCAGCCGGCCTAGTCCTCTGCACCATCCCTGGGATGTCCAGAAAGGTCTCCCCAGCCCTGTCCATCCAGTCTGGTAGACCCATGAAAGAAGGGAATGGATGGGCTGCCTGTTAATGACAACCTTTCCTGACAAACATCTCCATGCTTGCTCTTTCTTCGAAGACCGGTTGAAAGCTTTTCTCAGAACTGATATAAATATGAAATGTGTAGTTGTATTTTCCAGAATCCAACTTTTCCTCCCCTGTTTTGGGGAGAGGGAGGATGATGACCCTTCTCTCCCTTTGCAGTTTTCTGTAATTCCATCCGGGTAAATTAAAGATTGTCAAAAGCCAGAGGCTGTGCTCATGGTAACTGAGTGACTCTTCATAGCTCTCTCCTCTTGTGGGTGCTTGCGGAATATTTCTGCTATCCCTTCTCTTTAGGATGTTCATCCTTAGTGGAGAAAAAAGAAACCTAGGGAGCCAAGTCCTAAATATGCAGGCCAGGATTCCGGGTCCTTAGTGGCTGCTGTCCAGAGTTCAAATGTCCCGGGCCTTTATCAATCCCACAGCTCATTTCATGAAGGTGACTTCTGCATCCCTACGAATCTCAGGATCAGGAGTTAGAGAGGCAGCAACCCAGACACAGACCGTCCTCCCTACAAACATCTCACCTCACGGCCCCGTTACAAAAATGCTGACCAACATTACGCTCCCACAGATAACGTTGTTCATTGTCTGTCTATCCAAAGACGTTCTTAACCATTTGCATCCATCCAGTGAGCTCTCAGGTTCAGAAGTATCTCAAATAAGCTGGAAAATTAAAAAAGCAATTTGCAGCTGGTTTTCTCTTTTGAAGGTTTATTTTTATTTTCAAGTATGTGTCCATGTGTGCATCCGTGTGTGGGTTTGTGCACATGAAGGCAGATGAGACACAAGCCGAAAGAGGATGTTGTATGCCCTGGAGCTGGCACTGGGAAATGAACTTCTTCTGCAAGGGCCGTTTCCCCTTTACCTGCTGAGCCATCTAAAATCGGTCTTCATTGAGAAATCCCGGAGCTGTAAACATCTAAATATCCCACAAACAATAACGTAGGCACCGCAGGACATTGTACACGGACTTCAACTCACACTGTCTCAACGGGACAGGTTCATCTTGAGAACATTTAGTTGTCTGCTCCATCTAGTCACCCATAGGCTCCACAGCAGCTCTTGGCATGCAACAGGCTGACCACTGAGATGATCGGCTAATATCAGAGCCACGCTCAACCAAGTGACCCTGGGACAGCCACGTTCCTGTCTATGTCCTGGCAAATGTCCAGTTGTCTCCCTTTGACTTGCTGAAGTATTCCAGGGAGGATAATAGATTGTGTGGCCATTCCAGCTAGTGTGGAAATCTGCCCACATTGTGCACTGGGAGGCATCCCTGATATTCACATGTGTGTATTTAAAACGCCATCTCGGGCTGCCTCTGAGCAGCAGAGTTTTGGAAAATACAGTGACGTCACTAGAAACCTGGATTTTCATCAGGAAAGTCAGGAAAAAGATCTGTTTATGGGTTAGCTTGGGTCTTGCCACAGAGCTCCTACAGACTTGCTCATCTCAGGGGGGGGGGGGGGGACTGTCCAGAATGAGGGGCAGAGAGGGATCCACAGAACATAGAGTCCAAACATGTAGGTGGAGGTCAGGGGTCGACTTTGGGTGTCATTCTCCAGGTGCCATCTACCTTATACTTTTGAGACAGGGTCTCTCATTAGCCTGGGGCTTTACGAATTGCCAGGCTGACTGACCAGAGAGCTTCTGAGTCCAGTGTTGGAATTCCAAGTTTGACACTTCACCTGGGTCATTTTTTGTGGGTGCTGGGAATCAAACTCAGGTTCTCACGTTGTACAGTGAGAGCATTGCCAACTGAACATCTCCCTTGCCTTTCATGTGAACATTGGAGTCTTGCTTCCCCCGCATCTACCTGTGTGTGGACTCGGTGTGTTGATTCCTTCCCACACCCCACCCAAGGCTATCTGTGGAACCGCCTTCTGAGGGCAATGGCAGGAGAAGAGGTACAAGACTCCACCGAATGGACTTTTCGTTTGAATAAGAAGAACCATGGAGATGACGGAGCTCTGGGCCTTCCCACTTAGACACAAAACCCTAAAGTCTGTGTTAACCGATCAAGTTTCAACTGCACCCGAATGAAGTTATGGGATACTGTGGCTAAAGGCTCTCCATCAAGGGCCTCATGGTACATCTTCCATAAGGAAAATATTCCTACCCAACACATCAATGTGTAAACATGTCTGTGTGTTGGCCATTCTGGTGAGAAGCGTGCGGGTCAGCAGGACAGGTGGCTTGAGAACAAACCTGTGGTCAACCTGTCAACGTGGGAAAAGAGAGGATCCCACTAAGACTGTACTACTAGTAATGGTACTAATAGTTATTAGTAGCAATAGGAATTGCTGAGGTCAACAGACTAGAATGCACTGAGACACGGTCCTTAGCTACACTGTATTGTTTATTATGTAGAGACATCAGCCATTAAGAGTACTGGCTGCTCTCCCAGAGGACCCAGATTCGATTCACGGAATCTACATAGCAGTTTATAATAATCTGTAACTCAAGTTCCAGGGGCCCCAATACCCTCTTCTGGCCTCCAGTCACACACATGATATACAGACACACAGGCAGCAAAATACCCGTACATGCACAAATAAAGTAAATAAATCCTTTTTAAACACCCAGCTGTTTCCAACAGATGTGACTCCAGTGAGCTTGGACACATCCTGGGGATTCCACACCAGTGGGGACTCCACGCCAATGCATTTCACAGGACCTCAGGTTTCCGCCATTTTCAGAGACATTGACATTTCTTCCCTTCTATCTGTAGGGCTGCTGACTGCATACGCACACACAGTTGGCCCCTTGGTTATGTGCAGGAGATGCTCTCAGGACCCCTTATCAACACCAAAGCCCACACAGGCTCAGAAACCCTGCATAGAGAGCCATGGGGTTTCCCAGAATAGGATGCATAGCCACCGGTTTACTGAGCCCAGCACGCCGGGCGAGTGAAGTACCAATGACTTCTGCCCCCAACGTTGTGCTTAAGTCACACAGAGGTGATGGCTAAACATAGGCCATCAATGCCAATGCTACATAAATAGCACTGAAACTACGCTATTTGGAGGATCGTGATAAGAAAAAGAAATCTGTACGTGAGTCTTCTGATGTGCGTTTCCCCCGACAGGTGGTTCGCTGAATCCACAGAATCCGCAGACACAGGCGTCCCGTTTATGTGTGGGAGTAGTTATGTCACCTGCTAAGACTTTATTTTTGACAGAAGGGCATTTTATTGTGCCATTTAAAGCGGCAGAAAAAAGTATTCTCAAAAGAGAGGCATCATTTAGAAAGCCCGTCTGTTTCAGTTGGAAGCGTGCACACATAAGCTATAGCATAAAGACATGCTATTTCTCCCAAATGCTGCTCTTTGTATCATAACTGTCCTCAGTCCTCCCCCCCCCCCAACCCCGGGACAGGGTTTCTCTGTATAGCCCTGGAGTTTGCTCTGTAGAACAGGCTCACCTCGAACTCAGAGATCTACCTGCCCCTGTCTCCCGAGTGCTGGGATTAAAGGTGGGTGTCAGTACACCCAGCTTCATGTGCTCTAAGTGAGCCTGCAAAATGTTTTATGCATAATCCTTCTTGCCAGCCCAGCACCTATTCCATAGGTGCTAAAAAGAGACTGGTAAATGTATGCAATAGGCTCTCTGTCTCTAAAGCTATATTCCACTACATTAAGAACATAGCCCACTATGAGAATGTATCTTCCGCACTGGAAGCCGGCCTGTCAAAGCTCAACTCTAGTCCCTCCTCAGGGAAGTGAAGAGGGATCGGGGCCTGCCAGCTCACAGGAGTGAGGCTAGGCTAATCTTGTTGGTGGCCTACAACACACCATACCTGTTGTGTGTCAGCCTACCTGCCTGGAAAATGGACCACATACTGTTCTTTGGGCTTGCCCCCACTTCCTATCTCACACTGGACTGTGTTTCGCTCTGTCCTCTCCTCTGTGCATCCCCTGCTTCTGCTCAGCTCCTCAGCACCCAGGACCTGTACATGATGGTCCTTGTGTGCTTTTTTTTAGACTCTGTACTCCCTGGGAACCAGAATCAGACCCTCTGGATGCTTGGAAGTTAGAGACTGGTCCGAGTTGGATCACACCATCGTGCCTAGGGCATAGCTGATGAAGATGGTGACTGTGGTCACCTCTTGGGCAGTGTCCCCTCAGAAACTGCATTGCTGGCTCCAGCATGGTACTGGGTGGATCCCAGAATGGGAAGAGAAGGCTTTCTTTCCTCTCCTTTAGCCAGCAAAGCTCTTTATACTACTGGACTAGTTTCTGTTTTAAGCTACTAATTAGTGAACTACATTTTGGCTCTTTAACTGGCTAGCTTAAATTTAGTTCATCTTTTCCCTTAAAGTCAAGCTGTCGGTGAGGTTTGCAAGATTTGCAATTAAAATACTAACTCATTTCCAAGAGGATGCAAGCCTAGCCTCCCCTCCCCCTGCCTTGTCTAGCTTCAGTCTTGGCCCTACCGGGGAGGGCCCCAAGTGGACAAAGCAGATCAGCCCTGACTAGCAGAGAACCCAAGAGCCAGGTCAACGCCCTTGGTTGCCTCCCAAACAAGCAGGACCCCATGCCCGTGGCTGCAAAGAGTCTCTCGGGGGGTGCAGCTAAGCCTTGACCCTCTGCAGGATCCCAGTGGGGTTATTAAAGGTTTGCAGCAACCTCCCTAGACTAGCAGTAAGGCTAGCAGGAGTCCCCTGGGGTACTGGCCAGGATATACTTCAGGTGCTGAACATAGCGGTGGGTTCTGCAGGGTCTGAGTAGAGCAGTCTGAGCGCAAGGAAGAAAGGTGTACGTGGGGGAAGGGAGACAATATACAAACACAGAATACAACACAGTCAGCATGGCCAACCAGAACACTAGAGCTGAGACTGGTCCTGCTGGGCTCCTAGGGTGTCAAAAAACACCTGGTGAGGAATATAGGCAGTGATGAAGACTTTGGTCACCAGCCTTTCCCTATCTGGGACCAGAGTCCCATTCTGAGAACTGAAAAGAGTCCCCTAGTCCAGAATCTCACCTTGTCAAGACCCTGATCTTCCTCTTACCCTGCCCCCCTGGAGCCATTCCAGGGGCTCTTCTGACTAGCCTCTTCCTACTGTCTCCCATGCATGGTTCAGAGGCTCCCGCCACAGGTCCCCCCAATCCCCCAGCCCCATGCAGGTCCAGATGAAGGATAGGAACTGCCAGCTTAGATGCTCACCCAACCTTCTCGGAGCAGAAGAAAGACACGGAGCCTGTTCCTCCCTGTGTGAGCCACCCGGCTGTCCCTCCTCCAAAGGGAGCCTGGAGGCAGAGCAGACAATGAGCAGACTGTGTCTCTCATGTCCTCCTGGCCGTCAGTAAAGCCATCCATTACGCAAGATCTAATGAGACCCCTAGACCCCCAGAACTGCTCCAGGAACAGGGTGGGGTCTTAGGGAGGGGGGCAGTCACCTCAGCCAGCCGTTTCCTCTTCCCATCCAGGCTCCTGCTTTCTGCCACAAGACCCCGTGTGTCTGGGAGGTGGTATGTAGGGCAGATGGGGCTGCCTCAGGGGGCCGCCTGCACTTAGTGAAATGAGCTCTGGGGCTTGGGAATTCTATCGAACAGAGAGGACTCTGGGAGTGAGTGAGGCCTGAACCTCTGCAGTGGGATAATTATTCTGGGGAATCTGGAACCCTTTGTTCTCCCAGCAGCTTAGTCCTGAGCGATGCCCTCCCTCTAGGGATCTGAGGCAGGGATTCTGAAAGATTCCGGGTCCTTCCAGCCTAGCCTCCTAGGGTGTCAGTCAGGTCGGGACTCCGGGTACATGCCCATGGACTAGAGAAGGGCGCATACAGTAAGTGTGTCAGGAAAGGAAACATGTTTCATTTAGGGGCTTTGCCTTCTTCTCAGGTTGTTTATATGGCATTTGGAAGGACAAAATAAACTTCCTTGGGCCAGCAAGATAGCTGGTAAAGGCACTTGTGGCTAAGCCCTGAAAGCCTGTGTCTGAGCCTCTGGACACACATGGTAAGAGAGAACTGACTCCCACACATTCTCCTCTGACTTCTACATGTGCACTGTGGTGGATGTGTGCAAGCGTGCATGCACGCACACTAAATTAACACAGTAGAACTTTTAAAATAGTAAGTTTCCTCTTAGGAAGCCATGGTTAGACATGGCAGGCATCGTCATTGTACGTCCACATTTAAATAGCAAAATAAGAAGCTGGCAGCCTTTGTCACTGCCCTGAGTGTGTGTGTGTGTGTGTGTGTGTGTGTGTGTGTGTGTGTGTGTAAGAAAGACAGAGAGCATGTGTGTATGACAGAAAGATTCTGTGTGTATGTGTGTATGTGTATGTGTGTATGTGTGTATGTGTGTGTGTATCTCTGTGTGTGTATGTGTGTGTGTATCTCTGTGTGTGTATGTGTGTGTGTGTGTGGCACAGAGACAGAGAGTCTATGTGTGTAAGAGAGGAAAACAGAAAGCATGTGTGTATGACAGAAAGACTGTGTATGTGTGTGTGTGTGCACGTATGTGTGGCAGAGAGACAGAGTGTGTGTATGTGACAGTCAGACACACACACAGAGACAGAGAGCTCAGGTTTGTGTTTGTGTGTGTGTGTGTGCGCATGTGTGTGTGTGTGCGTGTGTGTGTGTGTGTGTGTGTGTGTGTGTGTGTGACAGAAAATGTGTGTATGGGATGGGGAAGTCAGGATATTACAAAAGTCTTTGAATTGTTTCAACTGGGGAATGAACCCTAAGGGACTTTGGGCTCTGGCCATTGTAGGCCCCAGAGGAAGGTGCAGAGGCACCATAGTTGGGACCCTGTTTCTGGGGTAGCCCGAGACCATTCCCCAGTAGCTCAGAATGAAAAGCCCTGTGGGCTGTGAGTGGGGAGGGAGGAACTGCACTTCATTCCTTCACTGAGTGCCTCGTTACGAGCACCTGCTCCTTGTCTATCAAGCTGCAGAGCACCACGGGTCACACACGGGTTGTGACCCACTAATGGCCCATAAAATCAATTTAGCAGAGACTAAGAGGGCCAGCCACAATACAAAATATGTGGAACAAGCTGAAAAAAAATACCAGAATATGTCCAGGAAGATAAGGAAAAATGTGAAGTCAGAGGCCTTTGTGTCACTCGCTATGAATAAGACCATCCACAGGTCCCATCGAACACAGAGACTCTGGACCAAATAGTAAGGGACACCCAAGGCCCTGAGGTTAACAACAGTCAGGGCTCAGCACAGGGACAAAGCCCGGCCTTTGAATGGACTGTGCTGCCCTCAGTCCTGGATGGAGAGGCTTCTCTATGCAGTGATCAGCGGTTAATGAAGAGATCCACAACTGGCGGAAGCTCTGAGATTAGACTGTTGAGAGCTCAGCCCTAAATGGGAGGCCTACATGGACACCCACCAAGGTTCAGTGAATATCTCAGAAGGGAGAACAGCTGGAAAATGGGAGCGATTTGTGAAGTGCTGTTGTCTGGGCGGGGCGTGGTCAAGGCAGCCATGAATTCTCAGAAGCCATGGTCACCTGCACCAGACATGAAAGAGATGGGGCTGTCACCATTCCAGCATGGAATCAGAGCGAGGGTCTTGAGGCCCCAGCCCTAGATAAGAAACTTTTGGGGAGTTAACTATGGCTGCTCAGGGGGGGGCATCATTTTCCTCAGTGGTGTAGCTGTACATAAGTTCCCTGTGATTGAAAAGCAGTCACCAACCCCTGTGCCCGTGTAGGCAACCCTGCTTAACACCAAGTCACAAAGAAGAAAACAAAACAAAACAAAAAACAAAACACACACACAGAGAGAGAACAGCATTAAAGTAGGAACAGGAGGAGGAGGTTCAGTGGCAGAGGGGGGGAATGTGAGGGAGTAACAGGGCTGTGAGAGTGATCAAAGTGTGTGTGTGCCTGCAAGTGTGTGCGAGTGTGTGCATGTGTATGCATGTGCCTGTATGTATGTGTGTGTGCGCACACACTCAAGAGAATGTGTGTGTGTGCTTGCATGCATGTGCATGTGTGCATGTGTGTGCACGTCTATCTGTGTGTGCACACATTCAAGAGTGTGTGTGAGTGTGCTTGCATGCATGTGCATGTGTGCATGTGTGTGCATGCATTCAAGAGTGTGTGTGAGTGTGTGTGCGTGCATGCATGTGCATGTGTGCGTGTGTGTCCACGTCTATCTGTGTGTGCACACATTCAAGAGTGTGTGTGAGTGTGTGAGTGTGTGAGTGTGTGAGTGTGCTGGCATGCATGTGCATGTGTGCATGTGTGTGCATGCATTCAAGAGTGTGTGTGCGTGCATGCATGTGCATGTGCGTGTGTTTGTGCGTGTGTGCGTGAACACCTAATTCCAGCACTCGGGAAGCAGAGGCAGGCAGATTTTTGAGTTCAAGGCCAGTCAGAGAAACCGTGTCTCAAAAAAGGGGAGAATTACAGAAAGGAATTCTGAGAAGGAACCCATATGAGGTGAGTCCCTCATTTTTGAGGCTTTGCCTTGAGACCAAACACATCTGTGACATAATGTGACTAAAATTCCAAGAGATGACCAGCTGTCCCTCCATCCAGCAGAATTGAGAGGAGGGAGAGGTGACCCAAGAAAGGGCAGAACCAGAGAAACAGAACCCCAGGTCCTGTGTGTGAGTCTTGCCAGGTCCTCTGGCTGATCCCCAAATCACACATCCTCTGACACATATTAAAATCTTAAGCAAGATGTGAGCCCCAACCCACCACAGAGGCCAGAGTCTGAAGTTTAAGTCTAACCAAGTTAACTAACAGAAACGTCAACACTTGGGGCAGAAGAGACAGACGGCTCAGCAGTCAGAACCACTCTCTGCTCTTCCAGAGGACCCAGGTTCAGAACACTCTGTCATTCCAGTGCCAGGGGCTACCGTGCCTGCTCCAGGCCTCTGCAGGGTCCCACACCTACAATATTCTCTCTGTCTCTCTCTCTGTGTCATTCTCTGTCTCTCTATATATATCTCTACCTATCTGTCTCCGTTTTTCTGTGTCTGTCCTTCTGTCGCTCTCTGTCTCTGACTCTGTCTCTCTGTCTCTGTCTCTCTGTCTCTGTCTCACTGTCTCTCCGTCTCTTTGTCTCTATCTCTGTCTTTCTATATATCTCTGTCTCTCTACATCTGTCTGTCTGTCTCTCTTCCTCTCTCCAACCTCTTTCCTCCCCTCTCTACAGGAAACGTAACTCAGTTTTAAGGAAGAACTCAGGCAGCACACATCCATCCTAAAATGGCCCACATACTAAAACCATTTGAAGTTTTAAAGTGGCCATTGTAACAAATGTTTTCGGTAAGATACAATATTATACAATGAATATAAAGGTAACACATCTCAACCAAGAAGTATAACATATAATAGTGAACTAATTGCCAGCATTGTTCATAATGACCCAAGATTGGGGGAAAAAAAAACCCTCAATGCTTGCCATCTGGTGAATGGGTGAAAAATGTGTTATGTCCGCATAATGGACTATTCCCCAGCCATAGAAACCAAGTATGCGTATAAGCCACAACATGAGCAAAATTGAAGCCTTACATCAAACAAAGAAGGCAGACACTAAACACTTCATGGTGTAGGGTTCCCTTCAGGGTCATAGCAGAGTTTCACTATAAAATGTCCCTCATACTTCCTGAGTGTGAACACTTGGTCCCCGCAGCTGCTCTGAGAGGCTGTGGAACCTTCCGGACACAGGGCTCAGCTAGGAGATACAAGGCTTAGAACTAGCTCTTGGCTCCTGACCCTCTGAGATGCAGTCGGCCACAGCACCGTAAGTGGAGCCCCAGCCACAGTGCCTTCTCCACAATGACAAATGCATTCCCTTTAACCATGAGCCAAAACAGAGCCCTCCCCCTTAAGGTGATTTTGTTGGGTGTTCTGACATAGTACATGAGCACACAGGGATGTTGAGAACAGACAGACCCATGAAGACAAGAAAGGAGCCAGTCGGTGCAGGAGCAGCAGGCCATCGATTGATTACGAGAGTGGTTTCTGCTCGGTGTTAATGAAAGGCTTTGAACTTTAATGTTGACGATGGCTACATAACTCTGGGGACAGACCACTGATTTGAATTCTTACAGGAACGCAGGTGAACATCACAGAACTGTGCAGAGTCTGAAATCGAAGAAGTCACTGGATAGACGCCACATCAGCGAAAATGGCAGAAATAGTCATCGAACCGGAAGAGAGATAAATGAAAGGGTGTAATAAGACAGAGAAGGGGGGTTGGGGATTTAGCTCAGTGGTAGAGCGCTTGCCTAGCAAGCTCAAGGCCCTGGGTTCGGTCCCCAGCTCCGAAAAAAAGAACCAAAAAAAAAAAAAAAAAAAGACAGAGAAGGAAGGGAGAGGGAAAGAGGAGGAAGGGTCAGGAAGGGGGGGAGGGAGGAAGGGGAGGGGAGGGAAAGAGAGGGTGAGGGGCAGAAAGAGAGAAGAGGAGAAAGAGAAAGTCTAGGATCTGTTGGAAATGGGCAGACAGAGCAAAGAACAACTGAGTGAACCTTCAGAAGATTAGAGGAGGCAGAAGGGACTTGTGGGAAATGTACGTGGAGGTGGAGTGATTCCGGATCAAGGAGCGAAGCCCATGTCCTCTTCTACATAGAGAAAGAGGTGGAGGCAAGGTAACATAAATTCCCATGTTCCCCCACTCCCTGGCTGGCTTCTCTGAGAGAACAACTTCAGAGCAAGTTTTCTTTACATTTAAATTAGAGGACATTAACCTGCTTGAACCCAAGTCTGATTCCCCGTAACCCAGGTAAAAACCATGGGAAGTCAAGTGTGTGTCTGGGATCCCAGGGCTGGAGGGGAAGAGCCAGGGGCCTCACTGAGACTTGCTAGCCAGCTTGGTGAGGTCCTGACCAATAGGGTGCCCTGTCTCAAAACGACAAAAACTGTGGGCGGCGACTGAAGGATGCCACCCCGAAGTAGTGACTTGATGGCAAACATATAGGCTCACTCAAAAGAAGTAAATAAGTAAGCCCAGTGTTCCTGGTTTGATGCTCTGAGCAAGCCTGTACATCAAAGCCAGGTGTAGCTGGGGCTAGCCCAAGTTCTTCCCTACAGTTTTGAAGTCCCTTCTTCCAGGGCATCTCCAGCAGTTCCACAGCCCTGAATCAATCCTCCCTCCCTGGCCCAGCCCCCACAAGTCTTCTGAGCTCTCACCCCACTACACTGAAGGGTCCTTCTGTCTGTTCGGTCCAATCTGGGGCCCACATGTTCTTGTAAAGGTTTCCTTTAACACAGGCTCTGAGATGACCACAATGCCTCACCACTGAGGTAGGAATGGCTCTTATATTCAATACACACGTCCAGCCGTGGGAGTTTGACTGTCCCTATCCTTGCCAAATACAAAGTTAATGGGAACCCGAAGCAAATCTTAAATCAGAATGACTTGGCCCTGAGGCAATTGTCTGCCCCCTACCCCTAGCCTGGTGCAGAATGACTTGGTGAGCATCTCCTGTGCCCAAATTCAAACCCAAGTACTTCTTTAGCTTCTGTGGACATGGGTGGGACCCAGTGGAAGAACAGATATAAAATGGAGTTGTACTTGCTCACCTAGGATGCTGTAGGGGTGTGTTGTGGTGTATGTGTGTGTGTGTGCACATGTATTTGCACATGCATGTGCATGCATGTGTGTGTTCATATGTGTGTGTATTTATTTTTGTGCACATGTATGTGTTCCTGTGTGTGTGCATGTATTTCACATGCATGTGCATGCATGTGCATGCATGTGTGTGTTCATGTGTGTGTATTCATTTTTGTGCACATGTGTGTGTTCCTGTGTGTGTGTGTGTGTGTGTGTGTGTGTGTGTGAATGAGCAGAGGGAGGCCCTGAGGAAGACAGAAAACAACAGTAAAGCGAGACCAAGCCCCCTTTACCACCGCTTTGACCAAGAATAAGGCATCTTGTATCATCTTGAGAAAGATTTTACCGTTTGCAAACATCCTGCATTTTCTCAACCAATTCTCATTCCCCACCCCAGTTTACAGAGAAAGAAACCAAGGTTTAGGAAGGATGTCTCGCCCAACAGGAATGACTGGCAATTACTGCAACTAGGCCCAGCTCCCAGCCGTGAGTCCTGCCTCACAGTCCCTCTCAGCTGTAGCGAGATCCGCTACAGAGCCTCTCTTCTTTGCAATCTAGACTCATGGCCACTTTCCACTGAAGTCCAGGCTTGGCTATGGAAACATGAAGTAAACTCTGAAGTTTCTCCCCAAGCCTTTCTTCTCACATGGTCACCATGGTGATGGGAAAATATTATGCAGTGGAGGAATTATGGGAATATGAATCAGCAGAAGCAGGGAGAGAGACCTCTGGGAAGCGGGGACTCCCAGTGGACACGCAGCCTTTTCAAAGTAAGTCCCTGAAATGATGGATTGGACCCCGCTTCCTGGAGAAGCCAGCACCAGGCTCTGTGCATTAGCAGCTGACCTGCTCGCTCAGCACAAACACTCACAAGGGAAGCAATGGCCGTTTATTAGTGTGGTTGCCGCTTGGCAACGCAGAGTTATGGAAATCTGCTGGCTCCATTAAATTTTAAACATCACTCCTTGCCAAGTGAAACAAATTATTGATATTGGGCTGGGTAGACATTTAATGTTGTCCAGTAGAATTTCAATGGTGAAGGTGAAGAGTTGAGGCCTGGTTTTGGGGGGGCATCCGGTGTAATGGAGTTGTGGGATGGAATGCCCAGGTGAAGCTGTGGCTGGTAAACCTTCCCCCAAAACAAACTCTGATCTAAATGCGATTCTCTTTTTAAGTTACCAACCGAGTTTCTTGGAGTAATTAAAAATGAAATTCTAATATGAACCAGCAATTCCACTTCTAGATATATACCCAAAAGGCCGGAAACAGGAGTGCCAACAGAGATTCCCCACTTGTGCTCATGGTAACTTTATTCATAGTAGCCAAAGTTAGCCACAGATAGATAAGTGGATACTCTGTCTGGCCCGTATGCAAGAGAGTGCTTCTGAGTCTTGGCCCACGGTGGTATTCACTACAACATAAGTGAACCCAGAGGATGCCACACTGAGTTATAGATGACAGATGTGGGCCACTAAAGTCACAAGGACAGAAAGCAGGATGGTAATTACTAGAGCCTGGGTGGGGGGACAGTTCACGTTTCCACAAAGTGAACTCAGTTATGGAAAGCAGCTAGAATGATTACACACCCATGGGAAAGGCCTTAATTGCACTGATCTTATTCTACTGTGCACCTAGAAATGGCTGAGATAGCCAGTGCTGGGAAAGAGAGTCTCTGATAGTTGGTGCTGGGAGAGAGAATCTCGCGCGCGCTGTATAAAACCATTCACCTGTCAGGAAAAACACCTATGGCCAATGAGCTAAGGCAGGAAATAGGAGGTGGGAGTTCTATCAGAGAAAGAACAGAGTGGAAGCTTAGGCCTGAGTATTTATTTATTCATGAAATATTAAGTCTCAGAGTCAGTATTTCTGGGAACAGAGTGACCGGAAGAGAAAGTGCACAGTCACAAGTGCTGCTGTGTATTTCACCACATTAAGAAACGCTAATCAAGGCCGAGGAGATAGCTCAGTTTGGAGAGTGCTTGCCTACTGTGCAAAAGGCCCTGAGTTCAATTCCCAGCACCACGTGAACTGGGAGTGGTGGTGCCTGACTGTACACTCAGCACTCAGGAGAAGACCGGAAGTTAAGGTCATCCTCAGCCACATAGTACGTTTGAGACCAGCCTGGGCGACATTAGATGCTGTCTCAAAAAAAAAAAAAAAGTGGAAGGGAAGGGAAGGAAACTTTGAACAGAGAAACAGAATACAATCATTCAGGCTCCTCTATGAAGCTCTGTGCACTGGCTTGGACCCACTTCAGCCAGGTCACAGGGCTCTCAAGCAAGCATAAGGCACCACCATCAAAGCAGTGGTGGTGTTAGGGCAACACCTCATCAAGAAGCCAACACTGCTTTTGAAACTGTATCGGCCAGGCCTTTAACCCCAGCAGGCAGGAGGCAGAAGCGGAGGCCGGTGGATCTCTGTGAGTTCAAGGTGGCAAAGGTTGAAGGATCTAATGCCGGCCAGAGCTGTACAGTAAGTCCTTGTCTTGTACACACACACACACACACACACACACACACATACATACACATACGTACATATATACATACACACATACGCACACATACACATACACACATACACACACATACACACAAACAAACACACATACACACGTACGTACACATATACATAACACATATGCAAACATACACACACATACACATACACACATAAACACACACATATACACACACATACACACATACACACACATACACATACATACACACATACACATACGCACACATACACACATACAAACACACACATGCACACACATACACACATGCACACATACACATGCACACACATACACACACATACACATACACACATATACACATACATACACATACACACACACATATATACACACATATACACACATACACACACATATGCACACACACACATGCACACATACCCCACAGAACTGAAACTTGCAGTTTATCATTACACTAAGGACAACCCAATGGCAGGGCTATCAAGTGGCCCCAAAGCTAAAGGCAGATACCCATCCTGAGACTAGAGCACAGAATGGTCACCAGCCGACTGGGAAATCAAGAGTAGCTGTCAGAGTGAGATTACTTCCTTCCTTTTCACTGGGTCAAAGGACAGGAGGCATAGCTTCTGCCCTCAGGAATCTTTCCTTTCCGGGAAGAATGCAGCTTTCACACCCATCTCAATAACAAGCCTGGTGGTCAGACACTGGACTGTGGGTTCTCACCGTCTCTGATGTACCAGCCTTAATTCTCCAAGGCATCTCCTCTCTCCCTCTCTCATCCCTTCCCACAGCCTTGGACTTAATCTTTGGGAACGGGCTGTGAGGAGGCATCCCTAATCTCAGGCCCAAGGTGAGTCTTAGTTCTGCAAGCACACTACCTTGACCACGGAGAGCACACTCTGCATTTTCTGTGACTAATGTGGCAAATCGTGCCTGCTCCTTCCTGACATCTATCTCTCTCTGTCCTCAGCAGCACATCCAGTGTCCCCTCCAGGAAGCCCACCCTGACCCTCCAAGGCCTTTGTGACCCTCCACCTGTCCACATGCTCCACAGCACAAGGGTATCATGAAAGTGTCACCTGATCCCTAGGTGCTCAGGGCCTGTTCTTGGCTCACTCACATCAGCCAGCCCCGGGAGCTGATCAGCAGACCCAGCAAATCAGCATCTCTCCAGGACGTTCCGACGTGCCAAGGTCTGCAAGGAACACCAGACTTTGAACACATTCTGGAAGTCTCCTCCGTTTTCATTCCATTGGCTCTAACAGCCCCCACCCATTCCCGTGGGACTGATTTTCTCTGGAGCTCTGCTCCAGGCTGCTGGACCGTCTTGCTTCACTGGAAGAGAGACCGAGTGCTGGAACTGTTCCCATTCCTCTCCGCTGGCTCCTAGTCAGTGCAGCAAGGTGAATCCTGCAGGCTGGGACGGGGCCTGAAGCCCTCCCTGCTCATTTTCCTCCCCCTCGAGGTTTCCCTAGGAGCTGGTCTTTATGTACACACGACCCCCAGGTTCATACTTGTGCTTCAGGGCTGAACACAGGACAGGTGTGTATGGTCATTTCTGTTGGACTTCGCCATGGAACATTAATTAGCTTTTTTTTTTAAAGTGTGTTTTCCCCAAGAGACCGGTTCTTTCAACCCAGAGGCAACACTACCAGATCTTCTGGTATAGAAGTGACACTTTAGATCAGCGGTTCTTAAGTCTCAAGGCTGTGACCATTTCATACAGGTTCTCTCATCTTGTGGTAACCCCAACCATAAGATTATTTTTTATTGCAACTTCCTAACTGTAATTTTGCAACTGCTATGAATCATAATGTAAATATCTGTGCTTTCCAATGACCTTAGGCAACCCCTCTGAAAGGGTTCTTTTGATCCCCAAAAGGGCCAAGACCCACAGGTTGAGAACCTCTGCTTTAGATCCTCAGTAATACTATGGCTTACCCTCCTCCTTCCATAAGATTCATTTTCTCAGCCTCAGATGACTGTGTTGTTGTTATGTGGCATGAGAGTAGTAACCTTTCAGTAACTCGAGCCATTCCTGGTGGCATTAGAACCACGAGTGACTGCCCAGCTGCTCTATTCATGGCGAAGCAGTGTGGGTCAAGAAGTAACACAGATATGCTGAAACCAGACAGGAAGGAATATCGTGGGCCCATGGCTTCCTGCCCCCTACCCAGAGATGGGACAGGTTTGAGGACTTACCTCTGAGGCAGTCTGCCTCACCTCTCTTAGACCCAGAAGCTCTGATGCACCCGGCTTTCTGTCCGGCAGAATGGACAGACACACCACAGCATGAACCAGTGCAGGCCTGAGGGTCTCACCCAAGGTCTGGCCCTGGGGATAGAACACCCATGCTTTTCGTGGTCACACATAGGGCAGCCTGTGTGCTGTCCCTTGGGAGAAGGGACCAAGAGGTACACTTGGAACCTGGCCATAGCTGACATTGGACATTCTTCTGAGCCAGCGCCTAACACCTAACATGAGGAGCTCGTACTTGGGGCTGGGTCTGTTGGAGAGGGCAGACTAGATGGGGGGAGTGGTCCACCTTGACCTGGAGGAGAGAAGCCTGGTGGAGGCAGACTGGCAAAGCTAGAATTCTATGGGCAAGCTGCTTCCCCTCTCTGAGTTGCACATCCAAACTCTGCCTCAAAGCATCCTCCATGCCATCAGGAGCCCCAGTCCTCAGCAGCCAAATGTCCCCTCTTGCATGACAGAGCAGGGTCGGGGCGCCATGAGGGAGACTCCTTCCCAGCATCTCTCCTGCCCTGACAGCCTCTGGCCCATCACCACCCAGGCACGTGTTTACATCACACCAAAGCTGTGGGGGAAAAAGAACCTGAGGAACAGACTATCTGTGGTAAAAATCACTTAAGACAGCCTCACAGCCAGTCACAGCCTCCATCAGTGGTCAGTAATGACACCACACACTTGTGGTACTCTTGTAGGTGTTATAGTGACAGAGAACAGGACAGAGAGCCTTCAAGCACAACAGTCTCCAGACACAACGTTACAGTAGACAGCTCACCAGCAACACATGTGAGCTCAGTGAGTCCAAATTGCGCCCAACATACGCTGTTGTCATTTGTGTACAAAATCTGCAGAGAACAAAACAATGCTAAGGTGAGAAGGAAAGCCATGCTCGCCTTGGGGTGTGGGGCAGCAGAAAATGGGGGGTTTCAGGCACCTCAATGGGAAGGCGCTAATTCTCTGAGGACAGAGTCATGCACAAGGCATGAATCTTTCTTTCTTCTCCTTTCTTTCTCTCTCTCTCTCTCTTTCTTTCTTTCTTTCTGTTTTCCTTCCTTCCTTCGTTTCCTTCCCTTTCTCTTCTCTTCTGTGTATAACTACTTCTATCTCTTTGGAGAATGCTATGCGTGTACATATTGTAATCTCATCTCTCTACCCTCCATACCTCCCCAGCTCCTCTTCTATCTCCCTCTTACCAAAACCCCTCCCAACTTTCACGTTCTCTTTCCTTCTTCCTGCTACTTCCCATGTGTACCTAGTGTGGGACCATCTACTGGGGCATTGGCAACCTATCATGGGCCACGCCCCTGAAGAAAATGCTCCCTCCCCACCAGCAGCCATCAACCCCAGCTTCTTGGCTCAGGGTGGAAGTTTCTCAAGTTCCCCCATGCTGGGCTGCTGGCTGGCAGCCCTTGTGTGGTCTTCCTGAGCAGGTGAGCTCACTTTGCACAAATCCAGGAAGCCATACACTTAGCCGTCCGAACACTCTAGATGCCGTAATTCTTTAAAGTTTATGAGACAAATAAATTTAGAAATGACCCAGCCAGACCACTGCTATTATTGTCACATGAGACAGAGGAAGACGATGGCAGTCAAGGTCACTGTCTGGTTCAAGGCTCAGTTTTGCAGATTATTTATATAAAGTCGTCTGACCCACGTGATCAGAATCTTTCATTTCTCCCGCTACATCTCTGTCTCATTGCCGTTGGATCTTCTGTCATTTCACAATCTGGGTGCTGGACTCCGTGACCATCAAATCTCACGAGTCTCTTCCCTGTTTGAACCGACAGAGATCGTTTCCTATACTCATCCTGTGACCTCCCTATCACCTCCTTGCTGTCACCCGAGAATGTGGTCAAGTTGCCTCCTGTCAAATCCTGCAAACTCACTCTGGGCAGCTTGACTCTGCCAGAGAGAGGGCTGCCGCGAACCAGGGACACACAGAGATCTCTCCCGGCCTGTGCTTGACACCTACCATGCTGCTCCATCCACCCACCTCCCTCAGGGTTACTCAAGACTGTGATGTCTGTCAAGCCCCAGATATCTGACAAATACCAATGGAAGATCCACCACAGGAACTACCTGTGTGAATGGTTTTAGGCTGGTGGAGCCACATCGACTTGAAAGAAAGAGAGTCCCAACTCTGCTGGTCTGAGACTCTGCCCAAAGGCTGGAGTGAGATAGCGGTTGGAAAAGCTCTTTACTGCGCATCAAGTAGGAAGAAAACACTGAAAAGTCCTGACTAGCCGATGGCCTATTCGAGCTTCAGGCCTTGTCTGAGGCTTCTTGTTTTCTTTCTCCCTGCCTGCTGGGAGCTCTTCCGGGTCAGGCTATTCAAGGTTCTGTGGTAGCAAACACACACAGGAGGGTGCTGAGTGAGATGGCAGAGTTCAAGTCTCAGCTCTATGGCAAGTATGAGATGGGTCTAGATCCTGATTCCCTGGGCCGTGCAGTAAGAGTGAGGCGCACTCCCAGGCGTCCATCTGTCTGTCCCAGAGAGGAGCTGACTTATACCAAGTCTAGCACTGGGGACTCTCACATGCGATTGGGGATGAAGACGGCCCCCAGGCTGTCTTCAAGTTCTCCTAAAGAGAGCAGGGTTATTGAATGCTATAGGAAGCCAGGTGGAGGAGGGACCAATAGTGGTCATTGGTTACCAAGGAGACAGAGAACTAAAACTAATGTAGAGGGAGATGGTAGTCACATCCTCTAAAGAGTGCTTAGGAAGACTGACATGACAGAAGGGGCAGTTGCAGCAGAAAGCCACCTGGTTTGACTTGAGGGTCTACACTCCTGAACGTCTACACTCTTGAACGTCTGTGGCTCAGACAGAGAAGGAAGGAAGTAGGAGGGAGCCCTTTGATGGACAGGTGGGAGGACCCCTTTGATGGACAGATAGGAGGAGCCGTTTGATGGACAGGTGGGAGGAGCCCTTTGATAGACAGGTGGGAGGAGCCCTTTGATGGACAGATCCCAAGTGCCAAGACTGTAGGTGCTTTCAATTTTCTTTTCCCCCACATAATTGTCTGGAGAGATCCTGGCTTCTTACTCGCTTTAGCAAGCCCCCTCCCACCACCCAATAGAATAGTTGGAGCCCAGCCCACCACTCTTTTTTTTTTGTTGTTCTTTTTTTCGGAGCTGGGGACCGAACCCAGGGCCTTGTGCTTCCTAGGCAAGCGCTCTACCACTGAGCTAAACCCCCAACCCCCAGCCCACCACTCTTAATCCATGACTCTACACAGCATCTGAAGGCAGCTTTCTCAAACCCTGCTGCTGCGGAAGAGGAAGCAGAAGATGAGGAAATAAGACAGTTGCTCCTCTCGGGGTACAGCCCAGTTTGTGTTTACCATGCCATGTCCCTCTCTGGGTTCCTGGGAGGGTTGAATGAAAGGAGATGTGAGTGCCCAGACCCCTGACTATGCATAGCAGCAAGAGTGTTGAAGTTGCTCGGGAAACATAGAAAGAATTGAGACCTGCTGTCCAGGAGTGAATAGGGAGCCATCAGAGTCTATGAAATCCAGAAAGATGACCAGGTAAAGGAAGGCCTAACTGAGGAGAGCCCCGCCCCCAACATGCATGCTACACAGCCAACACTGCCTGATGGTGTGCCATCGGCGTGCACATAATGGAAGAGGAAGAGAGGACAGAGAAGGGGGAGAGGCAATGCTGGCCCCTCTCCCTGACACAGGCACAGGCTGATCTCTTCCTCGTGGTTCTGCTAGAATCTGGGTCCCACCCAGACCTCAAGCCTAGCACTGGTTCTGTGGTCCCTGGCCACCTATACCTCAGAAGCTCTAGTTTGGAGAGCATGTGAACCACACACACACATCTGGATGGCAGCTGTGACCTGTGGAGTCGCTATAAGATCAGGTGATTTCAGCATCTGGGATGGCCTATTCCCTAAACAAATACAGGCCATCAGTGTAGCCACAGCCAAGGAAAGCCCAGTGCTCCACAAACCAGAGTTCAGGTCTTCCTTAACAAGCCCCTCAAGTCCTTTGTGACAGGAGGGAGGAATGTATGTGCTTGTGAGCAAGCCTTCTGTCGCCTGGGGCGAAGAATCACTCAGCCCTGCTTAGCCTGTCCCAGAGAAGACATGGAATGCATAATTGATGGCCCAGTCTATGCATATTCATGAGCCCACTGCCTTCCAAGTCCAGTCGCCACTGTGAAGGCTCCTTGCATAATGAGCCACTGGGAGTGTGACTGAGGCGCAGAGAGGCCTCCTCCAGTCCTCAGCGTCACCACTGGCTCTGAAACTCACTTTCAAGAAACCCCCCCTAACTGTGCCTGCCTGTGCAAGAAGAATGTGGGCGAGCTAAAGAATGAGTCTCCCCCGTGGGCCCCGGACCCTAAGGTTCTGGGGATGCTAAGCCTCTTCTCCCAAAGCCATCCCTATGAAGGGGTTGAAATTCCATGCTCTTCGTCCTGACATAGAAGAACATGGAATTTCACTCCCTTCAGCTCAGATCTCATCCAGACTGAGGTGACTGAGCCTCAGCCTTTCCTTCCAGATGAGCATGGCTCTCCTCAACTCTGAGATGCACTTGCCGCGCACCTCTAAGACTGGAGTGAGTCTCTCTCTCTCTCTCTCTCTCTCTCTCTCTCTCTCTCTCTCTGTCTCTGTCCTCTCTCTCTGTCCTCTCTCTCTGTCCTCTCTCTCTGTCCTCTCTCTCTGTCTCTGTCTGTCTCTGTCTGTCTCTGTCTCTCTCTGTCTCTGTCTCTCTCTGTCTCTCTCTGTCTCTCTCTGTCTCTGTCTCTGTCTCTGTCTGTCTCTCTCTATCTCTGTCTCTCTCTGTCTCTGTCTCTGTCTCTCTCTATCTCTGTCTCTGTCTCTCTCTGTCTCTGTCTCTCTCTGTCTCTGTCTCTGTCTCTCTCTATCTCTGTCTCTGTCTGTCTCTGTCTGTCTCTCTCTGTCTCTCTCTGTCTATCTCTGTCTGTCTCTGTCTCTCTCTGTCTCTGTCTCCCTCTCTCTCTCTCTCTCCCTCTCTGCATCTTGGCTGACGCCAGAGGTTTTAAAAGGGGAGATTTCCTTTCCTAATGGCCTAAAAAATATATGAATCTCATAGTCAGTAGGACCCTAGGCTCTAAAGAAATAGAGCAATGTTATCGTTTTCCGTATACCCACTGTGTGCCAGGCAGTGCGCCTGGTGCCTCTAAATAGTGGGGCATGGAAAACACCTCCACGGTAGTTGAGCGCAGGGCCGAGGCACGCACAGTTTTCTTCTTCCTTCGGACGCTCTCCACCTTGTTCATTGAGGCAGGGTCTCTCACTGAAAACGGAGCTCACTGATTGGCTAAGCTGAACAGCGGAGCTCCAGGACTCTGTGTGCATCCACTCCCCCTCCCCAGCTCCAGCACTGAGGTCGTATGGCTGTGCCAGGTTTTTACAAAGATGCTGTACATCCAAACATGGGCCCTCCCTCCTGCTTGCCCGAGTTTCCTTCCTTCTTGCTCCTAGGAAGGAGAGAGAGAGAGAGCGCGATCCTGTACTTTCTTCTTTGGTAGACAAACATTCACAAAAATCTCTTAAGCTAGTCCACATTTTTTTTTCTTTTTTTTCTTTTTTTCGGAGCTGGGGACCGAACCCAGGGCCTTGCGCTTGCTAGGCAAGCACTCTACCACTGAGCTAAATCCCCAACCCCGCTAGTCCACATTTTATTGGGGGAAGCTTCAGGCCTTCGGGAACATTAGTGCCAGTTGAGTTTGGATTTGGGAGTGGAAGAAACCTAAAAGTTTTCCCAAACTAGTCACAACCCAATTACAACGTTACACATGAAACCCAAGACAATGATTCACAGACTGCTCCGTCTGGTGCTTCTCGTTGCGAGCCTTTCACACGTGATTCAACTCTTGGTTCTTTTTTCTCATTAAATGCTAAGCAGCACACTTTCCATCACAGTCAAAGGGACCTTTTCAAAGCCTCGTTGCCCCTCAACATGTGTGAGAATTCTTAGTGCGTATGCACATGAGTGTGTGTTCATGGGTGCCTGTCCCGTGGGAACGTTCACGGGGATTTGTCATATATGCACGCACCGGGTCTGGTTTTGTGGAAGCGTGCTAGGCCTTGGGCCTTAGCAAGTTAGATGGTTCAGAATAGCGTTGCGCAATCCTGTAGCATTCCTTTGCATGCCCACTTCACCCGGGGCCCTGCAAATCCTGCGCTAGTCTGGGCGTATGAGTATTTTCCTGTGCATTCCTGTGGGCACACGAGCGGACGCATATCTAATGTGGATGGGCACTGCCTGTGTGTTCTTGGGATGCAGACTCTGGTAGGGGTCTGAGAAAGTGACTTGCAGGGGGAATAGTCCCCATGAACGGTCCATAAGGGGCCAGAGAGAGGGCTTAATATATAAAGGTGCTTGTGACAAGTCTGTCTATCTGAGTTCGGGTCCCTGGGTTCACTGAGCGGAAAGAATCAACTCCCTTAAATTGTTCTCTGACTTCCACACACGCTCCAGGGCACAGTGTACACACACACACACACACACACACACACACACACACACACACACACATCACAAAATGAATAAAAATTTTAAATAATTTTTAGAAATAAAGCGTCCGGTGGCACTTGAGACAGAAGATCTCCGACATTCGGGGGGTGCACGGACTATCCAGACCAGAATATGTCCCTTTCGTCATTACTGTTTTGATACAGGGTCTCGCCGCTGTTCCCCCGCCAGCCTTGAATTCTAAGGGTCAAGATGTCTTCCTAGTTTATCCTCACAGGAGCTGGGACTAAGATAGCATCCACACACCTGGCTTCAACGTGACATTTGAATAAGCTCCCTAGATCGTCAATGTCTTCAGATTCAGGTTTGATCCAGGAAGGCCAATAAGGCAGGCCCCCTTTAGAAGTGTGCTTAGAATTTTACACAGATTAAAACTACATGACCAGCCACTTTGCGATCCTACATTCTGATTCCCAGAGGCCACAAACCCACCAAGAAGAACCTGGGGACAATGATGAGCTGCTAACCCCGGGAAGTCCAGCCACAGGCCTCCTTCAACCTCTTCCCGGGCCTCCTGCCAGCCGGTGACTCACAGTGGGGCTGGATGGAGTGGCCTGGCCAGTCATCCTGCTGTCCCCCACAAATCTGTGTCAGCGCCAGGCCGGGACTGTCAGCCTATGATTTCTTCTTTGGTGTGGTCATACTGTTTGACTCTTCTATGCCTGGATCCCTCAGGTCAGATGTGATTAGCACCGTGGGGTGCCCTCCCCTGAGCCCTGATGGCACTGGGGATGTCAATTCTGCCAGCATAGGTAAGGGCCTTCGGTACACAAATCTAGGATCCACACACCCTGACAGGTTCCTTGGGACCCCGAGGTATCTCCCCGCACAACTCCACTCCCTGATTCTTTTTTCTTAGAAACCGCCCCAGGGTCAGGATGGTTTTTTGTAAAGCTTCCTGACTAAATGACAGGGAGCAGAATCAGAGGTGAGGGAGTCGGTGTGGTATTCTGCCTCTGGCCAGAGGGTAACCGCTAAGGTCAGTGGGACTGAAGAGTCTGTTTTTTCATGGCTACAATACCCTTGGAGCATACTCTAGCACCGAGTCCTCTCTCAGCTGCCACCTGGTCTTCGCAGGTGATCATGTGTGCCCTTGGCTCCCAACCCAGCCTCCCGGGAGGCTAGCGACAGAGTGACCAGTTCCCACCCACCCCTGGGCACCTACTGTGCACAGAGCATTGCGCCAACTCTGGGAGCCCACCAAGGATCAGGCCCGAGGACACACCGCCTGCAGGATCTGAGGCGTCACAATGTGGCCTTCACGGTAACCCCGCTATACAAACACCTTAGCTACTGTGGAGCCCTCTGCTGCTCTGCACCTCAGACTCTCCCAGAGTGCCTAAGGCTGCCAGACTCTCTCTGCTTCACTGCCCCCACCCCCACCCCAACTCAAAACACAGAAGGGTAGCTGGGATTCCGGTGCCAGCCCTTCTATATTATTCATGCCTCCCTTCGGCTGCCAGCAGGGACTTGGCCCAGAGGCCCTGCTTTGCCAGGGAAGATAAGGAGCCAACACCTGGCTTGGCTCGTGTGGTTTCTCCTGTTCCAGAACCAACGGTGACAAAGGCCTGTTGTTCCTAGCCCTGTGCAGGAAGCCCGACCTCCTCCTTGGGAAAGGGAGATCAACCATTAGTGAGATTGTAGGGGGTTAGGTTTACAGCTCTTTACCACCTGTCCCTCCTGCAAGGCAGGTGCTTGCTGGCCCAGAGGGGACAGGGGTTGATGGAGCACGTCCTATACACCTCCCGAAGAAAGCTCTGCAGAAACGCGTGAGGTTGGTGTTACACATATCCCAAGTACAGGGTAGGGAACTGAGGCTATTGAGGCTGTGGTAACACTCAGACCGCAGAACTGGCCAATGGCTCTGCCGGCATCTCCCATGCTGGGATGCCAAGCTGAGTCACCCAGCCTCAGAACAAGCCTAGGAAAGAGGGAATTCGTGCCCACCCACGGCCTCTGTCCTGAATACATTCCAGTCAAGCAGAGGTCCACAAAGCAAAAATGTCAGGCCACCATCGTGAGCCCCTGAGGTCATCCTGCCGCCATTGCTGGGCCCTTCCTCCTCTCCAGGACAAGGAGCCAGGCAGGCCACGCCTGAAAGTCTGACAGAGCCCACAGGGCCCACAAGGATCGTGCATGCCACTGTGGCACTGTGGCAGAAGGCAGGGCTGAGGGATGGGGACTCTGCCAAGCTGGTGACACTGCTGCCTGCCATGAAGCTACCATGATGTCATATCTCCATGCAGGGACGCCTGGACACCAGCCAGCGAGGTCATGCCCTGTAGCTTTACATCCCCAGTTTCAGAGCACATCGGAGACTACCAATTTACAAATGGCCCATTTAAGTCAGGCCATTGGAGCTCAAGGAAGGGACGTTACACACAGAGACCCTGGTGTGGCAGTTGGAGGTGGCGGGAGGACACTGATCTTAAAAAGTTCTATAGTCTGCCCTCTAGGACCCACAACCCTGTGGTTGAACCCTGGACTAGCCCTACTGCTGAACACACCCTTCCAGCTTCAATTTTCATATAGCTTCGATTTCCACAAATGTAATTTATATATATATATATATATATATATATATATATATATATATATATATATTATATGTGTGTAGGTGTACACATAAGTGGAGTTGTATCCCAGCAGAGGGCCTTGCAGAGGGCTCTTCATTCTAAGTACTTCCTGCAAGGCTTCAAAGAAACATTAATAGTCAAAAGGTGGATATGATGGGGTTGGGGATTTAGCTCAGTGGTTAGAGCGCTTGCCTAGGAAGCGCAAGGCCCTGGGTTCGGTCCCCAACTCCGAAAAAAAGAACCAAAAAAAAAAAAAAAGGTGGATATGATAATTCTGAGCCTACTGTATGCCGCATGCTGGGGAGAGAGGAGAATCAGACCATGCTTCAGGCACTAGCGTCTAGTAGGGACAGCAGTCAGGAGCCAGGGAGAGTGATGGAGGCTCTTATAGGCTATCACTACACAAAGGACACCCTTCCCCATCAGGAAAGAAGCAAGCAGAGGGGAGAAGTCACCTGGGGGTGACCCAGCACCCCAGCAAGAGGGGCACTGGCAACCGCCAGGAGATGAGAACATCCTGGGCTGCTGGAGAAGTTTAGTGTCCTTAGCTGCTGTTGAAGAAAATTCCCTGACAACTCCACGGAGAAAGGCAGATGCAGGCCTACGCGTGGCTCACTTCGTTTTATATAGGCTGCATCGCAGCCCAGGTGGTCCCCTCACGACTAAAATTGGTCTCCCCACAACAGGTAATGCCATCAAGACAATGCTTCACAGAAGGGCGTAGAGGCCTTCTGCCAGATGATTCAGATTCTGTCAGGGTGACAATTATCACTGAAGGTCACGGAGGGTGAGGAGCAGAGCTGGGTCTGAGGCTCTGGAAAGCCATGAAGAGAGTCAGAGCATGAGAGCAGTTGGCCAGGCTCAGACACTCGTTTTAACACCGTGGGGATTCCCCCTTGGAGATTCTACTCTCACAAGTGTCGGGACTGGGCTGAGGTAGGCATGTCCCTGTGAACATTGGCGTGTGTGTGTGTGTGTGTGTGTGTGTGTGTGTGTGTGTGTATGGTGTGATGTATGTGTGTCTCCTTGTGTGTATCTGTGTATCTGTCTGTGTGTGTATGTGTGTGTGTGTCTATGTGTCTGAGTGTGTATGGTGTGATGTACGTGTGTCTCCTTGTGTGTATCTGTGTATTTGTCTGTGTGCGGTGTGGTGTGTGTGTGTCTGTCTGTGATGTGGTGTGTGTATGTGTTTGTCAGACTGTCTGTGTGGTATGTTTGTGGTATAGTGTGTGTGTGTGTGTGTGTATGCTGTGTGTGTGTGTGATGTGTGTATGCTGTGTGTGTGTGTGCGTGTGTGTGTGTGTAGGGGGTGTGGTGTATGTCTGTGGTGTGTGTGTATATGTATGTATCTGTGTATGGTGTGTATGTGGTATGTGTGTGCTGTATGCATGTATATTAGTGTGTCTCTGTGTGCTGTGTGTATGTGCACGGGTGTGCATGCGCATGTGTGTATCTGTATCTATGTATACATACTGTAGTGTGTGCAGACCCTTCTCTATGTGTAATGTGCCCATCCAGGTACAAACAGGGAAACTGAGGCTTAGGTGCAGTCACTGCCCACAAATGACAGAGCTGGAGGGAAAACCAAGACTAGGACTGCCTTTGTTCCCTGTGTCCCTGCCTTTGTTCCCTGTGTCCCTGCCTTTCAGCTTCCTGGAGTATGAGGTTGGGCCTTACCCTTATGTAGGCTTAACTCTTTTAAAAAGCTGTTTGAAAATGTGTAGTTTTTTTTTTTTTTGGTTCTTTTTTTTTCGGAGCTGGGGACCGAACCCCGGGCCTTGCGCTTCCTAGGTAAGCGCTCTACCACTGAGCTAAATCCCCAGCCCCGAAAATGTGTAGTTTTTAAGTTTTTGTTTTATTACTATAAGGGCATTTCTCAGTGGGTGTATGTGCAAGTCAGAGGGTTTAAAGGCTCAAACTCAAACCTTTACCCATTTACACATCTCAGAAGCCCTAAAACGTACATTTTTGTGTAATGTGTATGTGTTCCTATGTATTTGCACACGTGTGTATGGACGCCAGTGGCAGACATTACGTGTCTTTCTCTATGGTCCCTCACCTTAGGTTTTGAGGCAAGGTCACTCACCAGACCTGGAGCTAGGCTGGTGGCCAGAAACTCCTGTGTCCTTCCTATGTCTGCCTTCCTGAGAGAGGATCACAGTTCCCATCCCCGAGCCCGGCTTTGCACAGAGGTTCTGGGGACGCCAACTCAGGTCCTACTGCTTGTGTAGTGAGCACTTTACTGAGTTGTCTCCCTGGTCCCTAAAATGTGTCTGCTTTACAGGGTAGCAGCTGTTACCATCCCTGGAACCAGGCCTACACATCCTCCCACACCGACCCTGCTTTCTCAGGGCTGTAAATCAAGTCTTCTAAAGAGGACCTGGGGGTAGGGAGGACAGAGACAATTGCCTCTGGCAACCTGCAGTTCACAGGCCATCCAGGGTCAGGCTCTAGAGGCCATGGGGCAGCGGGATCCCACCCCTGAGGCCGCACTGCCTGCTGGGGGCTCTCCCTCGAGCCTCGGGTCAGCAGAGGCCCAAGCTGAGCCTCTGTTCTAAGGGGGTTCAGGTACTTCCTATATCAAGGGCAGGGACTTGCAGGGAGGGTGGGAATGTATGAGGAGGAAGAGCTGTTAGTGGCCAACAAAAACCATATATACCGGTCTCTCCGTATAGGTGGCACTGGGTTCCAGGCCCTGCATACCCCATATACCAAATCCCAGATCCCTCATTTGAATCAGGGGAGTGTTACAGAGCCCACAGCCAGCCTTCCTTGCTGACTAAGTCATTTCCAAGTTGTTTGAACACTTAATACCATGCGAATGTTAGGTGAACTTGTCCTATAGCAATTACAAGGTGTCCCCAAGCGCTCAGAGCAGCCTTGATGCTGTGGGACAGAGGTTGTAAACGTGGATTTAGGGGACAACTGTGCCTTTTCTCATATGAAACAGTCCCTGTAACTTATCTGAGGTGGTTTTCGTTTTAGATATGATTTTGCAAAGTTGTTCAGTTTGGCCTCAAACTCCTGGGCTCAATAAATCCTCCTGCCTCAGTCTTCCGAGTAGCTCGTCCTACAGGCCTTGCTGTACTCAGCAACCCGTGGTTTCTTGGCTCTTCATTCACCAAAGCGTTCCTGAGCCAGACACAAAGGCTTAGTGGGCTGAAAGGCCAGTGAGGCCCACACTGTGGTGACCACACAGGACACAGCATCTGACTTCTGGGGACAATAGTCTTGGGATTCAGCTTCACAGAAGGATTAAAAATCTTCCTAGGGCTTGGGAGATGGCTCGGTAGATAAAGTGCTTACCACCCGAGCATGAAGGTCAGAGTTCAGTTCCCCAGAAACGAATTCAAAAGCCAGGTGGGGAGATAGTAGCCTGTCTATAGTCCCAGCATCAGGAGAGAGGAGAGACCAACTCTCTCTGGCCAGCTACAATAGGTGTATGGGCAAACTCTGCATTCTTCCGTGATACCCTGCCTCAATGGATAACGCAGAAAGGAACCGAAGAAGATCCTCAACTTTGACTTCAGCCTCTGCACACACACTTACATGTGCACCCACACATGAATACACTATATATATATATATATATACATATATATATATGCAAAAAATAAAATTGTTTCTAAATCCAGAAACAGCCCCTATGTGTCCAAAAAAAGAGCTTGAAGAACTGACTATCCTGCAGTGTGGGAGGATGAGATACAGGGAGTAAGACACAGACAGGGTGCGGATGCCCTTCTATGTTTGACTCTACAAGGAGAGTGGAACAAGACGAAGCCAGAAAGAAGAGGCAGGTATCATGGGGCCGCTGTCTCTGGGACAAAGCCACCTAGGGAAGAATGTGAGCTCCTTCCAGACATTGTCCTGGGTCCCTGGCCAGAGCCCCCAAGGAAGCTCAAACGGTGCTGTCTATAATGGGCTCAGTAGTCATCCCAGAGAAACCGAGGCCTAACCTCTGACCCTGGAAAAGCTTCTTTTGGGGGGGGGAGGGGCGGGGGTGAGAGGTCGGTTTAGAACTTCAGGGAAGAGATGATCCTGGATTATCAGGTGGGTCCTAAAGGCTGTCATGAGTGTCCTCACCACAGAGGAGCAGAGCCAGAATGGTTCAGAAAAAGAAGCAGGGTCAGAAACAAGCAGAAGGGAGGCCTGTTGCAGCTGCAGGATGCATGGGAGGGGGGGGACTTCTACCTGAGACAGAAAACAGCGGGATTGAGCCTTCGGACACTAACTCCAGACCCCAGCCCTTAGCCCTCGGAACTCTGAGAAGGTTCCATGCAAGGATAAGAGGTGTGGGGACAGGAAGGAGGTCGACTGGCTCTGGGGCCTGGATCCACCTAACTCCTGCAGGCTTTGTCAACGCCTGGCAATTTGTCTCCAGCTCTGTGGTACTCATGAGAACTGCATCCACAGCTCCCTCTGGGATAAGGCTGGCACAGAAGCCTTCGGCAAACATCTACTGACCATCTGCAGACAAAGATGGCAAGGTCCTTGCCTTTTGGGGAGGGGTGTCTGGCTTTACCTGGGGCCCCTCTCTGCTTTCTCCATCTCCTTTCTGTTTCTCCTCAGAGCCCTGTCTCAACAGGTCAAATGTATAAACGTATATGCTTTTAGGGGTGCTGATCTGAAAGGACCTCGGTTCTCCAGCTCTGTCTTTGAGCACACGTTACTTTATTTGCTTGTGGTGACCATCTGCTAAGACACTGTTCTAGTGACAGAAGCAGCTGGAGGCAGGAGGAATTGCTTGCTTGTCGAGAGGGTACAGTTTGTAATAGAGGGGAAAAAGAGATGGGAGTGGCCTACAGTGGCAGCAAGAGCCTGAGGCAGCTTGCCCACATTTTGGTTGTTCACCAAGCACAGTTAGGACTAGAAGCTGGGATTGGATTTTTAACCTTCAAGGTGACCCCCCAACAACTCACTTCTTCAGGCTGGGCCCCAACCCCATAGGACCCATAATTTCCCAAAGTGGTGCCACCATCTGGAGACCAAGTGTTCAGACTCATGAGCCCACAGGGACATTTCACATTAACCATAGCAGACAGATAGCAGCCTCCTCTTGCACACGAGATAAGAGCGGGGAGAGGTGACAGATCGCATGGTATCAGGTGGCAGAATTCAAGTGCCAACGTCAATCTGGTTCCTCCGTCCTGCCTGCCTTCCCTGTTTTCCACCTGTGGCCTCTTTGGCCCAGAACACAGTCCCAGGGACAGAGAATGATCCCTCCACAGGATCTACAAACATCTGGCTCAGAGCCAGGAGTTCTGCATCGAGTATCACCTTCCTTTCAACTGAACAAACTCAGCAAATACCCGGAGCTCCCCATCTCCTCCCTACCTGGTTCTGTTCCCTGGAGCCTCCTAATAAGCTCGCTGTTCCCAAGTGGATTGGTTTCCACTGTGACAGGCTGATTAGGTCCCTTCACCTCCACCTGGCTTAGGTTACAGCTACACAATCAGTTTAACAGTGCCCAGCAGGCCACAGGTGCCTCACCACAGGGCACAGCTGCCCAGCCTCACGGGAGGGTGCTCCTGGCCACAGAGCCCTCCAGTGACCAGCACAACCGTAGCAAGTCACTACAGCAAGTCCCCGGGTGGCCAACTATTTATAAGAAAGGACAGACCAAGTTGCCTTGTCAGATGCCCGGTGCCAGCCAGGCCCGTCGGCATTCCGCCGGGGAGTGTCTGTCTTGGCCTGCCCAATCACCTGGCAGTACTTCAGGCTGGAGAAAAGATCACCCGGGGCTGGGTCACATCTATCAGCACCTTCTCTGATGGCCCTTCTGATGCTTCCCTGTGTCTGGCTTCCTCTCTGTCCCTCTCTCCTACAAGCTTTCGAAGGAAAGACCCTAGTGCAGGCTGCAGCTCCAAGCAAAAATGCCCACCGGCAAGCATCTGGGGCCGGGAACTGAGTGCACTCCATAAACTTGGGGAACAGAGACAATCTGTGTTCCCTCACACAGGCAGGCAAACTGAGGCTTGAGGTCACTAAGCTAAGAAATCCAGGCCAATAAGCATCTGGAAAAAGAAATGCATAACAGTCTTAGCCACCAAAGAAGCCGAGGTCAACACCACAGAGAGATGACACCCTGTATTCCCCAGAGTGACGGTGATCATAGCACAGTTTCCTGCGGGAACTGGGGTCCAGGCAGAGACACCAGCCAGCAGTCGAAACACAAAATATGTACCCCACAAGCCACAGCCTGGAGCCTGAGTTCTCAAAAGGTTCAACATAGCCAGGTGTGGTAGCCAGGGCCATCGGTCATCAGTGGGCCAGTCGGCACAGAGGGACTTGCTCAGAGGTAAGATGATGTCCTGACTCTGGCATTACCCTAAGCAAGGGAGATCTCAGCTGCCCAGCATCCAACAGCCCACAGGTGAGCAGTCCAGATCAGGCAAATCCAGAGAGACAGGAAACCTGACTCAAGGCTGCCAGAGGCTGAGGGGAGCGGGAGGGGGAGGGGAGGGGGAACGGGAGGAGAGGGGGAGGGGGAGGTGTGAGTGCTGTTGGGTATGGGGTGCCCTCGGGTGACAAGTGCAGAATGAACCAGAACACCTATCCTTCTTTTGAGAAAAGGATCCATGTACCTCCAAAAGCTCTCAATCTGTCGCAAGGATGACTCCTGGATGCTAAGATTTTGGGCATACACCGTGTGCTGTGTGCTCCATCTCACCTGATTTTAGGCAGGGCTGGGGAGTGGGGTCAGGGTTTTATGCATGCTATTCAGGCATTCTACCAACTAAACCACATCCCCAGCCCCGAATGGTCAAACCTTATAGCACATGGGCGATATTTCAAGAAAATTACTACCCCCCAGCCCCCAAAACAGAGAGATGGGACAATGACGCCAGGATTAGAACCCAGGACTTACCCCACAGACCCTACAGCTGTAGGTATTCTTGACCATCCATTTTGTTTCCTCTGATGGTCTCACAGGACCCTGAGCACAGCTCCCTTGGCTGCCTGTCCACCCCATGTCCCTGTATCCTCTAAAAAGGCAGATCAGTAGCTGTAGGCAGGAGACGTCCAAGGCTGCAGGGTCAGCCCCGTGTCCTGCTCCTCTGACTGCCCTGGGTGTGGCTAAGGCCACCAGATACATTTGCTGAAAACCTGGCTACAGCCCTTCCTCTGGCCATGTCTGGCCCAAGTAGAGCCCAGCTTGGCAGGGAGTGTGGACACATATAACCTTGCAGCCGTCACACCCATCACCCTGGTGGCACCTCTCTACAGCACCTTGTCACTAGTGAGACTCGTCACTTCCTCAACACAGGCAACAAGTTTTAGAAAAGACGGGGAAAAGGACAAAAAGTGCAGCAGACTTGGCGCCTTTGAACAGCATAGATGCTGAGCTGGGTGTGCCCTCCCATCTCCTCTTGGGGGTCCCCAGGACTGGTTGGCCTCTCCTCCAGAAAGTCCTGCAGTAAGGGAATACCCAGGCCTCTCTCTTCACAAGCTTTCCCTGTCATCCCTGACCTAATGCAAACCTGGGTTTGACACAGGAGTGATCAACAAACGCAGACAGGGTGCTCCTGGGTCCCTGGAGTATCCTGAACTGTGAGCCGTGCCCTTTCTCCACTATCTACAAAGCACAGGCCACCCCCTAAAAGAAGCTTGCCCTCCCCTCTGATTCCACTGACCGTGGGCCACAGCTGGTACTTCTCAGACTCCCTACCTGTGATACCTCACCCTGGATACAGACTGGGGCTGGGACGGAACTCAATGTCCTCTTAAAAAAATTCTCTACATTTCCCAGACAGTTTGGGTCCCTAGCATCCTCCAGTGGGGCGGTAGAGGGGGTAGAACTCGGGTTCCTGTGCTTGCACGCAGACACTTCCCCAAAAACTGTCTTATCCGCCCCAGGTTTTTTGTCGGCTTTGTCTTGTTTTTTTCTGTGTTGCTGTTGTTGTGTTGCTGTTGTTGTTGCTGTTGTTGTGTTGCTGTTGTTGTTGTGTTGCTGTTGTTATTGTGTTGCTGTTGTTGCTGTTGTTGTGTTGCTGTTGTTGTTGCTGTTGTTGTTGTTGTGTTGCTGTTGTTGTTGTGTTGCTGTTGTTGTTGTGTTGCTGTTGTTGTTGTGTTGCTGTTGTTGTGTTGCTGTTGTTGTGTTGCTGTTGTTGTTGTGTTGCTGTTGTTATTGTGTTGCTGTTGTTGTTGTGTTGCTGTTGTTATTGTGTTGCTGTTGTTGTTGTGTTGCTGTTGTTGTTGTTGTTGTGTTGCTGTTGTTGCTGTTGATGTTGTTGTGTTGCTGTTGTTGTGTTGCTGTTGTTGTTGTGTTGCTGTTGTTGCTGTTGTGTTGCTGTTGTTGCTGTTGTTGTTGTGTTGCTGTTGATGTTGTTGTGTTGCTGTTGTTGTGTTGCTGTTGTTGTGTTGCTGTTGTTGTGTTGCTGTTGTTGTTGTTGTGTTGCTGTTGTTGTTGTTGTGTTGCTGTTGATGTTGTTGTTGTGTTGCTGTTGTTGCTGTTGTTGTGTTGCTGTTGTTGTTGTGTTGCTGTTGTTGTTGTGTTGCTGTTGTTGTGTTGCTGTTGTTGTTGTGTTGCTGTTGTTGTTGTTGTGTTGCTGTTGTTGTTGTGTTGCTGTTGTTGTTGTTGTGTTGCTGTTGTTGTTGTGTTGCTGTTGTTGCTGTTGTTGCTGTTGTTGCTGTTGTTGCTGTTGTTGTTATTTTTTATCCTGTTTGTCTGGTTTTTTTTTTCCTTTTCTTTTTTTCGGAGCTGGGGATCGAACCCAGGGCCTTGCGCTTGCTAGGCAAGCGCTCTACCACTGAGCTAAATCCCCAACCCCTGTCTGTCTGTTTAAATGTGCTCAGCCTGTGTACAAGCGCCACCTGGTAGGGTCGTGGTAACCTGGATGAGCAAGAACAGTTGGGAAGGACTCTCTCAGGACAGCACACATGTGCACACAACAGAAGCCTGGTTCCACTTGCCTCCCTCTGTAAGGACTTGAGAGCCCTGGGGAGAGGGATGGCAGGCAACATCATTCCAGGCCTGGACAGGATAGAGGGTCCTACTGCCACAGTTGCTCAGCCTACTCTCGTCATAGGGCTCCAGTCCCCAACTGCTCCATCAGATGGCTGGTGCTTTGGGGGTACCTCCCTGGCCCTGGTTCAGGCAAAGGGAGTGATGCATTTGTCATTGTGGTGTGCTTCTGGCTAGGACCTACGGTAAACTCTCTGGAGGAAATGGACTCTCTGAGTTCAGGGATTTTGAGGCGGAGCTGTCTCCAGGCCAGGCCTCCAGCTTCAAACCCAGGGCTCTCCGAGGAGAAGCCTTGCTTTCCAAGGATACAGGGAGTAGGTGGCTCATTGTCAGGAGACATCTGGGAAAGGCTAAGGCTAGCAGGTGGCCCTCCTGAGGTGACCCATCATCTTTGCATGGTTTATGATGGGTGAGCTCTAAGAGGCAAGGTCCCAAGAGACTTCATCTCAGGATGGCTTCTTACAGCTGATAAGCCTTTTCTCTCACTATTACATACCCTAAGGATTCCTGGGCATCAGCCCACCCTATTGAACAGACTTCCTACAGATCAACATGAAGATGAACTTCAATGAATTAATACTGTTTAGACGAATTAATGATTTTATAGAAATCTTGATTTGATTCAAATAATTTTAGGAAGAAAGTTTTAAGAAATGATTTTAGGGGGCTGGAGAGATGGCTAAGTGGTTAAGAGCACTGACTGCTCTTCCAGAGGTCCTGAGTTCAATTCCCAGCAACCACATGGTGGCTCACAACCATCTGTGATGAAATCTGATGCCTTCTTCTGGTGTGTCTGAAGAAAGCTACAGTGTACTCATGCATAAAATAAATAAACCTTTAAAAAAAAAAAGAATAGGGCTGGAGAGATGGCTCAGTGGTTAAGAGCCCCAACTGTTCTTCCAGAGGTCCTGAGTTCAATTCCCAGCAACCACATGGTGCTCACAACCATCTGTAAAGAGATCTGATGCCCTCTTCTGGTGTGTCTGAAGACAGCTACAGTGTACTTATATATAATAAATGAATAAATATTTTTAAAAAAGAATAAAATGTTCCCACCCCTCATAAATATTACTATTTATATTATTATAATATAATATATTATCATAATATTATTGTCACAAATATTAATATCATTATTATTACATAAAGGCTACATAATAAGAAATACAATGAGCTTTCATAATTAGTAAAAAGAGAGATAGGCTTGGGACAAATTTGTGTTCAAGGAAAAACATTCAGGTCCAAGGATGAAGCCACAGGTGTGCACTATAAGGCAAGGCCCTGTAAAAACTGCTGCTTTGAACTTATAATGAGCTTGCAGTGTGAACCGCTGCTTGGAATTTGTTATTGACACCTTTCTGTAACTGCCCTTGTATGAAACATCTTATCTCTGAGGTAATTCTTCTTACATAGAGAACTCTTTGTCTAAAAAGCTATAAGCAGGCTGAAAGCAATACAGAAAGGTGGTGTAGCCATTTTCTGCTTCACCAGCATGTATTGTCTGTGTGAGTGACTTCTTTCCTTTCCTTTCTTTTCTCTCCATTCAAAGAGTTAACACGTTCTGAGTCTCTTGCCTAGCCAGTAAGGGGTGTCTGGCTGACTTGCCAGAGAAAGGAACTCTAGCAATAAATCCTTTTATCTAATCCCCCAGTGCTAAACAGCATGTGTTGAGTAGACAGAGACCAGTGCTTATTTAAGCACAAAGTTAAAGAGAAAAGAAGCCAGCGGTTTGCAGAGAGTGTTAGGCTTCCAAAAGCCATCAGCTTCTAGCCCCCAGTACAGTCAGAGAGAGTTACAAGGCCAGAGATCATCAGTCTTTTGGCCTTCCTCCAATGGTGTGTTCCACCATTGGGTGGGGTTCAGCTTTGATCCCCAAAAGTTTGGGGCATCCCCGTCCCCCAGCAGTTCATAATGCATGCTGGGAAAGTACTGTGAGGGTCAGAAAGTACTGTGAGAGTAAGAAGCCTGGAAGGGTGTTTGTGGCAACTATACCAATACTTAGAGTTTCCCACTGGAAATGTTAGGCTGGAGTCTTAGACTGTGGTTAGAGCCAATGTAGGACAGTAGAAACATTGTGTCCCCAGAGCAGAGCTCACAGCCACCTATAATTCCAGCCCTATTTCTACTGACATCATATAGCCTTAGGGAAGGGTTCACAAACATCATGTAGGCTGAAAACTTCTGTGTGTGTGTATGTGTGTGTATGAGTGTGTGTGTGTGTGTGTGTGTGTGTGTGTGTGTGTGTGTGTGTGTGTGATACATGTGTGTTAGCATCTGATGCACACACATCCAGAACTGGGTCTCTCATCAAACCAGAAGTTCACCATTTCTGCTAGGCTGGTCACCCCGCCAGCTCCCGGGATCCTCTTGTCTCTACCCACAATGTTAGGGTTACAGACTGGACGTACAGTCATGCCTAGCTTTTTATGTGGGTGCTGGGGATTCAAACTCAAGTCCTCACACTTGAAGAGCAAGTGCTTGTACCCACTGAGTCATCTCCCCAGCCCTGAAAACTGTACTTTAAACCAGGCCTTCTCTTGTATGAACCAAGGCCTGTTATACTCTGCCCTCTGATAGGCTGTAAGTTTTTATTGAAATTTGTTTCAAAAAAATCAGAACAATATTAGGCTGGCTGGTTAGATAGTTAGTTAGTTAGTTGGTTAGTTAGTTAGTTAGTTAGTTAGTTAGTTAGTTAGTTGAAACAGGGTCTTACTGTGTAGCTCAGGCTGGCCTCAAACTCCTCATCTTCCTGGGCCAGCCTCCCATGCAGAGGTGGAAAGCCTGTGATTAAACCAGCTGGTAGGGCTGGGGATTTAGCTCAGTGGTAGAGCGCTTACCTAGGAAGCGCAAGGCAGGCCCTGGGTTCGGTCCCCAGCTCCGAAAAAAAGAACCAAAAAAAAAAAAAAAAAAAAAAACCAGCTGGTAAAGCTAACCACTATGGACCCTGACGCTTCTGTGTGCAATTGTGTCTATTAGAGCCACAGAACAGACTATCCCTACAGCTTACACAGGCCATCCCCACTTTTTCCTATAATCATTCCCTTCTGAGCATCCTGGTTTGACAGCTCTTGGTCTGTTCCAAGCCTCACCTGCCACCACATTGTGTCTTTTGTACTTTACCAAACAGAACATCAAAAGGGACTTTTGGAACTCAAGAGAAGATGGCTCATCAGTAAAGCGAGACTCTTGACCATCAAACAGCTAATGTTTTTCTTTGTGTAATTACATAAATTCTTTATGTAATTTCTTTATGTATCTTGTCTTTTCTAATGTAATATCAGCTTTGTTGCTCCTTGCTGATATTGAACCAAATCTTTCAGAAATTGATCTTTGCTTTGCTCCTCTCTCTTAGACAACATAATATTTTTTGCCTCACAACTCTGTGACCAGAGACCTAGGATGGCGTGTATTTAGTCTCTCCTTGGTTAGTACATCATGTGGTCTTCTGCCGTCTTAATGTGCCCTCAGCTCTCTATGTGTCTCTGTTCTGATTTCTTCTTTTCAACTAAAATAAGCAAACTACATTAACGTATGACTTAATGTGTGCCACAGGATGTTCTGAAGTCTGCACGCCATTGCAGCATGGCTGAATCTAGCAATGACCAAACAGACACCCATCCTTAACAACAGTCACCTTGGGGCTCACAGATCTCAAACGTACTTCTTCAGCCTCACTAACATTCTGTTCCCTTGTCCATGTTCCTCCCCTCCCCCCTCCCTGCTCCCTGCTCCCAGCCTCTGGTAAGCACCATGCTACATTCCATTTCTACATATCAATTCTTTTAGATTCCCCAGGAGAGTGAGATGGCCTTTGTCTTTCGATGTTAAACTCATTACTATGTTGAGTAACATGATTCCATTCTACATTGTCACAAATGGCTGTCATTCCTTCCTTTTTTACGGCTGACTAACATTCTATCATAACAGCCCACCCTTCTTTATCCATTCATCCGCCATTGTAAAACAATGCACAAGGCAGAGACCGACTCCAGGAAGGCACACAACCGCCAGACGATGACTGCAAAAAAAAAAAAAAAAAAAAAAAACAGTCACCCTCTGTGTCCCTGCCTGCTGCATCTGTGGATCTAACCATCTGGGAAACAGTATCCAAAAGCAAAATATCATGGCGTGGCTGACATGTGCTATGTAGTTAGGCCTGCGGTCTCTTTATGGGACATCTTGTCATTTCTTCTTAAACAGCACAGTGTGGCAGCTTTCCCCAGCCTCTGCACAGTGGCAAGAAGTATATGTCACCTAGCGATGACGTGAGGTACTCTGGAGGATTAGTAAGTTGCATGCAAACACCACATCAAGTTTTATATGGCAATTTGAGAATCCTTAGATGCTGGTGTCCTCAGGGGTCATGGAAGGGTTGCTAAAGAAGAACTACATACATCTAACCAATGGTTAATATGCAGGACACATTGTAGGGTGATGTCATTATGCAGGTGAAGGCAAGTACAGGATAGAACGAGGCCGGTCATTGGATGAGAAGGAAGGATGGGCGGGGGGAAAGTTTTAGAGGAGGAGTGAGAGCGAGAAAAGAAAGCAGCCAAGAGAACACGGAGGCGATGTTAAGATTCCTCTCTGTACATTTACAGGTTGTTATGAATGTTCTTAAGGGACGGATGTGTACAGGGATTTGCATGTCTAGGTGGGCAATTATATCTTATCAATTGGATCAGAGGCTATTGTGTTGTGTGTTCTTTCATGTGGCAATTTAATTGCGTTCAAGAGAGTGTGTGGTGTCTGGACACATTGGGCCGCCATGGAATTGAGATGTGTATGTCTGACATGATGGCAACCTGCCTTGGGAAATAGATGGGTAGAGAGATGTTGCCAGACTCAGAGAGAAGTCATCGGCCAGGTGATATGGAATGGAGCAAAGCGGGTGAGAGGCTTTGCTGACTGAGATGAAGGTATCTATCAGATGCCATGAGGCACCATGGTGCCAGATCTTGTGCAGGATAAAAGAAACCTTTTTTTTTTTAATTTACAGCAACAACACATAAGAAATTTGTGGGGCTGGAAGGATGGCTAAGCACGTCCACCTCTTGTAGAGGACCCACATCAGAGTTCACAATTACTGTAACTCCAGCTCCAAGGGATCTGACACCCTTTCCTGGCTGCCTTAGGTACCCACATGTACATGAATATACACTAGGACAGATGCAGAGGGAAGAGGGGAAGAGAGAGGGGGAGGGGGGATCTTAAAAAGAAAGAAAGAAATCCAAGCCAAATGTCATGGTTCAGGCGGATAGTCCTAGCAATGAGAAGAGAAGTGCTGTGGTTTTGAGGCTGGCCTGGGTTACATAGTGGGTTACAGACCAGCCTGGATTACAGTATAGACCCCAACTCATTAAAAAAAATTATAATTAAATTATAAAGAACCATCATGGGGGTTGGGGATTTAGCTCAGTGGTAGAGCGCTTGCCTAGGAAGCGCAAGGCCCTGGGTTCGGTCCCCAGCTCCGAAAAAAAAGAACCAAAAAAAAAAAAAAAAAAAAAAAAAAAGAACCATCATGAGTGGTGGTGAATCCCTTTAATCCCAGCACTGGGAGGCAGAAACAGGAAAAGCTCTGTGGACTTAAGGGCAGCCTGGTCTACAGAGTGAGTGCTGAGATCGAGCTACACAGTAAGACCCTGTCTCAAAACCCTACCAACTAAAAGATTTAAAAAGACAGGCTCAAAGAGAGAAAGAAACTCAAATAGCTCAACAGTGTCAAAGTGAACAATTCAGATATAAAAGGATGACCCAAACCTGACGTTTCTCAAAAGAGGACATTCAGGTCGCCATGAGGTGTGTGCAAGCACGCTCAGCGCCAGAGGTCGCCAGAGAAATGCAAACTAAAATCACAGCACACCATCACCTCACGCCTGTTAAAAGGGCTGGGATCGAAGAGATGAGAGACAGAGAGACGGTCTCATGGGAGAGATGCACTTGCCTCGGAGGCTCAAAGTCCTGAGTTCAATGTCAAGAGCCCACATAAAGGTGAATGAAGAAAATGGGCTCAGGTTGTTTTCTGACCCCTCACATAATGCTCAAGCATGGGTGGACACACACACACACACACACCATGTACATACACATATGCATATCACTTGTGCATGCACACACACACCACACACACATCATCTACACACACACACACACACACACACACACACACACACACACACTATACAAAATATTTTTTTAAAAAAGATGAAAGGCTACAGAGGAGCCCTCATCCATGGCTGGTGGGAATATGAGCGAGTCCAGCCACTATGAAAATCAGTTTAGTTCCTCAAAAAATTAAAAATAGACGCACCATCTGATCCAGACATCTCACTCCTGGAGAAATGGAGTCAGTATGTTTAGGGACATCTGTACTCCAGGCAGCGCCGTCAAGACAGCCAAGAGACAGAAACAGCCTAAGTGTCCATGAACAGACGAATGGATATTTTTGTGCTTTTAAGTGCAAATTCACGTCTTTGGGAGAGCAAGATGGCTTGAAAATTCTTGCCCCTCCCTTTGAATGATTGGCATTTTGAAAGTCACATGACCTACAGCGCAACCGTCTGCTAGCCACATTTTACACAATGTGCTCTGAGATTTTCATAATTGAAGTGGATTACTGTACAGTTACAAAAAAAAAGTCGAAAGGAGAGACAACGGGAAATAATTACTACTACTATTCACTCAGCTAACACTTGCCCACCCTCAGCCTTCCTGTGTGTCATGTGACATGCTTTGGCCAATAAGATGCCAGCATAGCCATGCCTATCACTTCCTGTGGGGCCGTATGATTGGCCCTGCTGGTGTCTCTGCTCTGCTCTCTGGACCTGAGTCTGTATGGACGTATCCCAATAGGTGCTTCCGTGTAAGGGACCGGATCTACCTGGACCAGACTGAAATGAACTTTGCATGAATGAGAACTCTGTACCACGACGAACCGCCACCATTTGTGTTTTCCACAGAAAAACCGAACCTGTGTGGACTTCCGGTGCAGTCAGTGAAACCCAAGAAGCCATGTTCATGAATGTCAACCTCGAAAGTAAAGTGGAAAGAGCAAAGGAGTGTGTCACTGGCTGTGTAGCCTCTGGTAGGTTAAACCTGCCTCAGCCGATTTCCGGTGCTTATTTAGACTGTATAATATTGAGAAGAAAATAGTCTGTGGTTTCAAATGCTGATGACTTTATTTCTTCTTAAAACATACAATGAAAGAACTGGAATTAGCTGGGCAGAGTGGCACATGCCTTTAGTCCCAGCACTCTGGAGGCAGGAAGATCTCTTATGAGTTTGAGGCCAGCCTGGTCTACATAGTGAATTCTAAGACAGAGCTACATAGTGAGACCCTGTCTCAGAACAAACAAACAAAAAATACAATGAACCTGGTGAGATAACTCAGGAGATTAAAGGCACTTGCTGTCAACTGACAGGCTGAATTTGATCTTGGGAGCCCACATGGTAGAAGGGAACTTTACATTGTCCCCTGACAGCAGTTGCACACACACACACACACACACACACACACACACACACACACACACACACACAGTTTAAAGAATAAAAATACAGGACCTAGCAAGGTGTCTCATTGGGTAAAGGCGCTAACGAACTGAGTGTAACACCGGGAACCCTCATGGTGGAACCAGAGAACCAACTCAGACAAGCTGTCTCCTGGTCAGAACGCGTTCATATGGCACACACCCAAATTATGCACACACATATACATGCAAAATGAATAACCAAGATATAATAGGATAAAACATCTTGCTCTCTCAAACATGCCCAATTCCGCTTGACCCAAAAATTCCCATACTGAACGCCTAACAGCTTCCTGTTTGCTTGCCCAGTTTTTCTTCTTGTAAACAGGAAGTCCCTGTGGATTCTGGAGACACATGTGTTGCTCAGAGTTAAGAGCACGTGTGAGGACCAGAGTGAGCCTGTGTGAGCTCTACATACGCAGGGGACGCATGCGCACACTCATGTGTGGCTAACCCGAGGGACTGGGGGCCAGTAAGTGTCAAATAAGAAAGCAAATAACTTCCCTGAATCCAGAAAGAGGTCCCCTGAGTGCCAGAACACAGGATAACGAGGCCTCCAGTTGTACCCAGACACCCAATTCCTCGCATTCCGGCAAGTGGCTTGAAGCTTAGGGCAAGCTGGGCTGGCATTCTTCAGCAATGCTGCCCAGTGAGACCGCAGGGGGAGAGGGTATTCCAACATGCAGTGCCCCTAGACTACAAATCCTCAGGAAAGGGTCCCTGAAGAAGGCAGACCCCCTCCCCCATGCCGTGACGGCCTGACTTTAAACAGGAGGGAGCGAGTGAGATCCCTTAGCACAGAGTTGGAGTGCAGTGGGACCTGTTAGAGAGAACAGTTCACAGGGCCATTGCTGGGTGACTGGGCTGATCTTTCTCACTTGGACTCAGATTCCCCCTACACACTGTGGAGACCCTGAGCTAGAAGTGTGATATAAACCATGAAAGAGACCAGTGATGAGAGAACCATCCAGGGCTTCTCCCTGTACTTGCCCTGACCCACACCCGAGCTCCCCCAGGAGACAGACAGTGTGATGATGTTCAGGTTAACCCCTTCATGCCAGCTCTATCTTGAGTGCTGCTCACCACGACTGTAGTGGCACTTTAAAGAGAGCCACCTCCTCCCTCCTGCCTCTCCCGGACTCCTCATTTATAGGGAGGGGACGGGTGTCATTTCATGGGATTCCCCGCAAAACGACCCAGTGTCACAGTGTCACCTGCACCTCACAGCTGAGACTAAGAAGTTCTGCTGGAGAGAAGGGGGGTAGACGGAGAGGAGCATAGAGAAGGGAACCTGAGGTCAGGATGCAATGAGTGAGAGAAGAAAAAGGGGGGAGGAGAAGAAGAAAGAGGGGAAGGAGGAGGAAAAGGAGGGGAGGAGAAGGAGAAGGAGAAGGAGTGAAAGGAGGAGGGGGAAGGTGAGGAGAAGGAAGGGGAGGATTAAAAGGAGGAGGAGGAGATGAGGGAGGAAGAGGAAAAGGAGGAGGGGGAGGAGGAAGGTGTTGAAGTTCTGCTGGCTTCTCCCCACCTCTTGACCCCCAAAGTCTTTCTCCAGTGCCTCTGTCTACAGCACTTCAACCATCCAGGCCTCTCCTGCTCCAGCTTCCTCCCTGACTCCCTTCTACAGGGGGACATCAGGAAGCTATCAAACCCAGAAAGCAAGCAACCTCGGGATCCAGAGACCCCTCTAAGAGCGATGTCCCAGACAGCTTTGTGGTTCATCTTGAGTATCCCTTAGAGGGGCATGGTCCAGAGATATTAGGACCCTATCCCTTCCCCCTATCTCCCTCTGCTTCCTGTGTTCACACCATAATGTCCTGCCTGCCACAGACCCAGAGCCACAATTCCAAGTGACTAAGTACTGAGACCCTACAGTGAAGCCAAAATGGCCCTTTCCTCTTTGTGATGTGGCAGACTTGGGGTTCTTGTCACTGTCTCAGGAAGGAGGTGAACAGAGTGAGTGCTTGGGCATCTTCCAGCAATGCTTACCAGGCTCTAAGCAGGCTGTCAGTCATCCAGTCAGCAACCTCAGAGGAGGACAGAACCCAAGCTGCTTGCTGCCTAAGCCTTGGGAACAAAGAGACCACATCCCTCTGTAAAGCCAACCGACTCTGCTTTTGAAGAAACTCCATTTTGTAGGAGACCGGGGGCTAAACTCCAATTCCAGAAAGAAACCCACAAACATCCCAGTAGCAGGGTCAAAGGTACACAGAGATAATGTGCGACATCCTGCAGAGAATAGGTAACTTAGCCATCCTGTTTGTCAGGTGGTTTTGCCCCCGTGTTCCGTTCATGTAGATTACCCCAGAAATGCAGATTTTAAAATATTAACTCGGGGTTGGGGATTTAGCTCAGTGGTAGAGCGCTTGCCTAGCAAGTGCAAGGCCCTGGGTTCGGTCCTCAGCTCCGGAAAAAAAAAAAAATTAACTCGCCGACCTATACAGAAATTCCCCAAACTTGCTGTGCCACAATAAATACCCTGGACCCGTAGACTCGGGGCTCTCACTCTGACCTGCCGTGATGGTGATCATGAGAGTCCGTACTCGAGAACTACTACAGACCCTTATGTGTTTACATCGCAAATGGCTCCTCTGTTTTCTTTGGGGTCCCTGTGACTTAGGCATAACACCTCCTCTTGCTGTTCTGAACCCAGCTCGTGCGTCTTGAGAAGCATAAAGCAAGGAGCTTAGCTCAGATCCTCAGAGTGACCCAGGCTAGCCCAGCCCTTTTCTGGAGCCAGTGGTCTGAAGTCATCTTGAAGGCTTCTTCTATGTCCCAAGATCACTCCTTGGGTCCTCTCTGCCCCTTTCACAGTGTCTGCCTACCCGGAATCCAGGAAAGGGACAGCTGTCAGGTCCGTCCTCCAAGATCTACACAGCTGTACTGGTGTCTGGGACAGCATGTGTGGATTGGAGGGGCCTCCAGGGAGAAACTCAAGTAAAGCTGGGGTTGGCCAGAGTAAGGAAGGAGGTGGAGGCTGTCTTAGTTCCTGCCAGGCACCCAACATGAGGCCTTGGGAGAAAGAAGTCGGGTCTCTCATGTGCCTGGAGGAACCAGGTAAATTATGGATGGCTCCACAATGTCTTCCGGCCCCATTCTTTTTTTTTTTTTTTTTTTTTTTTTTTTTGGTTCTTTTTTTCGGAGCTGGGGACCGAACCCAGGGCCTTGCGCTTCCTAGGTAAGCGCTCTACCACTGAGCTAAATCCCCAGCCCCTTCCGGCCCCATTCTTGGGGCAATGTCTCTGAATTGAGGCAGAGCGCCAAGTATGTCCTCCCAGAGGAATGTCTTGACCAAGCAATATGAAGGGAGTAGATGTTGATAGAACAACCCTCCCCCGAGTGACAGCATCAAGAGCAGCCATTTCTCAAGGGACATGTGGAGTGGTTGTACTGGAACTGGCAGAAGTTACACAGCAGGAAACAGAAAGTCACATGACAACCAGGTACACACTCAGTTACCGTCCCCCACACACTCAGTTACTGCCCCCCATACACACTCAGTTACTGCCCTACCACCACATACAGGGGTCCCACCCTCTCCAGTCATGCTCTCTAACAGGACAATGTTTACCTTCCCATTAATGACTTGCCCAAGGCCACAGAGCCAGTGAGTGGCAGCAGGAATGTGAACCCTGAGCCCGTTAGACTGTATTTGCTGCTCTCCGATAGATAATGTAGCACCCTGTTCTTACCGCTCAGACTTGGTTACTTTGTTTCCCCTCCTAAGCACAGAGAAACTGACAGCCCAGAGGCCTGCACGCTCCTCCTACTGAAAGGGACTGGATGTTGTAAGGGAAGTTGGGATGCTTGGAATAAGTCCCTTCAGGGCCTGTGTGTCCAGAAGATGCTAAGCACAGACCCAATGAGAAGTGGGGCAAGTCTCCATTTTACCACTGATGAAACTAAGGCCGTGTGATGCATCCAAGTGCCCCTACGCCCAGGAGGTGGAGCCTAGTCTAAAATGCGAGCATTGAAAACGCTGTGCCTTCAGTGGGTCTGCAGCTCCTGCTATAAATACAATGCTGACTCCTGGGTAACCTTAAGCCTCCTGCAGGCTCGCCCGCCCAGGCCTAAGGCCATAAATCCCAGAGCCTGAGCCGCCTGCTGTGCTCCCCTCTTGACAGAATTTTCCCCGGATGCCCTAACAAGGTACCACATTTCTTTCACAGGCTCCAGATGATTAGAGGCAATGTTGAGCTACCTAGCTATCTCTGAGACGGGGGTGTGACTGAAGGCAAGCCGACACTCCTGGAATAAGGACTTAACCTGGGTACCAAGCACAGAGAACAGGGTTACTGGGTTCAGCCTCTGCTAGACCTGGGGCATGGTCTCTGCAAGGTTCCTCACCTAAACAGTGGAGTCCCGTCACTTGCCTCTAGGCAGTAAAAGGTATGTCCAAAATGACCAGGACTAGGAAGGTGTCCGGGTGCCTTCACCCCATTCTCTGCCCTGTAGCTGACTTGTTACCTGAACGGTAACAGCCTCTCACACAGCTGACATCGTTTGCATCGTGTTAATGGTGCTACGTGTTTGGGGTTCTTTAATTCTTACTGCAGCATGAAGAACAGAGTCCCTTCGCAGCCCCTTTGAATGGATGAGCAACGCCCCAGGGCTCACAAGCCTCAAGAATATTTGACACTTTTTATAGACCCTGAGACTGGTTAGGGACAGGAAGGAGAGTCCACTGAGCGTCCTGGGTCTGCTGCTGGAGACAGGAGTCCCAGAGAAGCCTGAATGTCTGGAGATGAAGTCAAGGAGACTTCTGAACAGAGGGAGCCTTCCCGGCTCCAGGCCGCAGCCTTGGGCCAATTTGTTTGTTGTTTGGGAAAAGGTCTCTTTTGGTTTTTGTTTTGTTTTGTTTTCTATCTTTTCGGGTTTTTTGAGATGTGATCCCTCTTATGTAGCCGAGGCTGGCCTACAACTTGAAATCCTCCCTCCCATCTCAGCCTCCTCGGCGGACCTATTCATTTTCTCAGATGAGGCTCAGTGCCAGACCCATATAAGGAAGACAGAGACCACTGCACTGTGTGAGGTGTAGCCAGGAAGATGATGCCAGGAGACTGCTCGGGGCCTCTTGTCAGAGCTGAGCCAGGACAAAGCAAACCAGGCCTGACCCCAGTCAGCCCCAGCCTCCCAGCCCAATGCCCTCTCCTAGTCCAGAGAGACCGAGAGGATCAGTCCCTCCTGGCCCTGGGCTTAGCCTACCATGTATACCCAGTGTCCTACCGCTGTCCTGGCAGCCTAGATACTGTCTTAGCCTTCCTGAAATACTCTACCTACGGGTGACTTTACAGACTGCTAAAACTAGGGCTCTGTCCCCAGTGTGGGGAGAGAGCTATTCCGGGTTTGTGTCAGGTGTGGGACCAGGCCAGCCAGAGACTGCTGTTGGCCGCTCCCCAGGCACCGGTGGCCTCCACAGCCATAGGAGCAACTCCTGCAGCCAGCTCTGCTGTCGCCCAGTGGAAGCAGGCGAGGTCAGTCTGCTTTTGTCATGTCTCCCTCCTGACACACAGGCACCTACAGAGCTGGGCCCTGACTGTCCATCAGATATCACAGGGTCTCCTGGGACAGCCTGGCATCCCTGTGAATGCCTAAGAATCACCAAGGTGAGGTTTGTACCCATGCCTTACCAAGGGCACCACTGAGGGGAGATGACCAGGTCACGCATGCCTCTGAGCATCTGCCCACAGTCCCTACTTGTCCAGACTCAGAGGGACCACTGCACTCATGATACACTGGGGCCAGCAGACACTTCTGTGCATGGTCCTAATTTCCACAAGCTGTGCAGTGGGTGCAGAACCACATCTGCTCCCATTGTCGCCTACAAACACTGAAGCGAAGAGACATTAAACCCCTGGATCCACCTCACACCGCTTAGAAGCAAAAGATTAGAGACCATAGCCAGGACACCTCCTCCAGAGCCCCGCAGTAAACACCGAGTACGGTGTTCCCAGCTTCCAGTATCTGAGATAGCCAGATCCCCACTGCATGCCACGGCACACGGGCAGGACCTGGATTCTGACTACATCTCCTGACACCTGTATTCCCCACCACCCTGGGAGAAAGTCTCAGGAGTGGATCTCAAGCTGTGGGATGATCAGAACAACATCCCAGCGGGCTGAGGATCCTGGGAAACCTTCCAGGACCTAGGAGATTGTCCTGGCTTCGTGTTTACACCCCTTCCGCTGCGTTACGTTGCGTAGGGTGTCGGAGGCCATGCACCCTGCACCCATTCCGAAGCCCAGCCCCACAGCTTGATCCCTGGATCCTGTGGTCAGCCCTGCCCCTTCTTCCAGGCTGACAGCCGGAGAATTTGTTAGAGGTCCGGCTTCCTGCTAAAGCCTACTAGGAAATCAGGGGGTGCGGCCGGAGCGAGCCTTGAAACTCAAACTGCCTCCGCTGGGCTGCAGCTCCCAGGAGTCAAGCTAAGAGGACGGGGTCCCCACTTCACTGCTGCCTGCAGCCCGTGGGGGGCCGGGTGCCCTTGGTGACCGGAGGCCTTGCCTTTGCAACCGGAGCCATGGCCGGTAAATATAGCACTGCCACTCACCAGCTGAGGGGCCCTCGCCGTCCGACATGGTGGGGGAGATGGGCAGCCAGCTGGCCACCAGCCTGCGGGGACGCTCAGAGCCCTCAACAGCCGTCACCCACCCAGCCTGGCTTGGGACTGCTCCGTGTCCAGCCCCCAGGCAGTGTCCTGCCTCGCCAGCCTGGCCACCCCCCCATGTTGGGCTGGGCAGATAAGAGTGTGTTCCCGGTGCCAGGAACCTGTGCGATTGGTGGATAATTCTAGGCACTGCCCTCCTCTGCCTGGGGCCTTTCCTCAGCAGCCCCAGAATGTTGCCCGAGAAGGTACTGCACCCCCGAGTGCTGGACTGGTCCTTAGAAACCCGGCTCAGGAGACTATGGAATGCCTTTTCCCTCTATCCCGGTGTCTAGTCCCACATACTAGACCAGGACCATTTATGGGCATTTGGTGAAGGAGAATACCAAGAGACGCTGCCAGTGAGTGCATGCCGGTACCGGGAGGCACGCAGAGTACAGCCACCCACACTTCAATTGCCTCGGCTTTCCAGACAGCCACACCAGGTCCATGTCACAGTCAGGGTTAAGTGACCCTGAAGGGAAACCAGTCCTCTAAGGGTGTAACCAGTATCTGGAGCCAGGCTGTCTGTCTCCACAGCATAGGAAGTCTTGCCTTTGTTTAGCCAAGAGCACCCATGCTTCTGGATATACACAGGGTACCTTCTGCTCCATGCATGTTGGGGAGCTGTGTAGAGAGGAGCTCCTGACAGGAAGTGTGGGTGACCTCTGTGCTCACACAGGAAACATAAGATTGAGAGGACACATTTAGTATGTGCTTGCTGTATGCTCTCCTGGCTCCCAAAAGGTATCGAGCAGTTCTAGTGTAAGGCCATGGCTCCCAGTGGTATCACCCCAGTGTTGGACTCCCCGCCTGCCACTCCCTCTGAGACAGGGGGTCATTCCAGTTGCGAGACACATGAAGTGAAGCGGCTTAAAGAAAAAGGGGTACCAATCAGAGAGATGGAGAATGCGTTTATGTTTTCCCTAAAAGAGTTGTTTGACTCTAGCATCCACACCAGTGCAAAGGGAAAGACGCAGCAGTCCCCTGCAGGGGACGGCCAGGGTCCCCAGCACAGGCTGAAGGTGATGGCGCTGTCCAGGCAGGAAGTATATTTTCCTGCAGAGGGAAGCATCCACCGCAGGGGAAGCCAGGCCAGCTTCCTGGAGGAGGAGGCAGATACTGATACTGAGCCTCAAAAAAATTGTTTTTCTGGGCCCTCCCAGCAAGTCTTGTATGGGGTCTGAGGCCTTTTCTAACTCAAAGACCACAGAGGATTGAGATCACAAAGTTTCAAAGGAAGTCCTTCCCGGAAAAGGGAGGAAGGAGGACTGAAGAGTCACATCTCCCTTCGCCCAGCCATGGTCCACTGGCCAGCAAAGACCAACAAAGGAATTCAAAACTGCAAAAAGCCCCTTCTGGTCCCTGCTGTGCCCTATGCTGGGCACTTTTCCTCTGTCCTCCTCCCCCTCCTTCTCCCCCCTCCTCCTCTCCCTCTTCCTTCCTCCTCCTCTCCCCTTCCCCTCCTCTTCTCATCTAAATGTCTTGATGCAATCTCAAAAGTCCTGCACTGTTCCGCCACTGCCCCTGAACACCACTCTACTAACTCTGACCTTGCTGTGGTCAATGCCCGGTCCTTACTGCACTTAGCCATGCTGAGTAGATGGGTAACGGGCGTCACCGTTGGAAGTATGCAAGCAAAGCTAGACAGCCTGGCTGGATATACAAAGGAAGCTCAGACGTCAGGTGGGGCTGGAGTAAATGCTGTTGGAGTCCCTGGAAGGTGACTACCTACCATGTTTGCCTGGCATGTCCCCAGTTTTACCCTTGAATGTCCTGCCTGCATCCTGCGAATGTCCTCAGTCCTGGCAATAAATACTGTGTCCCTTCCAACTAAGGCTTTAATTCTAAGTGATTCAAGGAGAGGCAAAACAGAACCCCTGGGACTGTCTCTAGAGCCCTGGGGTCTCCATCTCCTCCCCTCCGTGTCTTCTCCTTCCTTGGCCCAAACCATAACACGTAGAGCTTGCAGAATAGGGCGGGTGCTGGGGAGAAGTCAGAGGTGGGACTATAGGGCAGCAGTTCACCTCACAGTGGAAGGAGTCCTTGGGGTGTGGTGGCCATAAAAATGGCCCCCGTGTAGGCTTGTGTATTTGAATACCGAGTCCCCACTGGGTGGAACTGTTTGGAAAGGACTAGTAGACTGGAAGAGGTGTGTCATGGAGGGCAGGTTCTGAGGTTTCTTACGCCCAGGCCGTTCCCAGTTAGCTCTCTCTTGTCTTGTGCTTATAGATTAAGACATGAGCTGTCAGCGTCTGCTCCAGTGCCACACCTGCCTACCTTCTGCCATGCTCCCTGCCACGACGGTCATGAGCTCTAACGCTCTGCAACCGTGAACCCCAAATCAAACGCTACTTTTGATGCATTGCTTTGGTCATGGTGTTTTGTCACAGCAACAGAGAAGGGAGGAAGTGGTTAAGTAAGGGCTGTGGAAACTCATGGTACCAGGGGTCAGGTGTGTATATGTCCCAGTGTGAGCAATTGATGGGACCTAGGGAGAAGGCGTCACAGAGATGCTCGAGTTTAGCCCTAGTGGGCAGACTTCTGGGCCAGGGCTGGAAGGAGGCTGGTGGCACATGAACCAGGTCAGATGCCAGCTCTACAGGGGCCCCCGATCACTGGACCCAGCCTCCATGTGCTCTCCAGGGGCTGCCAAAGGAGACTTCTACCTCCTTCCCTGGAGTTGTCTGTCTGTCTGCTCTGCATCCCACCCAGAGGGACAGCCCAGTGACAGCTCCTGTGTGCAGGCAAGCCACTTCCCCTTCCTGTCTTTGGTCCCAAGTCTCTTCCTGTCCTCTTTATTATGGAAACATGTGTTAGAAGAAAAAAACAACTTGAGTCTCCTGCCATCGAGGTCATAATAGCAACATGGGAATCCACTGCACGCATGAGAATCTGTGAGCAGCTGGCTGTGCATGTGTGTGTATGTGTGCTTGGTAGTGGGCATGTAGGGTGTGTATGTGATGATACAGATATGTGCTCCCATGTGATTGTGTATACATGTACATACATGTGCCTTACATGTATGGAGTGTGTGTATGGAATGAGGGAAGCACTTGCATATGGACTGTAAGACCTCTACCAGTTCATGCTGAAGTTGATCATTTCTGAACCCATCAGCTCTTAGGACTCACAAACTCAATTCCAACAACTCTGGTAGGCGGTCACAGCATGGTGGCTACTCCCAGGGCTCTAACAGGGCTCTGTGCTATCTCCTGAGGTCCCAGGCTAGTGTGTGCAGGTAGAGGGGCTGAGGTCAGGAAGGCGGGGCAGGTGGTCAAGGGGTATTCTATGGGGAACTGTTCAATAGAAACCTAGGAAATATCAGGGGTAGGAGTGGGCAGGAGAAGGGCCTGCATGAGAAAGAACTCATGGCACCCCAAGAATTGCAAGAGATTGGTTGATGGTGACATGGAAACTTAAGGGTTCTTTGGAAAGTCAGTTGTGTTGGATGGTGTTTTGCTGGGGCAAACACATGAGGGAGTGTTGTCCTGAAGTGGACACAGGTGAGAGGATGTTCTGCTAAAGCACGCATGCGAAAGGACACGTGATGAAGGATTCTTTGCTAAGGACACATGTATTGGTCTGCCTTAAATCGTGGAGTTGAGATCCTTTTGTCGGGACTCCACAGAGAAATGCACCAAAAAACTTTTGGTGGTGTGCTGGCCTTTTTGCCTTTTTGCCACTTCTGAGGACTTGGTCTGACCGGCAGAGTGACGTCAGCTGAGACAGATGAAGAGCTGAGGTAAGACACACGGAGGACACGTGATGTTTGGAGGGCACATAGAAAGGACTCGGTGGACAGTGACTGGGGCCAAGCTAGGCTTGCTTATAAAATTAGCCGGGCAACGCTTGTGAGTCTCAAGTCTTCGCTGATCTCAGCACAGCTGAGTGTTCCTCAGAGTCCCTCCTGCTGACTGGAGCTGAGGCTGAGGCCTGGCTGTCTCTGCTGGGTAGTTCCATCACTGCTAATTCATGTTTGCTATCCCGACTCTGCTGAACTGGGCTGTGGTGCATCCGTGAAGTGCTTGCGAGTGGATCGAGCTGCCACTGCTGAACTGGACTGTGGTGCATCTGTGAAGTGTTTTCGAGTGGATCGAGCTGCCACTGTTGACCTGTGAACTGAACTACCAGTTTCCAGACGACACAGTTGCTCCAAAGAATCTTTCTAAACGGGTCCGCTTCACCTGTATCCTTTCTTTTCCACTATCTCTGGTGGGTGGTGGGATGCAAGGGAAGTTAAAGTGTTTAGGAATGATCATTAAAAATAGGTTCTGAGGGGTTGGGGATTTAGCTCAGTGGTAGAGCGCTTGTCAAGGCCCTGGGTTCGGTCCCCAGCTCCAAAAAAAAGAAAAGGGAAAAAAAATAGGTTCTGAAAAAAATTAAAGTTACAGGTAGGATGAGAGATGTCATCGAGTCAAGGCCTTTGAAAGAGAATAGGGGTATAAAGGTCACACATTTACTGGACGTAAGTGCAGCCCAGCCCTGAGCCTGGAGTCTGGGTAGCATGAACTTCCTCTCCTCCCTCCCTCTCTGACACTCACATTCCCATCGCTCATCTAGCCTGCCCAGGCCTTGGGAGTCCGGGTCTCCTTTCTAGAGGCACGCTTCTCCCTTGATCTTGGGTGGAAGAATATACAGCCTAGGCCCCGGCACTTCAGTGGGTACAAACTAAAAACTGGCCCATGTCTGCACCGAGCAGAATTTCCTGTGCAGGCAGCTTGTGGAGGAGGCCTGGCCTCTGTCTGTGGGCTGAGCATAGAAGGAAGGCTGCCTGCCTAAGGCCTAGCCCAGGCAGTGATTATCACGTGTTCCACACCTCTGATTCAGTCATCTCCTCCAGATAGGATAAGGTCAGACACACCCAGCTCCACACAGCCTGAGACACACACACACACACACACACACACACACACACACACAGATGTACGGGGAGACTCACATGCATCTTATATGCAAAGAGGAGACTATGGGAACATACAAAGATACCGAGAGATGGAAGCAAACACAAATGTGTACTCACGGGGCTTACACACATACAGATTCATGTATGGGACACACACACATACACACACACTCACACGACTCTTACTTAGTCACAGAGAGCATATGCACTTGGGAAATACACAGGCACATGCAATCACACACACACATATATACACACACATACACACACACACACAGAAACACACACACACGACTCTTACTTAGTCACAGAGAGCATACGCACTTGGGAAATACACAGGCACATGCAATCACACACACACACACACACATATATACACACATATACACACACACAGAGAAACACACACACACACACGACTCTTACTTAATCACAGAGAGCATATGCACTTGGGAAATACACAGGCACATGCAATCACACACATACACATATATACACACACATGCACACACACACATACACACACATGACTCTTAGTCACAGAGAGCATATGCACTTGGGAAATACACAGGCACATGCAATCACACACACACACACACATATATATGCACACAATATACACACACACACAGAAACTCACACACATACACACACACACACGACTCTTACTTAATCACAGAGAGCATATGCACTTGGGAAATACACAGGCACATGCAATCACACACACACACACACATATATATGCACACAATATACACACACACAGAAACACACACACATACACACACACACACGACTCTTACTTAATCACAGAGAGCATATGCACTTGGGAAATACACAGGCACATGCAATCACACACACACACACATATATATGCACACACATATACACACACACACATACACACACACACATACACACACACACGACTCTTACTTAATCACAGAGAGCATATGCACTTGGGAAATACACAGGCACATGCAATCACACACACACACACATATACACACACATACACATACACACACACACACACACACACAGATCTGTGTATTCCAGCACAGCTCTGGAAATTAATTCTGTACACCCAGCCCCCCTGGTCCAACTCCAGGTACAAGGAAAACACTCCCTGAGCCGCCTCCAGGCTCCAGGCCAGGAGAGAGACCAAACAGGCCAGTCCGGCTGCTCCAGTGTCCCTGGTGGGAGGAGAGGCAACCTGTGGCTCCTCAGGTCAAAGCTCTCACATCTGGTGCAGGGCCCTAGTAACTCTACCTTGTGGTGAAGACAGGAAGAGGCTCATAGAAAGGCTTCCTGTCTGGACAAGGCTCCTGGGCATTGAGGCCCCACACTGCCCTGGGCCCTGTGACAGGGAAAGCCCCCTTAAGATTTATCTAGGGGCTGGGGATTTAGCTCAGTGGTAGAGCGCTTACCTAGGAAGCGCAAGGCCCTGGGTTCGGTCCCCAGCTCTGAAAAAAAGAACCAAAAAAAAAAAAAAAAAAAGATTTATCTATAGAACTGGGGCCTCATGCACGTCCCAGGGGAGCTGAACCCAGACATGCCAATGTTGGTGGCTGCCTCTTGAGAGCCTCTCTATGTTCCATAGTCTCCTCTTTGCCTATAAGATGCATGTGACAGATGGACTCTTAAGCGAGTCACTCCAGCTCCCAAGCAGACAGAGGGGCTATCTCTGTAGGAGCCATGCTGGGAATTCTCGCTGTCAGAGGTAAGGTGTGGGTTCCCATCCTCCAAGGCTACCTCTACTAATGCCCTGCCTGGGGTCTCTCACACAGAGACAGGTCCTTGCCCTGGTCCCAGGACCAGCAGAGGTCTTGGCCACAGACACTACTCTTGGGCTAACCCCAGCCATGGACTGAGGAGGGAGTAAAAGCAGAGATGGGTCCTCAGACTCCCACCCACCCCATCCCACCCAGATTAGACCCTGGAACCTGGCTAGCCACTTGGGAGGACATAATGCTCCTGTTGCAGCTCTCCCTGACTCTGACCCATGCCCAGCTCTCTTGCAACAGCTAGGACCTGAACACAGCAAGATGGGCGCTTCCAAGTGGTCAGCATTCCGTGGAATCCTCAATCTCTTTTTGGGCTCCACCCTTGAAGGATCGGAACCCACACCTTACCCCTGACAGCGAGAATTCCCAGCATGCCTCCTGCAGAGGCAACCACTCTGTCTGCTTGGGAGTTGGAGTGACCCACAATTAAAGGGTCTCAAGTCTGGGAGAAGGAAGGATATAAACCGGCTACCCAAGGCCATGAATACTGGAAGCTTCCTGCCAGGGGAGAGTGAAGATTCAGACCTCATGTCCTCCCCACATTCTTGTGTCCAAGTTTACAAGGAAGGACATTGTCAGAAAAGGTCACCATTGCCTCGAGGCAGGCAGTGAGACAGCAATCCTCCAGAGTCCGTGGGGAGGGCATCACAGGTAGCATGAGATAGCCTGGACCCAGCCTTCTCTGCTTCGTGCATTTCTGACCAGCAATTCCCATCTGTGGTCTGTGGTCCACCTGGCTCTGGATATAAGGTTTTCCCCTTCCTAGCATCCCACAGTTCAGGTCCATCTCTAGGAAAGGTATCAAAGACCGAGGGTCAGGTTGATGGCCAGCAAGAGCCTGAGGTGCTGTCTCCAAAACCCAGGCACCCAGCAGGGTGTGGAAGGTGCAGGGTATCCCGGCACAGTGGGTGAGCAGGCCGTTCCAGAGCTGCTCCAGGGTGGCCCCATGTGGTTCCTCTGGGGACTGCAGGTCTTTCCTAAGCTTGCCTTTCCCTACAAGGAGCAAGCAATAAAGACGTTAATAACGGCGGGCAGGAAGGGATTCCCGGGCACTGTGCCACGCTCCACCCCACTCATGATCACACCTAACCGCTCCACCGGCCCAGAGGAGTGAGTCCTGTTATCTGCCCTCCCTTTTGAATGAGGAAACTGAACTTCAAGCTGCAAAGCCGGTGATAGCTGAGGTCAGGATTTGACTTCTGCTGGACTGAGAGCCCCGCCCCTTGCAGGGAGTGGTTCAGGAGGTCTAGGCAGGGCACCAACCCCTCCAGGAGCTGGCCAAGGGTCCTCCTGTCCTCTCTCTCCATCCTTTAGGTTCCAGCCCAGAGCTCTGACTCGGGCCTGCAGTGAGAGGCCACCAGGTACGAAGGTCCATGAGTGAGTCCTGATTCCATCGTGACCGTGACTTTTCCATTTCCTGTCCCCTGAGAGGATTTGAGGCAGGGAGGAAGTGAAGACTCAGCCATTACCAGTCCAAGCCAGAGAATGCTAACATGGGCAATTGAACATTTCTGAAAAGAGCCACTCCTCCAGAGGCCAGGTTGTGCCCTTACAGCGCAGAAGCACAATGACCCTCCGTCCTTCTGGGTGGGTGTGGAGAGGGAGCTCTCCTGTGGGGTCAGGCCCAGCCATGACAGAAAGTGGGGCTGTCGTGAATAGGACAGATGGCTTCAGAGGTGCCTTAGGGGGTCAGAGCAGGGCAGAAGCAGGGCAGAGCTCAGGACAACATGAGAGACAGTATCCTAGGGCTGCTAGGGGCACTGACAAGTCAAGGGTGGCTCTGCCTGTAAAACGCAGGCCAAGCCTGGCTAGTGCACCAGAGAGAGACAGGAGGGAGTACAACAGGAACCAGGCCTGCAGCTCCAGAGGCATCCCCAAGCTCCTGCCCAGAAGCTGTGACCAAAGTACTTGTACAAGACAGCCGGGCTGGGGCAGGAACAGGTCAGGAACCCGGGCACATGCTCCCCTGTTCCCAGCTGCACCTCAGGCCCCAGCTGTACAGAGCAGATCACCTCCTTCCCTGAGCTTTGACTTCATCCATTCCTTAGGAAGTTTCGAGACTGCTCAAGACCCAGGGAGATAACGTATACTGACGGTCTTCACAGCTCTACACCTCCCCTGGTGCGGAGAAGCAGCCAGGCTGAGGAAGAGAAGTTTGTTTTTGACTCAGGCTCCCATTGGGGAAGGAGGAGCTGGGACCATGCCTCCTGGACTGGCCCCAGAGTACATGGCTCCCAGGGCTCCCTCTACTTTAGGGTCTGATATTCCCCTGACCCCAGAGCCACCAATGCCTCCTCTGACTAGGTCATTATGTGCAACACAGTGCCCACAGGTGAGGGCGGGTGTGAGGCAGTTAACACACACACACACACACACACACACACACACACACACACACCCCTCTCACATCTCAATTCCAGGACCCCTCCTGCTACCTGAGGCACACAGCACCCTGCCCTACCAGTATAGGAAACTGGTTTCTGCTACAGCCTGTCTGGCTTCTCTCGGACCCTCTGAAGGACGCAGCTTCTAGAGCTTTACCAGACCCCAGGGATCAACCTCGTCATCCCACCCTGCACCCAGGAGAAAGGGAAGGGTTGTGGCCTGGGCGGCCGTACGTTCATGCAGTCAACACACATTTATTGGGCATCGACTCTGTTCCAAACCCTAGTTTGCAGCAGGGGCCTCAGAGGCAAGGTGCACACAGACCCTGCCCTGTGGTGCTCACAGCCTGGCAGGGCAGCTGGTCACATGAGCAGACATTCACAATACAGTGTGGTCAGTGTGTTAGAGGTAGGAGCACAGAGGAAAGACCTTGGCCTGGCCGTGGGTAGCAAGGAGGGCTTCCTGGGGGATGTGTCACTTGAAGAGATTAGGGAGTGAGCAGGAGTTAGGGAGTCTCTTTTGAGGGTGTGGCCAGTGCAGAAGTTCAGAGGTTTGGGAGAGATGAGGATGGTGGCGGTGGTAGCTGGGGGTCAGGCAGGGCCCACCAGAAAGAGCTGAAAAGCCAGCAGATGACAGGAAGCACGAGGGTGTGAAGCAGGCGAGGGGACAGGGCCTGCCAGGAGCCATCGTGGAAGGTGGCAGAAGGGTCAGGGGCGCCAGTGGGTGGCCATGGGCAGCAATGGGGGCCAATGAGGCCCTGGTCCGAGGAGTCTGACCCTACCCAGGGCTCAGCAGGGTGGGGGTGGGGGTGCAGGCTGCCAGCCCCGGGGCCTCAGGGTGCACAGCACAGGGTCCAGTGGCTTGAGCGTAGCCTGCTCTTGCAGCCCAAAGCGCTGCCCAGGTACCAGCCGGAATTCGAGCCTCTGAAGCAGCTTGGCCATAACGACTTTCACCTCCATCTGTAGGGGAGGGACATGGAGGGAAGGAGAGAGAGGGGGAAGGGGGAAGCAGTGAAGACAGGAAGGAGGATAGGAAAGGGAGAACACAGAGAGCCAGTGGAGAAGCACAGACGCAGATTCTCCTTTCTTTTCTCCTGTCTGGCACACTCAGCCCCAGCCCCCAATTCCCCGCTCCCCCCAGGCCACCAGCCTGGTCCCACCCTGCAGTTATTTCTTGGGGGCCCCAGGCAACACGCCCCTACCTGAGCAAACTGCTGCCCGATGCAGGACCGGTGGCCCAGGGAGAAGGGGAAGTAGGTAAACCTCGGCCTGCAGGAGAGAGGCCCTTCAGGGTCAGCACAAAGAGCAGGGTGTCCCACCACTGTCCCTTCCCCCACATGACCAGCTTAGGCCCAGGAGCAGAGCCATCCTCAGGAAACTGCTGAGCTCTGCCCCTCGGACACCTGTGTCAGTTAGTGTTGATCATCAACCTGGCAGGATCTGGAAGCTGGGAGGAGGCATGCTGGGAGACCATTATCCGGGTCACGTTATTGGGTGGGAAGCCCCGCCCACTGGGCGTGGCCCGATTTTTGGGCAGGGCATCCTGGGCTATAAGATGGAGAGGCCAGGTAAGAGCTGGCACAGCCATGCCCTGTCCTCTCTGCCCTCCGCTTCTGTGACTTCAGTAGTGACGGACTGCATCCTTAAACTGTGAGCTAAGCCAAGCCCTTTCCCCCTGACAAAGTCAACACTGTCAGAGTATTTATCCCAGCAAAAGAAAAGGACCCTGAGAGCAAGTGAGCTGTGAGGGCAGCCACAGCCCCCTCCCGGGGCTCTGGAGGGGCTGTGGGTGCAGGTAAGGCAGTCCAGAGGCCTCCGTGATGATGCTTCACCCACAGACCCACCCCATCACAGCAGCTCAAGGAAGGACTTACTTGGGCGCTCCAGGGCCGAAGCGGTCAGGGTTGAAAGTCAGTGGATCCTCAAAGTAGGTGTCCATCCTCCCCATGACATAGGTGCTGAACTGCGCCAGGCAAAGGAGCTGGTGTCTCTGGTTCCCAGGCTGTTCCCCTTGTACCTCCCAACCCATTTCAGCCCCCGGGGGTGATGTGGAACACAGCACCTTTCTACTTATTTAGACAGGTGTGACATTCCACATACACCCCCAAACCCTCAAAGAGGAAGAGAGAGGACACTAAGATATGTCCACTGCCCTCAGGGTGTCCTGTGCCATGCCATCCCCTGCCTGGCACAGCCCTGTAGCAGCCACAGTGACCCCTGTTGTACAGATGAGACAACAGGGCTCAGAAACTTAGCTGAAGTCACCCAGCAACTAAGTGGTCACAGACTGAGGCCTGGTGCTGGGAGGCACCTTCCTCCTGCCGGCTGGGCTGGCCCCTCCTCCACCCAGGCTCATTTCAGCCTTCAGGGCAGAAGCAGGGGAAGCAGCAGCCCCACCACCTTCACCTGAGCCCAAGGTCCCTCCTGAGGGAGCTGGTGGTCCTCCTATGCCCTGGGAAAGCAATGTGCCCTCTAACTGGGCTATGGGCACTGCTGTGCTGGGCATGTTGAGGTGCCAGGGGATCCACTATGAACGGGGTATTTGCTGATCACTATCCCATGCACGCAAACAGACTGACTGGTTCCCATCACCCACTACTGTGCAAGGGTGAGCCAGGCTCACAGGAACCTGATGCTGGGGCAGAGGTAGCCAGGGAGCTGGGGTGGCGCCCCCTCTATATATAAGGCCTTGCGTGCACCCTCATTCTGCTTTGCTATGCAGATCTTCACTACTCATTGACAGTTCTGCTGTGCCTGCGGCTACCTCTGTTAGCCCTGGCAGGAAAGGCATTAAGTGGGCATGCCCACTTGGGCTCCGCCCACATCCACAGACTGAGGCACGGCTTTAGAGGCACTAAACTGAGGACATGGATTACTGCTGGGGGTGTCGGGGATGACTGGCATGCAGAGACAGGTGAGGGGTCTCAGAGGCCAATGAGCCCAGTGAGTGGGTGAGAACAGAACTGCACACAATCCAGCAGGATACAACAGATCCAGGGCAGAAGGAGGAAGGGCTGCAAGGAGGAAAGAGAGCTAAGAAAAATGGGGCAGGCGGCAAAGACCAGGAAATGGTCCAGTGGTTAAAGCGCTCGCTACAGAAGCATGAGGACCAGAGCTCAGAGCCTCCAAGCCCACTTAAAATGCCTGGTGAGCCTGGCCGCCCTGCTACAACTCCAGCCTCAGGAGGCAGAGACAAATCCCCAGAGCAGGTTAGTCAGAGAGACTAGTCATATATGCAAGCTTTGGGTTTGCTTGAGAGACTGGACTCAGTGAGTCAGATGGAGGATGACGATTCTAGACATCAACCTCAGGCTCCCATATGTATGAGCATCCACATACATATGTACATCCTACACATACATGCCCACACACATGCATACACCGCACACGCACACGCACACACACGCACACACACACGCACACGCACACACACACGCACACGCACACACACATGCACACGCACACGCACACACACATGCATACACCGCACACACACACGCACGCACACGCACGCACACGCACACACACACATGCACATGCACACACACACGCACATGCACACGCACACGCACATGCACAGGAAAAAATGGGGTCAGAGTACTCCAAGAATGCCCCATTGTCTCCCTCTCACCATTTGGAGCCCCAGGAAAATGACTAAGCCTCAGTGTGTGCAACTGTGTGTAGAGCACTTTCTAGACCTGTCTAGAAAGCTGGGGTCTTCGGCTGGCCGTGTGAAGGGGAGGAAAGGACCCGGCAGAGTCACAGGGAGACTAAGGCAAACACACAGGCAGCCAGGAAATCGAGGGTCAGGATAGTAAGAGGAACATGGCATGGCAAGTCCCGGGGACAAACAGGCTAGCCCACCTGAGGGCCCCACGCACCAGGAGAGGAGTGTTGCCAGGGACTCTGACCCCATCAATCAAGGTCTCCTCTTCCAGCAGGCGAAAGGTGCCCCATGCTGGTGGGTACAGCCTCAGAGACTCTTTGAGGACCTACAGAAGACACGAGAGAGAAGGTGGTGTGGGAAATCAGGATGGCCCAAGGCCAGTAGCAGTATGCACAGTGCCACTCCCATTCCCACTGAACACTCTGTCGCAGGGCAGCCCAGGCTCCCAGAACATCAGCCTTATCATAGAGTCCATCCCTCATGTGACCAAAGGAGAAACTGAGGTCTAAAGGAGAGGGGCACTATCCGGGACATGGGGAAACACTGAGACCAGAAGGCATGGCCCATATTCCCCCAGAGACAGTAGCCTGGAGCATCAGGGAGCCCTGTCTCGCTGAATGAGAAGCCTGCTGAGCCAGCTGCCAGGAGAAAAGCTTTGCCTGAAGGGCAATTCCAGCCCCTTTGCTAAAGGACCCCTTTCCAACCCTGGCCACATCCTTGGGGGTGGGAGGATATCCCCATCCTGCTGTTTGAGACCAGGGGAGCCTGGGCTCCAATGAGGGCCCAGTGAGGCAGCAGCCCCGAGCCCACACATCTGCCCAGAGGTGTTTCACCCACGCTGCACACCTGTGACAGGTACTGCAGTCTCCCCAGATCCTCGTAGTCCAGGTGCCGCTTGGAACCGACCACCTCATCCACCTCGGCCTGCAGCCTGCCAGGTAAGACAGAGACACTCACGATGGAGAGAAACCTCTGCCTGAAGCATTATAAGGTGCCGGGTGGTAGGGAGTTGGAAGAGTAGGGTATGGGGTTCCCACCGGCACACATCGCCTGCCCCTGTGGGAAAGGCACCTGCGTCCTAGTCAGGCTACATCTAACAGCAAATAGGAACCATGTTCCCGGAACCTTAAAATATCCATCCTTGTTTGTTGCTCGAATGCAACCTTAGGAAAGAACATGTCCCACATAGCCTTTAATGCTTTGATGCTGGGCCTTTGGTACTCAGCACGGTAGACTGACAGCAGAAAGACCAGCGAGAATGGTGCAGGGAGGCCGCCACCGCCTCAGTGTGGGTCTGGACCACTTGACACCCATCAGCATGGCAGTAAGGAAAAAGAAAGGAAAATAAAAGACCAGGGGGTAGCCAATAGTGCGGAGGCACGGAGGAGATGGGATCCGGGTTCACCATGGATGAGGACAGAAAGCTGTGCAGCTGCTGTGGGAAGTGGGGTGGTGGCTCCCACAAAATTAAAACCAGAATTATTGTCTGGTAATTCTACCTCAGGGTGTGGCCCACAGAAGGTGTGGCTGAAGATGGAGCTGCCCACCCATGTTCATAATCACTGCAGCTAGGGATCAGGAGACAAGGGACAGGAGCTGCCCGAACGAACGTCACCTGTCCATGTCCCTACCGTGACGGACCCAGATCTAGACTTTCAAATAGGAACACAGTTCTGACTTGGGCTCCAACATTCACCAGCCTTGAGAACCCAATGCTGACAGACGCACGCTGTCTGATGCTATTCTCGCCAGGCACCTCCACAGATCAGGGTACTGAGGGCGGGAGAGCTGTTTAACAGGGCGGTGTTTTGAGTTGGGGAGATAAAAGGCCCTGGGGTGAGGTGATGGCCAGACTTGCACCACAGCATCAATGTTCTCAGTGTCTTTGGACTTTTTAAAAATAGTTCAAATGTGACATATTTTCCCAGTGTCTGGGATGAAGCCTGAGCCTGTGCGTGCTAGCAAGCGCCTACCACGAGCTACACCCCGGTCTGCAACAAAGTGCGCATTTCTAGCTTATCTATGTACACATGGACGAGCACACATATTCACCTAAAATCCAATAAGCTGTTTTTAGAATTGTGAGTGTAGCGGTGTTTTGCCTGCATGCATGTCTATGTACCGCATGAGTGCAATGCCTGTGGAGGCTAGGAGAAGGCACTGGCAACACCCTGAAATTGGAGTTAAAGATGGTTGAAAGCCGCCATGTGGGTGCTGGAAATCAAACCCGGGTCGTCTGGTAGAGCACCAGTGCCCGTAACCACTGAGCCATCTCGCCAACTCCCCAACAAGCTATTTTATATCTCATGCCATCTCTTACTTCTATCCTCCCTGCTGGTGACCAGCGAAGCTTATAACAGCTTGTACCCCTTCCCAAGAATTCTACAGCTCCTTGCATGGCCACGGGCTCGGAGCTTGGTTCTGTCTGCTCTCTGACACTCTTGAGGGTGCCCATCAAAGGAAGCCAGCTAGGATCTGGCCAGCTCAAGTGTTGTGTCCCATGCCACCACCACATTACCCTCCTTAGTCCTGCCACCTAAGGGCTGGTAGTCAGCCACAGTTGGGATGCTCTGTACACAGGGGAAGGAATGACCACAGTTCTTACTGGCCCAAAACTCTTGGTCTCTCTTAGCAAACAAAGACTCAGGGCCAACAGTGTCCCGAGGAAACATTGCTGGGCTAGGGCAGTTTGGGAGGGAGGGATGATGGCTCTGAAGGATCCCAGATGCCTTTTCTGGAGGAGAACATGTTCTCCGGGAGTAAAGCAGAGAGTAGGGTCTCTAGGCCAGGAAGCAAGTACAAAGGCCCTGGAACAAAAGGAAACGAGGTCTATTGGAGAGTTCCAGGCATGGTGTGCATACAGGTAACTCTTGGAATGATCTCACAAAAGCCCTTTGCCAGTCCCAAGGGCAGCCTTCATACCTTGCCACGATCTCCGGCTGTCGAGACAACTCCATCACTGTGAATGCCAGATGGTTGGCGGAAGTCTCATGACCTGAAAGAGGAAGGGGTGCTCTGGGTGAGACTGCAGGGGCTGCCCACACCCTGCCCTGCCACCATCTGAGAGCCCACATCTTCCCTCTCCCATGGCTGCGATAGGAAGGAGATTGTCTGTCTGTCTGTCTTTGCAATCCGTCTACTATCCAGTGGGTGAGTAAAGCTGCCCACTTAGATGTTCTGAGAACTATTCCTTCTATCCTCTGCTCAGTGGTCCTGTTTTACAGCAAAGAAATGAATGGTGCTAGTGGCCCACACCTTTAATCCCAGCACTTAGGCGGCAGAGGCAGGGGGATCTCTCTGAGTATGAGGTCAGTCTGGTCTATATAGAGACACTGTTTCAAAAAAGCTGAAGCTAAAAAGAGCTTGAAATGAAGTGTTTGAGCCCAAGGCCCTGCCCGCCCTGCCCGCCCTGCCCTGCCCTGCCTCCAGGGCCCGTCAGAGGGACTGACAGACCACCTCAACCAAAGGCCAACGTCCTGTCAGAGGTCAGGCAGGAAGCCATCAAATCAACAGGGTCAAACTCCTCCAAGGGTGACTTGGCTGCAGGGAGGGCACTGAGTCACATGAAAGCTCTTGAGAGAGGTGAGTGGCTCAGCAGGTAGCCACTAGTGACCAGCCAAGCTGCGTCACTGCCAGCTGGCACAGGGAGGTGAGGCCACCTGCTCCTAGAATCCCTGAGCCAGGACAGCTCAGGCGTGGCCAGGATGGCCCTGGGCTGCCTGAGGTATGAGCAGCAGAGCGTCCCCTGCTGGCCCCCTGGCTCCACACAGGCTCACGGTGGGCTGTGAGGAGGGGGAGGGATGCTCACTGGGGGACAGACTAGAGGCCAAGGGATCCGCAGCAATCCCAGCTGGCAAAGCAGGGATGAGCTTCAGGCTCTCTGGGCCTCCCGCACCGGACCTGGCTCCATTCAGACCCAGTTTTGTGCTTGCTTTTCTCTTTGTGTGTGTATGTGGGGTAAATGTGTTTGGGGGTGTGCATGGGGGCACACATGCACCTGAGTGTGCATGTGTGCAGAGACCAGAGGTGTCATTCCCAGCGACCCATCCACCTTGTTTTGTGAGGCAGGGTCTCTCACTGGCCTCTCACTAGCTCAGTGATTAGGTTAGGCTGGCCGACTGGTGAGTCCCAGGGATCCCTCTTCCTGCACAGGGATTTGGGTGAATAGCACTGTACCCTGCCTTTTGGTGGGTGCTGTAGCTCTGACTGGGTTCCTCACGCTTGCATGACAAGCAGTTTACCAACTGAGCTACTTTGGACCCTGTGTCAGGATGGTGCCCTGCAGTGCAGCTCTAACGTGGTCTCTGTGTGGCGTCTGCCCACCAGGACACATCTCACCCATGTAGCAGGCTCCTGACCAACAGAACGTGTCTGTCCACTCCTGCCAAGGGACCTTAACTTCTCCACTGTTCGCCTGTGCTCTAGCATTCGTTCAGTGTGTCCCATCTGTGGGGGTCCCAGCTGCACAGAGCCACGGGAGTGTCCAGACCATGCAGCCTTGCTATTGTGGGACAGGTAACCGTTATGGTGGGGGAGCTAGCCCTCACCAAATCAACTTCAGATAAAGAAAGCCGCACACCAGGAGCAGCAGGCAGAGGGACTCTCTGGACCTAAGGATGGCTTCCACTTGGTCCAAAATGTGCTCAGTGGGCAGTCACATGAGGAGGGGGTATCTACCAGATTGCTAGAGGTGAGGAGGGGCTTTCTGGGCAAGCAGTAATACTCAGGAGATGAGTGAACACTATTGGCACATATTTATACCAAGCTAATAAATCTGAATAAATCTGAAATGGGGCAACCCGAAATTTACAGCCAAGCTCTCCTGAGAATCAGGCTTCCCAAACCGGGCAACCACTTACTAGATCCCAAGGATAGCAGGAAGTCAGGCTCCCTTCCCCGGGGACCTGCGCTGAGACCACCCCTGAGCTAAGTCAGGATTAAGGTGCCCAGAGCCACACCACGGGCTACGCACCCGCAATGAAGAAGGTAACAAAGTTGTCGAGCAGAACCTCGTCGTCCTGGGCTCCCTCTTCAGCTGAAAGGCAAGAACGCACTCAGCCCCACCACAGCCCTGGCTCCCAGGCCACGGGCTCAGGGGGCACCGTTTCCTCTGAAGCCAGAGGCTGATGGGATGTGAGCATCCCAAGCCCGCCCAGCCCTGCTCCTGGGTACCCCACCTCATCCCGCACCTTTGAGAATCTGCGTGAGGATGTCGGCCGGCACGTCCTCACCCCTCTTCAGGGCCTCACGGCGGCGCTGCACCCAATCCTTCCCCACCTGGCGTAACAGGCGGATGCTCTCTCGGATCTCCCGAAGCTGCTTTCTCTTCCCTGGCATGAACTGAAGGAGAGCCCCAGCTCAAGGAGGCCCTTAAGGTCCCCAGGTCCCTCCCCAGGCCCCACCCGGAAATCCATACAGCAGCGTGCTGGGGGAGAACGTGAGAAAATTCTAGAAAAGATCAAGCAGCCGGGCAGACCAGAACAAGATAGCAGACTGAGTCCAAGCATGAGCTTCCCCCTCCTGCACCAAGTCCCTAGAAATGATGGGAAGAGAGGCCCTTCTGCCTCCATGCAGCACTGGGAAGAAAGAGCCCCTGAAGGAGGCAGACAGGGCTGCGTCAGAAAGGAGAAGTCGGGGCCAGAGAGAAGTGAAGTAGAGTCAATGGTGGTGGCACGTGGGGCTGCAAGCTCATAGACTCAAGGCCCCAGGAGCAGAAGGGAACCGGAGATTGGCTCAGGAATCACCTTTCCCCTGTCTTCTTCTTCATGTCTGGCTGGAATAAGCAAGTGATAGCTGGCGCTACAACAGCCATCTTATGACAATGAGGTGATGTGCTGAGGACAGTGGGACACAAAGACAGAAGAGTCCAAAACATCTGACATGGTGAGGTCATCACAGCACCCTAGAATGCCTGCTTTGGGGATTGTTTAACACAAGACAAAGATTAACTCCTGACTTACATTCCGCCTCTCTGATTAGGTTCCGCTCTTAGGTAGGGCATGCAAATGTAGATTCAGATGTCATTCTGGACACACTGGCACACAAAACCCATTCTGACAGAGGTCACTGAAGGAGGTGCTTCAGCACATGCAGAGGCACAAGCGCAACTCGGTCACTGTGGAAGGGCAGGCAGTACCTTCGCCAGGGTGTTACGGGACGCACTGATACCCTCCAGCATGACCTTCACTGCCTGGGACAGGGGTTTCTGGGCGCCCAGTAGCATACTGGTCTCCATCCCAAAAGCTGCCTATGGGAGAGAAAGTTGAGGTCAAACCTGGAGACATGGAGGCAGCACAGAGCCTCACACAGGCAGCTGGAGACCTGGGCCTTGTTTATGTGTTACCTACGCCTGAAAGTGATCCACGGAGTCCTGAGCTCTGCCCCCTCCCTGGTCCAATACTGTTTCTCCCTGAGCTGCAGCCTTCCCCAGGGGTGCACAGCCACCAGCCCAGCCCAGCCCTATCCCACAGGACTGCAGAAGAGAACAGAGACAGGTGGGCCTCAGAGAACATCCACAGTTGCCTTGACCAGCTGAAGCCAGTCCCAATACCTTTGAGGGTGCATTTTTGGAGACAGAGTCGGAACCCCAACCTCAAACTAGGTCGCTTTGAATAACCAAGGAGATGGAATGCACAGAAATTATGCAGAGCCCGGAAGAGAACAACTGAGCTACAGGAGGAGGAAGAGAGAAGGAGCCCCCACCCCGTGCCTCAGCCTCCCCACCCCAACCCCCACAGCCAGTACTACCCATCACCTTGGCCAGGATGTCGATGGTGGCACAGGTCAGCATGTCCTGCATGGACACCGGTGTCTGTCCGTCCGCCTTAGCTTCTAGAATTTCCATCAGCTGCTCTGCCTTCTCATTGAACGTCCCCATCAGGCTAACCAAGGAGCTGGGAAAGCAGGATAGGTGTCCCTGGCTCACCGCCCTGCCCCTCCACTCTGCCTCAGTGAGGTAGGTGGACACGGCCAGCCTCCCAATCCAATTCCCAGACTGGGCCTGGAGCCAGAGCAACAGAATCTAGCCCCAAATGGACACTGTCCCATTGCCCCACGCCCCCAAACACACACCCCTGCCTTAATGGCTTCATAGTCTCCTGCCACTGCGATGCCTCCATCCTGACTTCAAAGGAATGTGACAGTGCTGAAATTCTGGGGTCCCCTACAGTCCTAGAGACAGCTCTGTGGGACCCCCTCCTGCCCCTCTGAGCCGGACCGCCATTTGAAGTCTCTGGTTTTTCCATCTCACTCCTGTTCCTGAGCAGCCACAGTGCCTAGGTCTAAGGAAGTGGTTTAACTCCACTCTAAGCAAAATTGAGACCACCCCCCCCCCCATGCCATGTGTAACTCGGCTCCCAAAGGCACTGCGTTCTCCGCCTTGGGACATCTCGCAGGCACAGAATGTATATGGAAGGATACACTCCAAACTCAGCAGCCACGGGAGCAGGAAGGAGAACGGCACATTTCCCATTACATAGTTCCAAGTTTTTATGGAGGGAAAAATGATGTTTACAATTAAAAGTGTTGCATCGTAATCTGAGAAAGAGGTACATGGGTAATTTTTGCCCTGTTCTTTAAGATTTGTGCATTTTTATTTTACGTGTATGGGTGTTTGACTGCACGCAGGTGTACCACCCACGTGACAGGTGCGGGTAGATACCAGAAGGTTTCAGATCCCCTGGAAACTGGAGTTAGACCGCTGTGGGCCACCATGTTGGTGGCAGGACTTGACTGTGCACATGCATACATGCATGTGGCTGCCCATGTAGAGAGATCAGGGGACAAGAGATCAGGTCCTCTGCAAGAGCAGTGCGTGCTCTTAACCACTGAGCCATCTCTCCAGCCCCCCGTCCTACATTCTTCATCTTGAAATTTATCTGGAAATTTGGAATTATCTTCAAATGGGAGGCTTTAAAAACATCAGTGAGGAAGTATGGAAGAGAAACAAAGAGAACATTTTTTAAATTAGGAAAGAAAACGGACAGGCAGTTCACTGTCCTTCTCTACTGCTCTGGGGCCTCGCTGGCTGACTTCCCTGGCGGTGTCCAGCTGAGCCTCTTATCCTGTAGCCAGCTCTCTGCATCACTCCTTGACACCCTCAAAACCCTGGAAGCAACTTGTGCTCTTAGGGAGGTAAGAGTCCCCCTAAGTCCCTTGCTGACCTCCCTCCCATTAGCACACAGACGTCTGCGCAGCTTCCAGATGGTCCTTAGGACCGTCTCTCAAGCACTGATACCTGACCCTAATGTCTGGGTTTCTCTTCATCTGCTTGCATGGTCTCATGGTCTGTTGGTTCAGGTTGTTCTTGTTTTGTTTGTTTGTTTGTTTGTTTTTAGCGATCACAGTCAGGTGAACCATTCGGGCAGTGTGCAGCTGGTCAAAACTGACTTTCTTGTCACCACTGTAAGCAGAGAAACCTGCTAAAGGGAGGGAGGTACAGTGCAGTCTCAGCCCTGTGGTCTTTTAGCATCTGTTACTGTGTGTGTGCACTGCCCATGCACACCTGCATGTGGGTGCACATGTAGGGGTCAGAGGACAACCTGTGGGAATTGTTTCTCTCCTTCCACCGAGCAGATCCCAGGAATCAGACTCAAGTTGCCGGGCCTGACAGTAAGTGCCTTTACTTATCGAGCCATCTTGCTGACTGCATAAACACTCTAGTCTTTTATGGAGAAAAAAAATAGACCAAGATCTTCTAGTAAAAGTAAAATCTAGGGGCTGGAGAGATGGCTCAGAGGTTAAGAGCACTAACTGCTCTTCCAGAGGTCCTGAGTTCAATTCCCAGCAACCACATGGTGGCTCACAACCATCTGTAATGAGATCTGATGCCCTCTTGTGGTGTGACTGAAGACAGCGACACTGTACTCATATACATGGAATAAATAAATAAAATTTTAAAAAAAGTAAAATCTAGAAAAGTAGAAAGGGGAGTGTACTTCCCAGTTCTGTTTAAAGCATCAGTGACACTGTGGGGACAGTGGCTGGAGACCGAGTCACCAGCACTTCTTTTTCGTCCCTCATTGGTGACTTAGGACTCAGCCTCTTTTTTTTTTTTTTTTTTTTTGTTCTTTTTTTCGGAGCTGGGGACCGAACCCAGGGCCTTGCGCTTCCTAGGTAAGCGCTCTACCACTGAGCTAAATCCCCAGCCCCAGGACTCAGCCTCTTAATGCCTGCATTGTACAAAGTCTGGTCCCTATAGCTTGATAATGCGGGTGTTCACAATGAACTAGTATGGACGGTCTGGCTCAGGGGTTAGGGAATGTATGCATAGTACATACATAGCCCGTGCATACAGGTGTGTGGGTGTGCCCATCCATCAAGCTTCTCTACCAGGTAAGCCATCCTACGGGCCTGATCCTCATGTCATGACCCCATGGTTAGAACCATCTGGTTGGGATAACTGAGGGCAGGAACCGTGGAGCTCGGCTGGCTCGTGTGCCTGGCTCTCTCTCACTCACAGAGCTCAACTGGCTCTCAGTCTCCACTGTTATTCTTTTCCATCCTCTTTGGCAGAGACAGCACCGCCTGGGTGTGGCAGGAGCTCAGCCCTGGAGGGGATATCTAAGCTGGGTATCAAACAGGCAATAGGGATTTCCTAGAGAGAGAGAGCACATGGTAAAAGAACATGGTAGCTGCAGGATGGTGGAAACCAGCAACTAGTAAGGTAGGTGTAGACCAGAGGTGAGGGGCTGACCTCCGTCTTTCAGTTGACAGCCACTAAAGGCCACCAAGCAGTAGGGTGGAATAGGTCTGGGTTTTATTGACATCTGTCCAGAACAGTGAAAAAAGACACAAGAAGGAAAAAAAAAGATAAAGAAAGAAGATGGGGTTATAGGAGAGGCAACAGGGATGGCTCAGAAGGGAATGCTTACACAGGGCCCACAGATTATTCATTCTAGAGTGACCTTACAGCCAAACCCCCCAACTGACCCCTCGTCCCGACTCCTAAACAAAGTTAACATGGCCATCTATATGTCAGACTACCAGGATGCACTGTGGGATGAGATTCTTAAGGGAGGATGGGGTGTCTATCACTCTGTTTCCACAGGAAGGCAGACCCAGGCCTCGTCACCAGGAGACCACAAACAAGCCCAGGCTGCAGGACACTGTGCCAGCTGGCACTTGGGAGGAAGAGGCAGGCCAATCCTTTGTGAGTTTGGGGCCATCCTGGTCTACATAGTGAGTTCCAAGACACCCAGAGATGCATAGTGAGGCCCAGTCTCAGAAAACAAACCAAACCAAATCAATTACGTATACACACATATACACACGTATGAGTGCACTTTGTTTGTTTGAGACGGGGTCTCATTATGTAGCTTGGGCTAACCTAGAACTTGTCGTCCGTCCTCCTGTCTCAATCTCCTCACTGCTGGTTATAGACTTGCATCATCACACCCAGCATTGATAAACACGGACACACAGACAGAGAACAGAATTATAAACCAAACATAGTTCTACTAGCAATAAGTCTGAAGTGATATCTAAGTAAAACATTACCTCTCTCAGAATGTCAGACACAGATTCAGCATGTTACCACATGTTACCACATGTTACCACAGGACTACAAATGGTATTTATGCCTGAGAAAATGAAGGCACATGTTCACACAAAAGCCTGTGTCGATGTGTCCTGGTGGCACTGCTCATGACAGCCACAAAGTGGAGACAACCAAAATACCTACTGACTGAATAAACAACAGACAGTAGCCATGTGGTAGAATATTACTCAACAATGAAAAAGAAGTAAATATTAGCACAGGCTATCACCATCAGTCTTGGCCAGAAGAGCCACATATGAAACATTGCATACTGCTAGTCCATGTGTGTGAAATGTTGAGAATCCAGACAAAGTTAGTGTGATAAGAATTAAGGGGGGTTGGGGATTTAGCTCAGTGGTAGAGCACTTGCCTAGCAAGCACAAGGCCCTGGGTTCGGTCCCCAGCTCCGAAAAAAAAAGAAAAAAAAAAAAAGAATTAAGTAATCACAGTGGCGATGGCACACATCTATGATGACCGAAACAATCTGTTGAATGATACATTTTAAGTGAGTGAAGTATATAGAATGTGATGTATAATTCAGTAACAGGATTATTTAAAAAAAGAAATAAGGCACCATCACGAATTGAAAAATAAAATGAGTAAGAGAAGAGACCCAGAGTTGGAGTGGGGCAGTTTTGGATGGCAGGGCTCCATCCTTGTCCCCACCTCTGGCCAGTGGGGTCATGCAGTCCTTAATGTTCCCAAGCCACCATACAGGGGCCTCCCTCAACTCTCCCTCCTGACTTCTGACGTCCCCAGATTTCCCTTCATCAGAGTAAGGTCCCTGAATGAGGTCTCCCCACCAAAGAGCCCACTCCAGCCAGCACTACCCGTGGCCAGGAGGGGCGGGTCTCATCCCACATGCTCACCTGCGACTGAAGGCCAAGTCCATGACTCTTCTCTGCTTATACCAGCGCCCATAGTCACATTCAGACACCAAGCCCTGGCCAAACAGTCTGGAAGAGACAGGAACAGGGTGCCAGAGAGAAGGCGGGATGCGGGAGGGACTGCTCAGTGGGCTCAGGGTCACCCTGGGATTGAGGAAAAGGCTCTGGGACTTGGTGGGATGATGGCTACCTTACAGTGTGGATGTGGCTAGACTATAGGTGTCAATGTAGGTAAGAAGTGAGTATGATACTGTCCATTTAGCATGATAAAAAAAAGAAGTATAATATGTGTTTTAAAATATCATACGCATCCTAAATCTGTCATTATATACCATAATAAATAAAGCAAGGTGACCCTATGTCCCAGCATCAACAATGCCCCACCACCCACCCCTATCTGCCTCTGGAGGGGAAAGAATTCCAATCCAGAGAGTGGAGCCACCATGCACAGGGCAGCCATCACGTGTGCTGCTCCCAGTGGAGTCCTCCTTCCTCGGGTCCTTACCTCTCTCCGAACACAGTCTGAATCGCACGGTACATCTTGGAGTCCTTGTTGTACTTGGTGGACATCAGGAACTTCTAAATATCACCCCCCAAACAACAAAAACCATGAGAGGCCACACTCAGCACACTGGCATCAGCCAAGCTCTGGCCCCAGAGGGAACGTAACAGATATATGGCCAAGTGGACTCTTGGCCACACACCAGGAGGCCTGTCTTTAAGCCAGCAGTTCCAGAGGGGTGTGGGAAAGGGTCCAGAGGTGCTGAGCACACAGCTGGAATGGGCACGGGACCCTACACCACGCCTTCCAATGCCACACTGCGGCAAAGCCTTGAAACACAGGAGGGACCCTCAGGATAGGCTGCCAGCAGCCCCAGGCCAGCCTCAGATGAAGGAGTACTTTCTGGAGGAAGGGCCATCTTGCCTCTCAAAAGCTATGTCAACGTCAGTATTGATGTTACCCAACAGCCTCGGAGGCAGTCTAGCCCAGTAGAGAATGGCTTGGGCTGGCCTCAGCACCCTGCTCCTTTATTTGCTGACTCCATAACCCTGGATGAGGTTCCTTCTCTGGCCCTGTCTCCTTATATAATGATGGTTAAAGGTGCCTGCCTGGTCCCGGCTGTAGTGAGGAGTCAGTCACTTCTGCAGCAAGAGAGCTGAAAATGGCGCCTGGTACACAGCAAGTGCTCAATAAGTGTCAAGGGCACATCGACAGCCTGCAGTTTACTCCCTGCCCCATCACCCTCAGATACACATACTGGCTTGCACGAATCTTACACACAGATGGAAAAACAGAGATTTAGAACCAGCACAAGAGATCTGGGGTGCTGCTGAGTTTGTACAGTGTTTGCTCAGCAAGCATGAGGCCACAGGATCTGTCCCCAGCACTGCACAGAACGGGCATAGTGGTGGGGACTGGTAATGCCAGCACTGGGAGGGAGGTGGAAAGATCGGGAGTTCAGGGGTGTCCTTGGCTACATAGTGAGTTTGAGGCCATAGCCTGGGCTATGCCAAAAAACAAAACAACAAAAACAGAAGTAGGAAATGTTTGTGGTAGGCACAGGATTTGAACCAGGCAATCTGAGGCCAGATGCAGGGAGAGAACGCCAGATTCCAGGCTGAGGGATGTAGGAAGTGTGGTAGGCAGCAGAGGCCGCAGGGCCCAGTCAGACTAAGTTTGATCCTGGAGGCATAGGAAGGAATTGGGGATTTCTCTCCAACCGGAAATACTAGTCCCTGTGAGTTCCACTCTGGGGTCTCAAACCAAGCTTTCAGCTGAAAGGAAACCCCAGGGGTGGCTGGCATTGCACCATGAGTCACCCCAGGGACCTCAGCCCCACCCCACAAACCCCGATCTATAAATCAAGTTCTGCCATCACCCCGCCCAGCCAAGACCATGATAGCAAATGCCACCTTCCTGTTCCTTTCAAAGGCCCCTCACATCTGTAAGCTCCTCATCAACTAAACAAGAGTCCCTACTGCTGAGCTGCCACCACCAGTTTATCTCCCACAGCATGCTGTCCCAGAGTCTGGGATCCATGATTGACCACTGAGCTGAGTTTAGTGGGTAAGGGAGAGACACAATGAACCCCTTAACACCTCACCCTTCCTCTGGTCACCTCTGTTGATGCTAACCACACCAGAGGCAGTGACAGCTAAGAACTTACTCTCCTGCTGCAAACCACAAAACTGCAAAAGGAAATGGGTAAAGCGTCTAGTGTCAGATGCTCGGACAAATCACGTGCAAATGTGTGCTGAAAGGACAGAAGACCAAGGTGAGGAAAGGCATGGTGTCCAAGGGCTACTCTAGCTTCCTACCCAGTCAATTCCAGGACAAAGACACTAACGGAGTCCCAGATATAGCCCAGCAGCTGTGCTAAGTGGAGCAGAAAGAAGTCAGGCTCTGGGTAGGCTGCGGGAGGCTGGCAGTTTTAGGCCAGCATCCTGGAGGGGAGGTGTGTGTAGAAAGAGTCCCTCTACATGGGGTCCTGAGCACTGCATGAACATGCCGTGTGCATACACGTATCACTGCATGATCTGAGATAGCAGAATGAACGGGTAGCACTCAGCTCTGAGGGTCTCAGGGTTCGCACACACCACAGGTGGTTGAAGTTGCCCTCGCCAGAACACACCAACCTCAGACAGGAAGCCCTCAGGAGAGGCTGCAGGTAGCTATTCCCTCTCAGAGGGGCTGGCCCAGCCCTGGAGTCAAACCTGTTCTAGCCTACGCTACAGACCTTCAAGTGAGGCTGGAAAAGACCAGACTCATCTGCAAGCAAGCCAATTGCCGAGCTGAAAGCTGGCACTCTTCAAAGAAGTACACAATAACCAAAGGGAAAAGGAAACTTTTTGAGACAGGGACTTACTCTGTAGCTCGGACTGACCTGAAACTCACTATGTGGGCCAGGCTGTCTTTGAACTTATAGAGACCCCCCAACCTCTATCTCCAGGTTTCCAGGGTGCCGGGATCAGAGGTGTACACCACCATAGCAGATAAATTAATATATTTTAAATGATTTTAGAACCAGGCATGGGGTTTTATTCCCAGTATCACCAAAACAATACAAAACAAGCCCCACTAACAGTGGGCTGGAGAGATGGCTCAGAGGTTAAGAGCACACACTGCTCTTACAAAAGACCCAAGTTCAATTCCCAGCACTGGAGTCAGGTGGCTCACAAATGCCTGTAACTCTAGCTCCTAGGGACAGAAGCCATCTTCTAGATTCTGCAGTACGTGCTCTCATGTGTGCATACACACACACAGATGCACAGATACACACACACACACACACACACACACACACACACCGTGAGTTGTAGTACATCAAACTTTGTCTCTCTCAGAGTCACCCTGCAGGCAGAGAGCCACACCCCCACCAGTCCACTGTGGAATCACCACCATCTACTGAGGTGTTGCTGTGTGCCAGGCTGGACTACAGGGCTCACACACATCAATTCAGCCCTATCCTTAAGCCTGTCAGAGGCCATCATTCCTACTTTATAGAGGCTCAAATTAATGAAGTCACTTGCCCCAGGTCCACGCTCAGATTTGAGTCCATTCCTGCAGATAGTGGGTACCTGTTCCTGGTACAAACATGGCCCCCCTCCTCATATCAGGGGGGCACTTAAGTCCCTCCTCTGGGAGGATTAAAAGCATCTGTGGTAATGGAGACAATTCAAAGGAGGCTGGCTGGAAGGGCAGTATCAGTTCCTTGGGCCCGGTGTCACCCACAAATCAGAGAGAGGACATGGCAACAGAGGCATCTCCTACCTTGACTGACTCAGGACTCGTGACGATGACTGAGGTTTTGTGGAAGACATTGACTCTCACAACAGGACCATACTTCTTAGCCCTGGGAACCAAAGTGACTGTCAATCCCCCCAAACATGAATCGCACCCTCCCGGCTCAGTGGGCCCCACGGTCAGGAGGAGTAGCAAAAACATCCCATTCCAAGAGACATTCAACCCCAATCATGAGAGCTTCTTTTGGGGCCCAAGAGGCCTGGGCTGGGGGTGGGGATGGGGGTGCTTTTCTCTGTTGTTAACACATAATGTTAAGTGAAGACCCCCTTAAACTCCTTCTCCACATCCATTAAACAAGAGTTGAAATACAGTCCTCTGCCCACAAAAGTGTGTGCCAGGAGTTAAGCAATATCAGCCATTTGGAAGTGTTTTGAAAGACAGAAAATAACACCCCAAACAGTTACTGTTACCTACACTCCAGGACAGTTTGCAGAAGAGGGAACTGAGGCCCAGAGATCCTAACAGCTGTTCTAAGGCTCCCTGGTGGTCAGCAGAAACTCTTGGCTTCATACAGCCTTATCTGCCTCTATGCTGAGGGGAGCTGCCAAGGTAGGAGCGACCTGGGTAAGGTCAGGTGCTGGGAGGAACTGAGAGTGACCTGGGAGGAGGCAGAGGGAGTGCCTTGGGGCAGGGTAAGAGATTCTGGGGGAGGGAGTTAGACAAAGTGGGGTTCCTGCTGAGAGACCCAGAGTAAAAACGAGAGACAAATTGCGACTCACCAATCCAAAAACACGTCTTGGAGCACACGGCCACAAGCTTCGTCCTTTTTCCAAAAGTAGGGGAGATGTCCCAGAAGGAAGCTAGAAGAAAGGGAGGGATCAGGCCTGGTACCGGTCACCTTCAAGGGTACCTACCATCCCCCCTCAGGAGAGGTGGTCTTGGGAACTGAGGCTGAGGGGCATGGTGCTGGCTTGAGGGCACCAGGCCCACAGTACCGATGGTGCACAGTGTGGTCCAATGGGTTCCAAAGGCTTCCTTAGAGAGTCGTCTTACTTCAGGCCCTTTGGTTGGAGGTCCATGGCTGGCACCAAGGAAGGACTCAGTGGCCTCGGGTACCCATGTGACATTTGCCATGTGGCAAGCTCCATGCTGTCATACCCATGATGCCCAACATCACCTGGCCAGGTTACACACCACAATCACCACTGTCGCCATTACCCACAGGTCAGATGGGGACGGAGTGGTGAAACCATCTGCCTGGAGTGTGCAGCAGGCACCGGGCGCAGCCCCACAGCTCCTCAGCTTTACAGACTCGCTGAGGGGCCGAGAGAAAAGTCAGCTGCTAATCACCACGCAAGCAGGAGGGCCTGCGTTTTAATTCCGAGCGCACCAGTGTTTTTTTGCTTTTTTGTTTTTGTTTTGTTTTAAAGGCATGGCAGATTGCCCTGTGATCTCTATGCTGAGGAGATGAAGCTCACAGGCTGCTAGTGTGACCAAATTGGTGGGCTGTGGGTTTAGTCAGAGAAGATGTCTTAAGAAGTAAGGTATAGGGTGCTGGAGAGATGGCTCAGTGGTTAAGAGAAGTCGGTGCTCTTAACCTGAGGTTAAGGTCCTGAGTTCAAATCCCAGCAACCATATCGTGGCTCACAACCATCTGTAATGAGATCTGATGCCCTCTTTTGGTGTGTCTGAGGACAGCTACAGTGTGCTCATATATAATAAATAAATAAAATATTAAAAAAAAAAGAAGTGAGGTATAAAGTTTTGAAGAAGACCTCTGCCATCTCTGGCCTCTATACTACACACACACACACACACACACACACACACACACGCACGCATGCACGCACGCATGCACGCACACACACACACAGAGACAGACAGACAGACAGAGACAGACAGAGAGATGGCTTGTGAGCTAGACACACAGCTGTGAGATAACTGGCCACCACATATGACATTCTGAACTCTCTGGACACCAGAAAGAACATTGCAGGCAATGGGAAGAGCGGGTACAATGGCCCTGAGGTATGTGCTTGGGCAGCAGGAGGATGCGCACACTGAAGCAGGGTCCCAGAAGAGAAAGTGGCACAATGTGGGGTCACCAGGGTGGGAGGGTGGACGCTGAAAGGCACTCTGCCCTTTGACCTCAGTGAGGTGTGGGTCACTGGTAGGTTTTAAGCAAAGCACAGAGAGGATCTGACTTGGTCCTAAATGGATCCTTTTCACAGCCGCACTAGAAATAAAGGCAGGTCAAGGCACAGAGCGAAATCAGAGGGGACAGCAGCCAGTGAGGATGAGAGGTGACAGGATGACACAGATACAGACAGAGCTGGGCTGGAGAGCTGTGGATCGGCAAGAGGATTCAGGGCAGAGCCCTTTGGCCTTCTCTGGTTCTGCCTAAAGAATGATCCCCATCAGTGACTTTGCTTCCTCAAACTGTGGGACAGCTGTGGGACATGTGCTCCACACAAGCACCCAGAGTTACAAGGAGGGTTGTGCCTCAGTTTCCCAGAGACTCCTCACTTTTCAGCTTAACTGCTCTCTCTAACGACTTCGCCACCCTGGGGTGGCCTGGTCCCATGACCTACTTTCTTGTTGCCTGAGGCAGGCAGATAAAGACAGAAACGTGGCCTTGGACCTGCTAATTTGTGCCAGCCAAGGAACCAAAAGAAAAGCTTATAGCAGTGTTTCTCCACCTGTGGGTCGAGACCCTCACAAGGGCTGCATATCAGATATTTACATTAAGATTCGGAGATGGGTGGGACGGTGCATGGCTTTAATCCTAGTACTTAGGAGGCAAAGGCAGGTGGATCTCTGAGTTCAAGGCCAGCCAGGTCTACAGAGTGAGTTTCAGGACAGCCAAGGCTATACAGAGAAACCCTGTCTTAAAACAAACAAGATTCATAACAGTGGCAAAATTACAGTTACAAAGTAGCAACAAAGGTATTTTATAGGTGGGTGTCATCACGACAGGAGGAACTGTATTAAAGGGTCTCCATGTCAGGATGGTTGAGAACCACTGGCTGATAGGGTGGGGAGCAGAGACAACATCTAGAGTTCAGAGAACACTCTACGCTAAACCCAGGACTGAGAGCTCACAGGAAGGCGCCATGTTCCAACCAGTATCCAGACGAAGCCACAGGGATGCAGGGAAACAGGAAAAGAAGTCCCAAGGGCTAGAACATCACTGACAAGGTGGCAAAGCAAAGACACAGCGACTAGGAGCGCGAGTCCACACCGCTAGGTAGGAGGCAGCAGGGTAGGGCGCGCAGAGAAGCCCCATTCTGTGGGCCAGAGGTGGGCGTTAGGGTCAGGTAGGCACCTGGGGCTGGCATTGGCTTCAGCAACACCTGTAGCGAGGCAGCGGCTAAGGCTGAATGGGAGTGAGTTCAAGAGCACTGGTGGGGGGGGGGGGGGAGACTGGAGGCCCAGAGCAGGGTCTGCAGAGGGTTTGCTGTGGGGAGGAGGTTTGAGAGGGAGTCGGCGCAGAAGCTGGGGGCGAAGAGAGGCAGGCTTTTCAAGATGGAGATTGGAGCAGCGCAGAAGAAAACTGGTAGTATATGCAGGAAGGAGGTGCTGCTGGGGCAGGGGCACTGAGCCACCGGGCCAGACTCGCTTTGGTCAAGGCATCAGTGGCCACCAGCAAGAACAGCTAGAAGGTAGGTGCTTGTGGGTCTGTGGGGCAGGGGTGGGCAGCTGTGACAGCGGAAGCCAGGGGAGGAATTTCTCCCCAGTTGCTCTATTTGCTGGGGGGAGTGGGAGGCGAGAATAAAAGCTGAGCATGCGATTGGAGGGGGAGGCGCGGCGGGGCTGAGAGAAGGCAGGGATGCCGCCTGGAGAGGGGGTGGCTGAATGTTACTGGAGCAGGAAGTGCAGGGCAACTGAGGTCACTCTTCGCGAGGGGCCCTTGGAGAAAGGTAAGCTGCAGACACCACATACTATGGGCTGTATTTCCAGAAACATGTGGCCATCGCTCCTAAAACTATACACACTGGGGTGAAAGTTCTCAGTTGAGTCACCTCTCTGACGTTGGGACCTCTTTCCCCTCCAAGGTCTACACCTGGGTCAACGGCAAACTCGGAAGGCCAGGAGGGAACTAAGGGCTGTTCCCTCTGGCTCCAGCAGGGGGCGCAAGGGGAGAAAACAAGCAGGAAGACTGGCCCTGGATGCAGGAAGGTAAAACTCTTAAGTGAACACTGGGAGCCCCCATACTTGTCATAACCCTGGTGATAGATTGCATATGGCCGTGCAGGACTTCCTAGAACACCCGCTTTCCCGTAAGAGGGACTGGCCAGCTGGGGATCCAAGGACTCTATCAACTGTGGTCATAAGTAAACAGGGACCATCTATATGGCCTACTGCAAGGCCACAAGAGAGATGTCCCCACAATGGGTGAGAAGCAGCAAGCTATCCACCACAGGTATGGGCAGGTAAGAACCACGTATGTGCCAGAGGTACCAAACGCTCAGCTGAGAACATAGAGTCCACTGGATGGTGACATAGAACAGGACCAGGTGGGGCTCCCCCATGACTAAGCCCTTTGTAGAATAGTCCCCATCCTATACAACTCACAAACCAGCAATTCTGAGTAGGAAGGAAAAACTAACAATGCCTCCATCAGACTACCTTGGAGACAATGTCAAGGTATCTATCCCAAAATCAATTTAGAAGCAGGTTAAAGAAGACCCTTCATCATCAAGTCGTGTCCAGGTGAGCAGGGGCTGATGCTGCACAGGACCAGACAAGCAGGGGCTGATGCTACAGAGGACCAGAACAGGGACTGATGCTGCACAGGACCGGGAGAGCAGGGGCTGATGCTGCACAAGACCAGACAAGCAGGGGCTGATGCTACACAGGACCAGGAGAGCAGGGGCTGATGCTGCACAGGACCAGAACAGGGACTGATGCTGCACAGGACCGGGAGAGCAGGGGCTGATGCTGCACAGGACCAGGAGAGCAGGGGCTGATGCTGCACGGGACCAGAACAGGGGCTGATGCTGCACAGGACCAGGAGAGCAGGGGCTGATGCTGCACAGGACCAGAACAGGGGCTGATGCTGCACAGGACCGGGAGAGCAAGGGCTGATGCTGCACAGGACCGGGAGAGCAGGGGCTGATGCTGCACAGGACCGGGAGAGCAGGGGCTGATGCTGCACAGGACCAGGCGAGCAGGGGCTGATGAAGTTTACAGCAGAGATGGAGAAATAAAGAAGCAGAAAGTGTTTGTGTAGGATCAGAACGTGGGGCTCGAGTCTCCAGCGATTACATGGATCAGTGCAGTAGGATGCTGTACTTAAAGCAGAGAGGTGGGGGAGGGCCTCCTGCAGAGTAAGGAGGGTGGAGGGCAGGGTGGGGAGCAGCAGCTGCCTCTTGCAGGCAAAGAGATCCTTGCTCGAAAGCTGGCACAGCCCTAGAACACCAAAGGACTGGTGCTGTTTCATAGGTTTCCTATCAGCCACAGGATGGCCACTCACAGTTTGTAAGTCCAGGCTTTGAATGCCAGGGGCTCTTATTTGTGTTACAAGATGTTCCAGAACTCTCATTTAGTTGTTTTATATTCGACCACCAATCCAGTTTGAATCCAAATCTTCGGATTTATGTATTGTTCAGTTCACCCACTAAAGAACCCGGGCGGGTTATGGTCAGCCTCTTCGCACCACACTCCCCTGAACACACCTGGAAGTCGCAGGTAGACTCTGGTGTAAGAGAGGATGACAACACAGAACACACAGACTCAGATTGCTCTGGGAAGGGTTGTTTCTGTTTGGCCTTGTCCACCTAACACAAGCTAGGGTCATCTGAGAAGAAGGAACCTCAATTGTGAAAATGCCTCCGATGAAGTGGCCTATAGGCGTTCTGTTTGTGGGGCACTTTCCAGATTAGTGATTGACATGGGAGGATCCAGCCCACTGTGGGCGGTGCCATCCCTATACAGGCGGTTCTGGGTTGTATAAGAAAGCAGGCTGGGTGGGCCATGGGGAGCAAGCCAGTAAGCAGCACCCCTCCATAGCCTCTGCTTCAGTTCCCACTTCCACCTCCCTGTTTCCAAGTTCCTGCCTTGATTTCCCCAGATGATGAACTGTAACCTGCAAAGTGAAGTAAACCCCTTTCTCCCCAAATTCCCTTTGGTCATGGTGTTTTATCACAACAGTAGAAGCAATCTAAGACAGATGGTCCTTAGAAACATTGTGCTAAGTGAAAGAAGGCAGACACAAAAGGCTCCAGGTTTAAGCCCCCATTCATATACATCATCTAGTACAGGCCACCCATGGAGACAGCCCTGAACCACTGCTAGAGATGCCAGAGCAGGCAGACAGGGCTTACTTGACAATGGATACAGGATTTCTTCTTGGGCGTGAAAGAAATGTTCTAGAATTACTGATGGTTATGCAACTGTGTTGCTAAACACTTTCAAAGGGTAGGTTTTTAAAGTATGTTCATTATCTCTCTCTCTTTCTTTCTTTCTCTCCTTTCTTTCTTTCTTTCTCTCTCTCTTTCTTTCTCTCTCTCTTTCTTTCTTTCTTTCTTTCTTTCTTTCTTTCTTTCTTTCTTTCTTCCTTCCTTCCTTTCTGAGACAGAGTAACTAGAGTTCAGACCTGTCCTCTCCAGATGCCGGTCCAAACAGGTGAAAGGCCTAGAGCCCCTAGGTCTCAAAGAAGACATTGTCACAACAACAGAAGCTCGTTCTTTTCTGAACTGTGGATGAATGACTTGGAAACAGAATCCAGAAATTCCACCATCCAACATGAAATCTGCACATGTGTCAGATTCTGCTGGGAGAGACATGAAGGATACCACAGTGAACAAGACAGACATTTAACAAGAGGTGGCACAGTGACGCTAGGAGCTCGACGTGGACTATATATAATACATTCAGAGGTCCAACAGAAGGGCCCCCTCCCTAAGGACTTAGCACTCTTAGCCAAGGCATGGAGGCCTGGGAAAGGCCTATTTAGGAGTGAAAGCTATAAGCACTGAGCAAGGAAAAAGGGGTCCAAGGGAAACCCCCAAGGTCAAAAAGAGGGCACGTGGAAGGCAGAGACACAAGGGGGAGAAGAGTGGCCTCCCTGTGTCCAGCCACAGGGGCCACTCGGGTCCACAAATAGGAATTCAGGCTGCCATGCTGGAGATGGTACCTTCCAGAATGTTCATGCCCAGAGGTCTTAAAAAATGTGTCTAATACCATTGCTTATTTATTCATTCAGTAAATATTTATTGAGCAAGTAAGTGCAACATTCCAGGTACGGGAGATGTGCAAGCAAACCGGACGGCTTTGCCCTCCTCAGGCTCACATTCTGGCGTGGGGCAGTCAACAGGTGGAAGAAGGTGGCTTCAGGGGTACTAGCCTTATAAATCACCCAGGGTGGGGTGGGCTTTACACAGAGCGATTGGAACAGCCTCTTTGATGTGAGAACAAGAAGATACCACCCACAGGCCAGAGAAGGGAAATGGGGAGGTCCAATGGAGAGATGTTTGGGACAGTCTGGCTTGGAGCAACCACAAGTATGCAAAAGGGGCGAGAGGGGACAGGTACCAAGTTGCCTGTGAACTCAGTAGTGGCTTGCTAGCTATGCAGTATGGTTCATGTGAAACTGGATTTTTCAATTCTAAAGTGATGAAAGCCCTTGGGACACTGACATAACACATCTACTCTAAGCTTCAAAAAGCTTTTGCCAGGTATAGTGGCACATGCCTTTAATCCCAGCACTCCGGAGGCAGAGACAGGCAGATCTCTATGTGAGTTTGAGGACAGCCTGGTCTATAGTGAGTTCCAGAACATCCAGGGCTTTGAAGAGAGATCTTGTCTCAAAAATAAAAGGGGGAGGGGGAAAAAAGAAAAGAAAGAAACAAGAAGAAAAAAAGAAAGGTTAGCTTTTGATGGGAGACATTGGTAAAGTGGCCAAAAACGGAATGGAAATACTGAGGACAAATGGAATGTCCCAGGACAGAAACACAGACACAGAGAAACGTCACTAAAGTACAGTGTTCTGTATTTGGACAGGTTGGCCCTGTCCAAGTCCTAAAGTTAGCAGCGTCCACTTTGAAAGCAGCCTGACCCGGGTTTAAATCTAGGCTTACCAACTGTGTGACCTTGGCAGATGACTTCGCCGCGTGCGCCTCAGTCTGCAGGTCTGAACGATGGGGTAACAGCAGCGCTTACCTGACAGGACTGTCGCTGCCGACACATTTGTGTGGCCCAGCCAAGCGCGGTGGGCGCCCAGCTGCTGCTGCGGCTGTGAGTAATTTGTTACTAAGAATAGTTAGCGCCCCTCTCCCGGCCTGCATCTCCGAGCTGGCCGTGCGTACAAGACGAGGCTGGACCCCCGTCCCGGGCGCTGGCTCGGACGCGGTCCCCAGATCCCGCGATCGAGCGCCCCAGTCAGGCCCCCGCCCCCACCCCCCGCTCACCTGGGCCGCGGCGGCCCGGGGATGTGCTCATAGCGGCTGCGAGCGCGATGCACGAAGGTGCAGCAGAGGCCGAAGGCGAGCAGGACGGCACTGCCGAGCAACAGCAGCCCGGGGCTCATGGCTCCGAGCCCTGCCGGGGTCGGCGCCAGGTGCCAAGGGGGCCGGAGGCCGCGACCGACTAGCTGTCAGCGCCGCGCGCCGCCTCGGCCCCAGGCCCCGCGCTCACCAGCACCGCCCCCGCCGCTCGGCTCCGCCCCCGCCGGCTCGACCCCGCCCCGGGCACGCGGACCCGCCAACCACGTCTCCGCCTCCGGCTTCAGCTCTCAGGACCCGCCCCCGCACAGCCACGCCCTCTTTGAGGCCCAGCCCCAGCCGCCACGCCGTTCCCGCCCAGAGCAAGAAGTATTCACCAATCACAACCTCGCTTTCGGCTCAGACTCTGAGGCACCGCCCCTTCTATCCTCCCTTGGGCTCAGACTCCGCCCCGAAATCGGCCCCGCCCAGAACGCGTTGTCCTGGCAACCTCGCTTCCTGAGCGCAAGCTGCCCAAGCGGCAGCGCAAATCCTGTCCGCTGGCTCCGCCTCTTTGGCCTCTCCAAATGCCTCTCCGCGTGCATTTGCCAGGCCTCTTCCTTTCTCGTGCAAACCTTCTGAAAACCCTATCCCAGCCCTCCCGTCCCCGTCTTACGCTGACTGTTCCCAAACATCTCCCGGGAACCTTAGCGCCCCAAAGTTAGTCAATGCCAAAGGTCCTCGCGCTGCGCCTTCATTGCAGGTCGGTGCAAGCCGTGCGCCCGCCGCGTGCCAGCGTACGCCCGGAGGCGGCGAAGAAGTTCCCAGCAGGATGCAGGAGCCCCTAGGCCGGGGAAAACCCTAGTCCTGAGTATGGGTGATAGTCCATAGGAATGTGCTGGGATGTGCTCCACCTTCTCACCTGGTGGGAGCGCAAAGTGCGCCTTAGGCGTCTCACTTCCGAGTTTCAGTTCCCGTGAGGGACGCTCAGCTAGGCCTGCGGTGGATGGATGGGAGGGCTAGTTGTGCCTCTCCTTGACTAGATAAAGAGCCTCCGGATTGGAGAGTGGGGGTTCTGAAGACCTCAGGAGAAGCTAGATTCCCGACTACCCCAACTTGGGTAGGTCCTGGAGGGGTTTGAAGACAGGAAAACAGGGGGGGGGGAGTGTGGACTGTGTGCCCATATTTCCATATATAACAGGTCCAGCTCATGGACATGAGACATGGCAGGGATCGGTGAGCCGCAGGGTGACCGGGAGAGCTTTAGGAGCTGTGTTTGATTTAGGTCTGGAGAGACCACCTCAGCCTGAACTAGACGGGAAGCCAAGCATCCAACCCGGGACTGGCTTCTGAGTAGCATTGGGGGATGTGGCTTGCCACCGCGCCCCCGTGTGGTAGCGAGCAGCAGTCGCAGGTGCGCAAGCGGGACCTCGGGTGGCTCTGCTTGGGGGGAAACGAAGGTCAGCCAATTTAGTTTAGCCATTTGTGAAAGCTTTGGGATTGAGGAGAGATGTGAAGGAAGAGCATGAGACTCAAGGGCGTGAACTTCCTGCACGCTTTTAGGTGAGTTAAAGAGTTAGACGGAAAAGGCCGTGGGGCATCGTGGTGCTGCTCACAGGAGAAAGGATCCAAAGTTCTAGGCTAGATGGGCGTGGTGATGCACACCTTGAATCTCAGCACTCGGAAGGTTGAGCAGGACAAACTATCTCAAAACCCTGGAACCTGTCTCAAAAATAAAAAGTTTTAGGCCTTCAGAGTTCAAGACAACTTAAGTTGGGCAACTTAAGACCCTGTCCTAAATTTTTTTTTAAAGGTTAACAATCTAGCTTAGTGGTAAGGGGCTTGTTTGTAAATACACACACAATACACGGTCCTGGGTTCAGTGTCCAATATTGGGAGGGTGGTGTACAGAGCGGAGAGGTATGGCGTGGTCACTTTAGGAGGGTGGTTGTGACCCCCCCCCACCCTGAGCTTAGCAGACATCCTAAGTTGTGTGGAGTTAATTTTGTGTTCCTTGTCTGTCAGAACTCAAAACAGAGACGCCCTGGAGGCAAGGCCAGATTCTGATGGACTCTGGGCACAGTCTGAGATGGTTCACACAGGAGAGACTAAGGAAAGGGGAAGGTAATAATATTCTCTGACACATCACGCAACACTAATGACCTCTGGTTTGGCAGAACCAGTACTCCCCACCATTTCTGCCCCTTTTTCTGGCTGTCAGTGACATACCTGCCCCAGACCCCACATCCACTTTGTTCCTATGTCTCCATCCCCGTGATGCTCCTAACTAGCTCTCCTGCAGTTTATTGTGGGACACAAGCAACTCATCCAGACCCTGGGTCCCAGGGCTGACTGACTGTCCTTTCACTGAGCAGGTGGCCAATAACCTCCAACCTGGTTCTTCCCTGAGGTTCTCAGTGGTACCACCCAATAGGGTAGCCACAGGCCACATGACATTACCACTTGGCGTAGTCCAACTTGGGATAAGCATACATCCCAGATTTCAGAAATGTATTAGGCAGAATATGTGCAAGTGTGTGCATGTGCATGTGTGTGTGTGTGTGTGTGTGTGTGTGTGTGTGTGAGAGAGAGAGAGAGAGAGAGAGAGAGAGAGAGAGAGAGAGAGGAGAAGGGCATCAGGTACTTTCTTGCTCTCACCATCCCTTCCTTTGAGACAGAGTCTCTCCCTGAACCTGGGACTCGGATTTTCTCATCTAGGCTAGAATCCAGTAATGGCCAGCTATCCTGTCTCTGTTCCAACTTGGAGTGGGGTCACATATCTGTGCTTGGTGTGTCAGGTGGGCACTGGGATCCTTGCACAGTAAAAACTCTTAACTGCTGAGCCACCTCTCCAGCCCTGCAGAAGGTGCTCTGAAGTCACTGATACTTCAGTAAGTGGCAGAGGTGCCCATTTGGAGATCAAAAAGGACCGCCATAGCTGTCGGTTCTCAGCTGCTTCTTATTTCTGAGACAGAATCTCTCTTAGGCCTGGGCTAGCCTAGGCTAGCTTGCCAGTGATCTCCCAGGGGTTTGCCAATTTCCAACTCCCATGGGATTTCACTTGTACGCCACCACACTAAGCTCCATAGACGTTACTAAGTCATTAATATTTTATCAAGTATTTGTATATGGGTGTCCATGCATATTTATGTGGGTTCTGGGATCAAAACTTTACCAGCAGAGTCTTCTCTCCAGCCCTGGTATTTTATATTGGCTGCATGTGAAAATATTTTGGATATGTAGGATAAAATAAAATATATCAAAATTAAGAGGGACTGGAGAGATTGACCGGCAGTTAAGAGCACTGGCTGCTCTCCTGACCCAGGTTTGATACCCAGCACCTACATGGTATTCATAACCATCTGTAACCCCAGTTCCAGGGGCTTTGATGCCCTCTCTGGCCTCAGCAGATGCCAAGCACATGAGTGGTGCACACACATGCATGCATGTAAAACACCAATACACATAAAATATAGTTTGTTTGCTTGTTTGTTTGCTTGAGACAGGGTTTCTTTGTGTAGCCATGGCTGTACTGGAACTCGGTCTATAGATCAGGATGGCCTCGAACTCAGAGATCCATCTGCCTCCTGAATGCACAACCCACCCTGCTTATGAAATAATATTTTTTAAAAAAATGCTCGAATAGTTAAAAACTATTCAACTCTTTTAACACACTTCTAGAAACTGGAATTGTGTCCACGGCTCACATGCTCCTGCTGGACAGTGAGACACAGACAGGGAAACCCTAGAGCATGACTCTTAGACCACAGCATTTCCATCACACAAGAACTCAAACAACAAACCCAGCCCACGCCAGGCCTGAGTCAAAATCCAGACAGGGCCCTGCCACTCACGCGTTAATTCTGCCAATTACCACTGTAGATGTTTCCTGTCTTAATTAGGGTTTGTATTACTATGACAAAACACCATGACCAAAAGCAACTTTGGGAGAAAGGCGTTTATTTGAGTCCATCACCCAGGGAAGTCAGGGCGAGACCTCAAATCAGAAGCCTGGAGACAATAACTGATGTGGAGGCCACGGAGGAGCACTGCTTACCTGCTCACTCCCAGCTGCTTCCCCATGGTGGTTTGCTCAGCCTGCTTTCTTATAACATCCAGGACCACAGACCCAAGGATGGCCCCGCCCATAGTGGGCTGGGCCCTTCCTCATCAATCACTACTCAAGAAAAACGCCCCACAGGCTTTCCCACATGCCAATCTGGTGGGTGTGTCTTCTCACCCGAGGTTCTCACTTCTCACGTGACTCTAGCTAAAAGTTAAACTGGCGATAAAAACTAGCCAGGACATCCCTCCACGGGGTACCATTTCCCAGCAGGAACTATTGGGGACATGTGGCAAAGCGGGATCTAGAGCAACCACCTGAGGAAGAAGGATAAGGATGGGGACGCACTGAGAAGTGGATCTCAGTTCTCCAGAGCCCTGGACATCAATCTCCAGCCACGATGGGAATGGAGAGAGGGATGGTGATGTTGGGAGTACTGGGGGCTCCATCAGGATGGCATGATTGACAGCTGAGGTATCTACCATACAGCAAGCTCTGCTGAAGGCTGGTTCTCCACGAGGTGGGTGAGAGACCTGACGCCCAGCCGGAAGAGCTCTCCGAGTTAGCTTGAAGGGGCTCACGTTTCTGCTTTTGCTTGTTTCTTCCCATGACACCTCAGTGCCAGCCCCTCCACATGACATGCCTCCCTGTCTAACACAGCTGCCAACACTGTTGTCCCCAAGTCACCACTGAGCTTCCCATTCGTGGAGTGTGCTGGTTACATCTGTAATGCCACCTTCATGTGTTCGTTTATAAATCCTGTCGATTACTTCCATGTTCCCATGACGCTCAGAAGAGTTAAGTGACTGGCTGTCCTCAAGCCACACAGCGAGGACTAGAACTCCCACCCTCTTCTAGTTTAATGGTGTAAGAGGTAGACACAGGCGTATTGGGAGCTGAAGGCTGAAAGAAACTTCTCAGCCACTCATGGCACACCAGGTGCACCTCCTGAGCACACTGTCCGCCACACCCAAATCTCCCCCTCCCACCAATAACCAGAATAGACTGTGTAGACACTCCACGCCCCTCTAGGCACCGAGTTACAGAGACGCAGATGACACAGGCTCCTCGGCTGCTGCGCCTCAGGGCAGCACGGATTTGCAGAAAATGTTATTTTCCTTTTTCGTCATTTTCTTAACAGTTCAGTTTTTTTGGTTTTTTGTTTTTTTGTTTTTTTATTTCAGAGAACAACCAGCCTCCAGAATTGCAGGCGAACCCTCGGCAGCAGTGTTCCACTCTCAGCTGTGATGACAGGGAGCCTGAGCCAGCACCAGTTGCCCTGCCTGGAACACTACACAGGACTGTTCAGATCGGAACGCAGTGCACGAACGGCTTTTTCCTGCAAAGCTTGGACCAGGAGCTGCACTAGAGCCCTGGTCACACTGCCTGACATGGGCCATTCCCTGTGTTCCCTGCCTGGTGACTCCGTTGTTCTTCTAGCTCCACCCCCATCCAGAGCTATCCAAAGCTTGTTCCAGGGACCAGGCACAAAGCCACCGGTAAGCCCTTCAGGTACAAGGACCCCTCTTCCTATAGAGCAGGAGAGGAGATGAAGGCACCACCCTCTTTATCCACTCGCCTTGTATCCCAGCCTCCAGGTGTGTGGGGGGCGATAAGAAAGGGGATGGGAAGGGTTGTGAATGGTTGAATTGTTGACACAGCTCTGGTGAGTCGTCTTGGTGGCCCCACAGGCTACTTAGCCCATGAGGCTGAGGAATATGAGGATTCCCCTGGGAGGGGATAGAAACAGTGGAGGATGAAAGTAGAGCCCCGCCCCCACCCCAAATCAGGGCTGAAGGGACCGAGTGTGAGCCTAAGGGAGCTTCTGTCCCAGAAATAGATGAGGGTCAGCCTTCAGGGACGGAGGGGACCTAGTAGCCTCCCCAGAGTGCCTGCAGGGCTCAGCAAATAGGTTCAGAGGTCCTCCTGGGCCTCTAGTCTACCTTCCATCATGGGCACTTGATTCTTTTCAGTAGCCTGGTCTCTGGTGGGCAGCAAATGACCACAGACCCCCTGGCCCTTTGAGATCCTCTCTGTGGCTCTCAGACTGCCCATTCGTTTCTGTGGTGCCTAGGACTGCTGGGTCACCGCCCCACATTCTAACCATGTTTCTCAGACCACGATCCTGCTGTTCTGGTGCCTGGTGCTGTTCCCGAACAGTGGCTGCTCTCCGAAGTGCTGACGGCTACGAGATCTCAGCCAACACACACACACACACACACACACACACACACACACACACACACACACACACACACACACACACACAGAGGTCACGTGCAGATGAACCACCTTTTGGGTCCTCCATCCTGGCTCCTGCGTGCTGCATTGGCGAGGATCCACTCGCCAGGTAGTACCACCAGGTAGGAGAGGTAAGGCTACAGGTCCGGGTCTTCGTGGCTGCACTCGACGCCAGCGTCCTCTTCGTGTTTGCAATTGTGCGTGCCCACGCCAGCGTGCGCGCACTCCAGCAGGTTGCGCTCGCTGCCGGCGCAGCGCACGTCGTCCAGCAAGATCCGCAGCGCCCGGCCTTCGCCAAACTCCGCGCGCTTGGCGGCTCGCACCGCGTGTGCAAAGCCCAGCTGGCGACACACCACGGCGGCCGCCTTGATGTCCCAGCCGTCGTCGCACACCGTGCCCCAGCGTCCGCCTATGAACACTTCCACGCGGCCGCGGCCCGGGCTCAGGCCTGAGGGCCGTACCAGGCGCACCGAGCCGTTCTGAGGTTCGGGAACTGCGGTACCTGGACGTCCCCGCCGTCGCCCGCCTCCCTTCCGGGCTCCTGGTCGCCGGGTGGGCCTTGCGGGCTTTGTTGGTCGCAGAGTGGGCGCAGGGGGAGCAGCCGTGGGGCGCCTCCGGCGTGGCGCCTTAGTGGGAGCGCGGGCTGTGGGGCGCGGAGTGCTCTCTGACGTCCGAATGAACTCTACACAGAGAAAAGGCCTGGGGTCAGAGGGAACTGGCTGTCCCAGCCAAGCACAGCCCCTCAGCCTGTGCCAGCAGAACAGATCCACCTGGTCCGGCTCCACTCCAACCCTGAGATTAGGGTGCCTCTTAATCCAGCTGTGTTTGACCGCTTGCCCTGACCCCTAAGGATGCCAGCCTTAAACAGTGTCAGTCACTTCTTCAGTCACTTAGCAAGTCCTGGTTGGCAGGCACGTGCTGTGCTGCTGCTGACTGCCCCAAGCCCTGCCCTATGTAGCGGGAAGACCCTGAAATTTAGAAACAATAAGGAGACGTTGCCTGGACACCGTACAGGAGCTAAGTACTCAGCGCTTCCTGCCCTCAGTTTCCCACGAAGAAGCAAAAGCCACGGAGGAGTTGATGCTAGCAGTAGCTTCAGAGTGAGTTCCAAAACAGCCAGGGCTACACAGAGAAATCTCCTCTCAAGAGGGGGAAAAAAAGGAAGGAAAGGAAAAAAGATTTGCATGTCTGTGAGGCATTTTCTTGATTAATGGTTGATTTGAAAGCGCCGGTCCCACTGTGGGTGGTGCTAACCCTGGGCAAGTGGTCCTCGGTTATATAAAAAAGCAAGCTGGGCAAAAGCAAGACAGTAAGCAGTGTTCCTCCCGGCCTCTGCTTCTGTTCCTGCCTTCAGGCTCCTGTATTGAGTTCCTGCCCTGACTTCTCTCTGTGGCCTGAGAGTTGTTAGTGGAAATGAGGCCTTTGTTGCTTTTGATCATGGTGTTTTATCAAAGCAATAGAAGCTCTACGACAGAGGGACTGCTGGATGGATGATAGCAGGGTGGATGGATGGACCGTAGATGGATGGATACTGACTAGATAATGGCTTTCTAGATGGATGGTGGGATGGTGGCAGGACAGACAGATAATGGCTAGATTAATGCTGGGTGATTGGGTGGTTGGTTGAGTGGATGGATGGGTGGATTCATGAATAGTTGGATGGTGGGTGAATGTTTGGATGAGTGGGTGGATGAACTCATGTTTGGATGGATGGGTGCCTAGATGGATAATGGGTGAATGAGTAGGTAGATAGATCATAGATGCCTGGATTCATGAGTGGATGGATGGATGGATGGATGGATGCACTGATGTGTGAATGGTTGAGTGGATGGATGATGGATGGGTATATTGATGGTTGGGTGAGCAAATAGGTAAATGGATGATGATGGGTGGATGAATGAATTTATGAATGAATGGATGGGTGGTGGGTTTGATGGATGGGATGTGGATGAATCAGTGAGCAGATGGACAGATGAATTTCCTTCATCTCTTGGTATGCAAATGTCCTTACTATGCCAAGCCACTGCTCCAACTTAGCTTGGACCCAGTGGGACAGCTCCCTCTACCCTTTCGCAAGACTCCATGCCCAGTCAGTCATTCACAGCTTTAAGGGGCCTTCAGAACACAGGCTTTGCTCATGGCTCCCTCTGCCCTAAACCAAGAGGGGCAAAATGGAACTATGGAAGGTGCAGCCCAAAGGCCCCGACCTTTACTCGAAGATAGACATCCTCCCAAGAGCTCTGAGCGTCCTTGCCTGACACGGCCACCCTCTTCTTGTCCCATTCTACTTGAGGCTGCAGTCCCCTGGGGTGTCTACCCACTGCCTGGACCTAGTTGAAGGATCTGTCAAACAAAATAATGCATTGCATTTACAGTCCGTTGACATTGACTAGGTCTCGCCAAGGTGTCAGACATGGTGTTAGGTATAGGGGCCGTGGAAAACCTTCTAGGTCCCTCTCAGCCCCAGTCTGACCTGAGGGGTAGCAGGAGCCCATTTTCCCACCAAAGAATACTTACTTTCCTTGGGCACAAAGGGGATGAGGTGACTCTTCACTTTCACCTGAGCAGGGCGTATCTTACATTTCCCTGGAGGCGCCCGTCTGCCAAACACACACAGATCAGGACCGGTATCCAGTCTTTCACCCCCTACCCCCAACCCCAACACCTTCCCTTGCTGTGGGACAAAGAGAGTAGGGGCCAGAGAGGTGTGCCCAGGGACAGCTGTAACTGGTGTCTAGCTACTAACCGGTCACTCTAAAGCCGCACCACCACACTGCCCACCCTACTCTTGTAACGCCCCATTCCTGCCCACCCCTTCACCCCGGGACTTCGAGAAGGGTCTCTCTCCCTGCCTCTAGTTTCTGGGTTTCTGGAGAAGTGCAGAGATAGTTAAGGCAAGCTAGAAGGTGGTGAGCAAAAGGGAAGAATTGTGGGAAGTTAGCCCCAGCAGGCCCAGCACAGTCTTGGGGCCTGTCGTTCAGAGAAAAAGAGTCTGAGAAAGTTTGCCAGGGTGTGAACAACCTCCCTCTCTATCCTGCAGAAACACAAGGACCAGAATTCCATTTTAATTGGTTTTTGGCTGTTGATCTGTGATCCTTTGAATGGGTCTGACTCTGTTCCAAGACTGTCCCCACGTGGGTCCGGGACTTCATTGGGAGTTCTATCCGCCTGGGATTGAAATAGCCACATGACGAGGCGGCCCCCAGCAAGACTTGGCACTAGAGGGGACATGTAGCTCTTACAAGGCACACAGACTTCTCAAAGGTGGAGATAACAGCCAGGTCTCTACTCGGACCTCTCACTGGGTCTGCATTTTGGGCAGATCCAGGAAGCAGTGGAGGGTGCTGTCTCTTAAGGAAATTACATTTTTAAAAACGACTTTATATGCTACCTACAAAACACCATTGGGGTTCTGTTTAGAGAGCGAGCTGTGACCCCTGGGCCTTCTTCCCCCATCTTCCTTTTCCTCGTGTCAGCGTGTGGGTGTCAGGAAACACACTTCTTTCATAAGAGGAAAACGGAAGAGAGAAGGTTGAAGGAACAAGGGAGGAATCTCACTCACTTCTGCCTGCCTCTAACCCCGAGACCTTGAGCAAGAAAATGCCAAAGTCCTCCCGGGTCCTTTCTGCACACCAGGGACAATGAACCAAGAGGGAGAGTATGTCAGAAAGCAGTTAAGATGTGTGAATGTTTTGTATACGTTTACATCTGTGCCCCATGTGCTGGCACCACAGGGCCGTCAGAGAGCAGAATGAGGTATCTGGTCCCTGAAACTGGGTCTAGATGGTTGTGAACCATCGTGTGAATGCTAGGAACCTAACCCGGGTCCTCTGGAAGAGCAGCCAGTGTTCTTAATCACTAATCCTTCTCTCCAGCCCCAGAAATGTTTTTAAAAAACGAAAATAACCTTAACTTCCAACATGAAAGACGATGATGGCTCAGGGACAGCAGACAATGACTAGCATCCTTTCCAGAGGGATGATGCCATGTGGAGACAATGGCACTCCTCAGGGACAAGCAAATGAGATAAGAGCTGACTGTGGTCCAAGTGTGAGGTCACAGATAAGAAAGTGGGTGAGACCTTGGGGAAAGCAAGATGGAGGCGTAGGACGGGCAGGCCCATACTTATGACTTCTGCAATAAGACATTACATCATCGGCTATCAATTTGTATCAGTCATGATTTAAAACCACACACACACACACACACACACACACACACACACACACACAATGTGAGGAGCAAGGAGTCTGAGAAGCTGCCTGCAGACGGAAACAACAAAAGCTGTGGGAAAAAATGTTGACTAAAAGAGATGGGGGTCCTGAGATCAAAAGGGAGCGTCTACTGCATCTGGGAGCATCCAGGAGCATCCGAAAGTTAGAGGCAGAAGCATGAGGAATTCAAAGCCAGCCTAGACTAAAAGGAAAAAAAAAAAAGTAAAGGGTCAGGCATGGTGATATACACCTTTAATCCCAGGACTCAGGAGGCAGAGGCAGGTGGACCTCTGTGAGTTCAAGGCCAGCCTGGTCTATAGAACGAGCTCCAGAATAGCCAGGGCTACACAGAGAAACCCTGTCTTGCAAAAACAAAACGACAGCAACAATAATAATAATAATAAATTATAATATATTCCATATATATATATGAGGTATCCTCTCAGGACATATCATGTGAATGCCTACACTCACATACACAACATACCCACACTGGGCATAGGGTGGGGTTAAAAATAATAAGTTTGGGGGCTGGAGAGATGGCTCAGTAGTTAAGAGCACTCACTGCTCTTCCAGAGGTCCTGAGTTCAATTCCCAGTAACCACATGTTGACTCACAACCATCTGTAATGGGATCTGATGCCCCCTTCTGGTGTGCCCAAAGACAGCGATAGTGTGCTCATATAGATAAAACAAATAAATAAAATCTTAAAAATAAACAACAACGGGGTTGGGGATTTAGCTCAGCAGTAGAGCACTTGCCTAGCAAGCGCAAGGCCCTGGGTTCGGTCCCCAGCTCCAAAAAAAAGAAAAAAGAAAAAAAGAAACAACAACAACAACAACAATAATAATAATACGTTTAACCAGGTGTAGTGGTAGACACGTTTAATCACAGCCCTTGGGAGACATAGACAAGTGGGTCTCTATGAGTTCAAGGACAGCCTGGTCTACATAGAGGATTCAAATACAACTATAGATACATAATAGAGAGAACCTGTATCCAAAAAAAAAATGTTAATCTGGGGACCTAGGGAGGTGACTCAGTGTGTGAAGCACTTGTCATGCAAGAGTGAGACCTGGACTTGGGACCCCAGGACTCCTGTAAATACAAGGTTGACATAATGTTTGTAATCCCAAGTGGAGACAGGGGATCCCCAAAGCTAGCCAGACTTCCAAATAGTGAGGTTCAAGAGAAAGACCCTGCCTCAATATGTAAAGTGGGGAGCAAAAGTGGGACACAACCACCCTTGTTGACCCCTGGCCTCTACCTGCATGTGCACCCACACACATATACCTACACACACATACATGCACATGCACACACAGGCACACAAACATACACATGCACATTCACTCACACATGCACACTTACTGTAAGCAAGCCCGACGATCATCTGTCTATAATAAACTGTCCCTCCAGAAGCTGTTGGTTTTAGAGACATTAGGTAACAGCACAAAATTTGTCTAAAGATTAGGCTGGCACAAGAGCACCCTAGTCGTCCTTCATGTTGACCCCTTGAGAACGTGCATTACGCAATGACCTCTCTGGCCACTCACTGACCTCTTGATCTGGGGAAGCACTCTCCTCTGTAGTGGCACTGCTGGTTCCTGGGAGTGCCTCATGCTAGCCTGTAGTAAACTTTGTTTTCTACACTGACTATAACAGCAAAAATGAACTGGAGAGCTAACCCAAGGCCTTGTGTATGCTAGACAAGTCCAGTATGTCTGTCTCTCTCCTCTCTCTGTCTCTCTCTCTGTCTCTCTGTCTCTCCTCTCTCTCTCTCTCTTTCTCAGTTTCTTTGAGACTGGCTCTTACTTAACTGCCTAGGCTAGCCTAGGACTCTCAGAAGCTGGCCTCAAACTTGCAATCCTCCTGCCCCAGGCCCCTAAATAGCTAGGGTTACAAGTGTATACTGCTATGCCTGGCTGAAAAACAAAGGTTGGGGCTCAATGTGTGTATTACAACTTCTCTCAACCTACTGTGCTTCAAAGTAGCTGGCTACTCTGCTCAAGAGACCAAAATTTACAAAGAAAAAAAGGGCTCTACAAGGGCCATCATGAAGTCATTCATTAAACACACTCTAGTGTCTGCTCTGTGCCATTCGAGACCTGAGGGGTATGACCGGGGTGAGGAGACAAAGCCTTCACCCTGGAGACATGGACAATTCCAAGGCCACGAGATGACAACGGAGTGAGGACAAGAGAGCAAGTAAGACAGGGAAAGCACCTGGAGGCCACAGGTTTATACCCATAGTCATGCTGCCAACGGTTAGGGCCTGTGACTCCCCTCTACTCATCCAGTGGGGAGCATATGTCATACAGGAGTCAGTTTAGGCCTCCAGCCAAGGAGAGAGTCTCACAGCAAGAAGTAAGGGGATATGGGAGTAGGTGGAAGACGGGCAAACTTACTGTTTCTGCAGACAATATGGGCCAAAGTCCAGTTCAGGGACTCACCTGGAGGGATCGGTCACTTTGTAGATAACCCCTCGAGCAGCTGTGGCACTGGGCACACCGGTGGACATGAAGTACAGCTCCCCTTTGAAAAGGAAACAAGGCAATGAGGGTGAAAACCGCCTGCAACCAAGTGTTGGCAGCCCTGCCACACCCAGTCTCCCCTCAGGCTCAGAATCTGACCCCCCCCAACCCTGACCTCCACAGACACCCCACCTAACACCTCAGCATGCCTCATCCTCTGCAGCACAGCCCCCAGATGTCTCATGGTGCCTGGCCCCATAGAGGTTCCCACCACCAACTACCATTCCCCTGTTCCCTGCTTGGATAGAGTTTGACCAGGCTATTCTGCTGGCTATGGCCATGTGAGGCTCAGCTTTCATATTCCGTGTGTGCATAAGGACCATGCTGAGGCGGCCAATGCTGCTTCGGTGACCCTGTCCTCTTGGTGTCTATGCTTCGAATGTGCCTGAAGGTTACTGGGTCAGCAGAGGTCCTTACAGCACCATCCAAGGTGTCTGAAATACATGGCTGGGAGCCAGGAGAGGCTGTTTTGCTATGCCAGGCTGTCCTCGGGCTGGCCAGCTCACAAGCGCCTCCTCCTGGTTCTCTGTCATTCAGTGTCATTCAAAGGACTGAGGACAGGCCCTTGAGAACTGCACCTTCCTTCCAGACTGTACTGGGGGTGGGAGGAGGCTGCTTCTAAATCATCGTTAACCCCCTACTGACCAAAAGAAAAAGCTTCCAAGGGCTGAGTGAGCTTAGCGTTGAGGCTGGGACTGGGGCTGCCCCTTGGGAAATTCACATTCTAATGAGGAGGGGAGGTTGTCAGTTCAACAAAGGTTTCCCAGACTAGGCCCTGGGGGCTTTGGGCACTGGGCCCTGCAGGGGATACCCCTCCAAAGGCCGGTGGTGAGCGTTGCCTGGTAACCTCAGCAAGCCTGCACCGAGGCCTGCTGGGGGCCCCTGGCCTTTTGTCAGGGAACAATCCCAGGGCCAAGGACAAGGCAGGATGCTGAAGTGGGATCCCTTCTTCTCTCCCTTCCCCCCTCTGTCCCCTACGTCAAATGCATCAAGTGCTGGGAATGTAAGGTCCAGTGACAGGCTAGAAGGCTGTATCTGCCTGCTTTGAAATGACAGCAGACTTTCCTCAATAGCTCAATCAGGAGCCATCAGGAGCCATCGGGAGACTAGCTCTTCCCTCCCTGGCTTTCATTCCATATTCCAGATCTTTCCTGCTCCTGCAGCTGACTCTGTGGCCTTGTACCTATCCTGTCTCTAACATTCCCATCTACCTACTCCTCGATGGGGGCAGGGGATGACCTGTCTATTCTCCAGATAAGAAAGGAGAAGTTCAGGGTTGGGGATTTAGCTCAGTGGTAGAGCGCTTGCCTAGGAAGCGCAAGGCCCTGGGTTCGGTCCCCAGCTCCGAAAAAAAGAAAAAGAAAAAAGAAAGGAGAAGTTCTGGAACACAGATTCTAGTGCTAACCCAAGAGTGTGCAAGTTAAGGCCCAAGCCCCAGAAACACACCCATTCCCAGCTCCAAAATCATTTCATTCTTAAGCTTCCTTCTCAACAGAGGCCAGAAGGATGACCAGAGTTGGTTACAGTCCCAAGCATGGGCAGAGGATGGAGGGCTCTGTGGGTGCTCACCAGCCTCGTCCTCAGCGAAGGAGATGATGTATGGGTAGTAGTTGTTGATGAGACCTGGGAAAGCACAGGTCTGTCCACGGCCCATGCAGACCTCGCTGTACTTCCACTGGCCTGACTCTGGGTTCTCTCGGAGAGACATCAGTCGCCTGGAAAGGAGGATGAACTGTGAGGTCATGGATGCTGTGTTGCACAAGGGGATCCACTCATCTGTCCAGTTTTTCACACACCCGTTCATCCACCTGTCCAGCCATCCATTCTTGGACCCACTCATCCACCTGTCCGTCTTTGCACACACTTATTCATTCGGATCATTACTAAGGGTGACTGGAACTTTCTCACCCAGGGAGAGACCCATTTGTCCCACTCCTGAGCAGCCGCATAAAAACCACGCCCCCTTTTACCAGTTAGGGAGAGCATAGGCCATGTGGGCTACTTACCCGCTCATGAAATCGCCAAAAATGTAGAGGCCATTGAGGTTGGGGTACTCACAACCCCGGTACACGTAGCCTCCCGTGACCGATTTGCCCAGCTTGTGCGGGTAGGCGAAAATCGGCAGCACGTCATCTGAGGAACAGATGAGAAAGTGAGTTCATCCTGAGGCCCAGTGCTTTGGAGTGACCTGAGCGAAGAAGGCTCTCAAAGGGGCATACTGTCATTTTAGGAGGTCGGCAGGGGGTGCATGGTGAGAAGGAGCCTAAAGTGTTGCTTGAAGGGACCCCTTAAGTACAGGGAGCTCTGAAGTGGGAAAAGCCAGTCAGGTGATAGGGGTAGGGGACAGTACTATACGGATGTGGGGGAAACTGTGGTCAGAGAGGGTGGGGTATCCAGGGAAGGTGAGGCAGGGGGTTCTCAGAGGGCCACTAGGCAGAGTGAAAGGGGTGGGATCTGGACTGGAGATCCCAGAGGAATGGGACAGATCTCAGTCTATGAACCTAGAGCAGTGGGGCATGTCGGCTATAGGTTTGGGGTCCTGGAGTTATCCGAGTCGGGGTCCCCAAGGAGATGGGGTGGGTCGGATTGGATCCATGTCGAGGGTCTGCGTCAGAGAGGGCCAGGGGAGATCTAGCTAATGGAACGGGGAGGACGGGACAGAGACGTTTGGAGGTCCCCAGGGACGCGGTCACCGAGGGAGGCGTTGGCGCACAGCTTGCGGTCGTAGCACTCGAAGCCCTCGCGAGCGCGCCAGCCGTAGTTGCGGCCCCGCTCCACCAGGTCCACCTCCTCGTACTTGTTCTGGCCCACGTCCCCGCAGAACAGGCGGCCACGGTGAGTGCCAGACACTGGGTCTCCGCGGTCGAAGGAGCAGCGCCACATGTTACGCACGCCTAAGGCATAGACCTCGGGCCGCGCTCCGGGATCGTCCACGAACGGGTTGTCGAGAGGGATACCGTAGGGGAGGCCGCGCTCCTTGCGGTCCACGTCGATGCGCAGCACCTTGCCCAGCAGCGCTGACCTGCGGCCGGGGAGGAGAGCGCGGGCTGGTTACATTGCATCTGCGCAGGAGGCAGGAAGGGTGCGCCACCAGCGAGTCTAGCCCTGCTGGAAGCCCTAACCCACCTCCTGTTGCTGCATTGCCTTCTCGCAGCTTACCTCAGGTTAGACTGTCCTTTATAGCGGGCACCCGAGCTATGACAAGCCACCACCCACCTTGTCATTCAACTGCACCTGGCCCCGAGGAGCCCAAGCTCGATACCACAACCGTCTATGGAATCCACTATCCTAAGCTGTAATATTTTGGGTGCTGCTGTTCACATAGCTGTGCTATAAGGTAAAGATTACACTAGAAAAATAGCCTATGTTTATGTCCTTCTCATAGCCAGTCGGGTGCTCCCACATAGCGGGGGAACCACAAACGCCGAGCCACTGAACGAGCGCAGGCCATGAAAATCTACTTATATTAAATAGTACCAAGTACAGTCGGGCGAAGGGGCACATGTACTCTGACCTCCTGGCGGCTATGAGAGGAGGGAGGGAAAGTAGCTGTTGCCTTCATTGATCACGTGAGCAAAGTGGTACGCAATGAGAATCAGTGGTTCTCAATCAGTGGGTCGCGACCCCTCTGTAAGCCATTCCTATTCATAACTGTAGCAAGATCACAGTTATGAAGTAACAACGAAACAGTTTTGTGATTGGAGGTCACCACAGCATGAGGACCTGTGTTAAAAGGTCCCAGCATTAGGAAAGTTGAGAACCACTGATCTAGAAGCTACCTGGAGTTAGCAGTGGGGGGTGGGGGGGGACACGGCTTTGCAGGGTGGTTTCTGCTTTGCTCTCCCTCTCTCTTAGCACTTGGGAGCTGACTCCTCCCTCCAGCCTGCCCAGCAAGGCTGTGTTGGTGCAGCTAACTCAGGTGACACATTTGCATTAAGCTATGCTAACACACAGCTGCAGAACCCAGTGTTTCCCTCACTTCCAACAACCTCACAAAGTGTCCTGTTAACTCCGTGATCAACAGGCCAGACCGGTGGCAATGCTTAGTTCCTGTGACCAAAAGCTCCAGGCCCCCACCTTCACACCCCACATCCAGCTGCTGGATCTACAGGAGGCAAACTCCTAGCAGCAAACCCATGCTTTTAACTTCTGCTGTTACCCATGACTCCCCACTTCCGCCTCAGCCTCAGCTCCAAGCACACGGCTAAGCCGAAAAGGCTGGATGTTTCTCACTGTCAAACAGGAATGAATAAGCCACAGACTGTAACCCACACATCCTCCCTACTGTTATTTTCTGGGCCAAGAGAGGCTGTGCATGTGCGCTGAAGGAACAGGAGACTGTCTGGGGCCTCCTGCACATGCCTGTGTACATTCTGTGTGTGTTTATGTGTGTGCACACACATGAAAGGAGAAGGCCAGGCCGTTTGCTCAAAACGGGATGATGAAGATGAGACTTCACTCGTCTCTTATGCCACTCTGCCTTTATGCCAGCAAGGCCCACAGGCCAGCGCTCACCTCGGAGGAAACCCCCTCCCAAAGGCTCATTGCTATCACTTCTCCTGTGTCTGTGAAAACGGGCACTGTGCCTGGCCCTTGTCAACTGCTGGCACCTTCTTTTCTCATGACAAGTCTCCCACTGAGCTTGTCATTGTCCTCACAGTAACTGACTTAGCTGAGGTCCCAGCTAACTGCAGGCTACACTCTGCTCTGTGTGGCAGGACAGAAGCTCTCCCTCCAGCAACCCTTTAGGTAGCTCCGTGTGCAAACCGAAGCCTCAGCTGGGCAGAAGCAGGGCGTACTTGTTTTGAGCGTTTCCAAACTTCCCAAAGGGGTCTCCAGCCATCCCGCCGTCTCCAGTAAAGATGTAGAGGAATCCGTCATCTCCAAAGAGCAGCTGGCCCCCATTGTGGTTGGAAGCTGGTTCTTCAATCTCCAGGATTATCCTAAAGAAAGGTAAGTACCCCCTCCATAAAAACACCTTCCAAATGGTAACCCCCAAATTTGCAGTGGAAAAGACTTTGTATCTCTTGTAGCACTCACGTCAGGTTGAGTAGGGATAATTCACACTGTGTCAAGGAAGAAACTGGATGCTCAGAATGGTTGAGTGACCCACTCAGGGACACACAGGCCAGCAGCATCAGGGCTGGGACAGAACTCCGGGCTAATGCTTTTCAACTGCTTTCTAACCCTGGTACCCAATGAAAGCTCGCCAACTTCCCCATCTACAGTAGCTTGCTGCCTACCCGACAACTAGTGGCTCAGAGCATGTGTCACCTTCACCCATGAGTGTTAGCTACCGGCTTCTCAGGGGCAGTGGGCCAGGCCTTTAGCCCCATACTCCCTGGAAGCTCCTTACAGCCCCTGGAGGAAACCTTCATTGTACCCAGTCAGCTGGCTTTCCATCAGGGTCTGTCATGGATGGCGGAGGCAAAACAAAGGAAGACACTGCCACTCTATGTCCCGAGAAGCAGCAGGGACAGAAATACAAGAGTGGCGAGGGTGAACATCTCAGCCAATGGTGGAAACAGCCACACCACCTCCTCTGGTTGGTTCCTCCATCTGCGTAGCAACCACATACAGCAGGGGTGGTCTCTGCACTGGCTCTCCCTGGCTCGTGGTTAATTACCTGTACTAAACACCCCCTACCCCAGTAATATATATAATATACATATAATATTATATATATTATACACTGTGTATTATATATTATATAGATATATTATTCCACAAGGCCAGTCACTGCACTAACCCCGTTGTCCTTATGAAAACAAAAACAACAAAAAAACAAAACAAACAAGCAAACAAGAAAAGAACAAACAAACAACGGAACAAGACCCGGAGAGTCCAGGTCATCAGAAACCGGATCTTAACTGGTTCCTTCCACGGCAAGGCTGATGCATATGACTGTGGAGAGCTCGCTTGGTCATATGACCTTTACAGAGTTTCAAATTCAGGGTCCCTCAAGCAGAGGACAGTTCAGACTGCTGGTCACCCACCTCCTCCAACCATGGGAAGACACTGATAACTGACCTGGGTACCAATGGTGGCTAACTCCTGGCCCTTCCAGCCGACCAGCCATGCCAACCTCTCCTGAGTAAGTCAAGTTCTGTTTGAGGTGCCCAGAGGACCCTCATTGATGCCTCGGGTAAAACGTGTGGCTCTGTATTCTTTATGTTCTCTATGTAATTAATGAATGCTCTCTCTCTCTCTCTCTCTCTCTCTCTCTCTCTCTCTGTGTGTGTGTGTGTGTGTGTGTGTGTGTGTGTGCCATGTATATGCAGGTCCCCTGGTACTAGAAGAGAGCAGCCAATCCCCTGGCGCTGAAGTTACAGGCCGTTATGAGCTGTTCCCTGTAGGTGCGGGAAACTGAACTCAGGAACTGCAAGAGAGCAGCAGATGTTCTTGACCACGGAGATAGCTCTTCAACTCTGGGATTTCTGTTTGTTCATTTCTTTTTAGGTAGCATCTCCCTGTATATCCCTGGATGCCCTGGAACTCACTATGTAGACCAGGCTGTCCTTGAACTCATAGATATCCACCTGCTTCTGACTCATAGTGCTGGGAATGAAGGCATATACCACCACACCTACTTGATTTTTTTTTTAAAGACAGAGTATCAAGTAGCTTATGCTAGCCTGGAACATGCTACGTTGCCAAGGATGGCTTTGAACTCCTGACCCTCTGGGTTTTTAAAATTCATTCATTCATTCATATGTACACAGTGTTCTGCCTGCATATATGTCTGCACAGCAGAAGAGGGCACCAGGTCTCATTATAGATGGTTGCAAGCCACCAAGTGGTTGCTGGGAATTGAACTCAGGACCTCTGGAAGCTCTGAGCCAGCTCTCCCACCTGACCCTCCAGATCTTGCTGCCTCCACTTCCTAAGAGCTGCTATTACTGGGAATGTACCAACCACTCAGTTTCCAGCTTCAGCTTTTATCGTGAGCCATTTTTATGTCTCTATGGGAGACACAGGCTTTCTTGCTCCACCTCTCCTCTGTCAGGTCCACGGGACAAACTTTCTCCCATTGAAAGTCTCTCAGGCTTGGGTGTAATTGTGAAAATTCTGTTTTCCCTTTTATCCTCTGGCTGCCAGATAACTCGAGTCAAAACTAAGGCTCTAAGACAAGATGTCTGACCCTCAAAGCTCCCATTTTTACGCCGTTTCTCTTTTCTGTATGTTGAACGTCAGCACTTAGCAGTTTCATCAAATGCATGGTGGCTTTTGATGTACCTTTTAACCAACACACCTGATCCTGCTTGCCCTCTACTTGAGGTTATCGACATTCAGTGTCACTGAACTACATTTCCCATGCTCCTTTGCTAATGGAACAGTATCAGCCAATAGAAGGCATTAGGAGAGCCAGGTGTGGGGCTGGTGTTTTTGTGTTTCTGACCACAGCTCTGCCCCTCCACTATGGCTGTAGTTAGGTTGGCCTCCAACCAGACCTGCCCCACAGTTCGGGGGCTACAACACTTCATTTCTCCCTGGGTCCCTCCAGCCATAGGAAGAGGTAATGTCTTCCTCCAGTGGCCCAGGCTCATTGCCACCTTCCCTAAGCTGACCTCCCAGAATCCTCAAGACTCTTATTTTCAGTTCCACTTCTGCCTGGGAGAATCTCTGGAACAGCCTGACCAAGCCAGTTCAACCCCTCTGAACAGTAGAGACATAAATACTAAAAAGTAGGTTCTACAGGCCCTGGGGGTCTAGGGTAGGAGCAGATTAAATGGGATAAGAGCTGGACAGGGTCGCCAATGCCTGTACATAGAAGGGAGAGACACGGAGAGGATCAGGAGTTTGAGGGATAGGCTACATAGGAAGTTTAAGGACAGCCTGGGCTACACAAGGAGAGACAGACAGACAGACAAAAAGACAGAGACAGAGAGGGAGACAGGAAGGGAGAAAGACTGAGAGGCAAAAGCAGGGAGGGAGACAGGGAAGGAGAAAGACTGAAAGAAAGAGAAAGGAGAGAGAGAGAGAGAGAGAGAGAGAGAGAGAGAGAGAGAGAGAGAAGGACTGGGGGGCTGGGATCCGAGAGGAATGATTTTGCAAAACAGACACGGCATGGGGTCATGTCCCGACCCCTGCCTCTGACCTCCTAGGCAAGACACTTCTCTCATATTCTGTGGTAGGCTCTAGAGACAGCTATTTTATCTGACTTGTAAAACTGGATGCGGTCACAGCTCAGAGCAGAAAAGTGACCTGTGAGGTCACATTTCTAGGAAGCATCCAAGCTGGAGTCCTGGTCTGCTCACAGAAGGGCATCCCATGCTGGGCTGTGATCAGAAGTCAGCATTCTTGCCCCAACATGGTAGCTGGTCCTTTCTCCTGCTCCAGTCTCTCTCTCTCTCTCTCTCTCTCTCTCTCTCTCTCTCTCTCTCTCTCTCTCCCCCCCTCTCTCTCACACACACACTCTCTCTCTCTCTCACACACACACTCTCTCTCTCTCTCACACACACACACTCTCTCTCACACACACACTCTCTCACACACACACTCTCTCACACGCACACACACTCTCTCATACACACACACACACACACACACACACACAGAGGTGTTAAATATTCACAGCATTTAAGACGGACACACTAGCGCAGCCACAGCAGTGTGTGTCACGCAGCCTCCCATGTGACCATTAGCCCTCCCTTGGCTGGGGCTCCCAGAAAGCGACCTCTCTGAGCCGTGATCCACGGTGTTCTCATCATCCTCTGAGATTCTGAACTCGCTGATACGGATCCACTCTCTGAAGCCGACCCCCACAGAATAGTAGACATAGAGCTTGCTGGGATGCGGGAAGCGGGGGTGGAAGGCAAGGCCCAGGAAGCCACGCTCATCCCCTTCCCAGGGTGACGTAAGCACTGCCTGGCTCACATTCAGGAAGGGCTTCTCCAGGCGGGAGCGGTCAGGCAGGTAGGTCCACACCAGCCCCACCTGCTCTGCCACGAAGAAGCGGTGGCTGCCGTCCCCAGCGTGTACCATGGCAACCGGGTTTCGAAGCCCATTGGCCACCTCCTCCAAACACAGCTGCAGGCAGCCCTTGGCATCAGCCACTACACGGCCCAGGTTCGAGTTGAGGTTCTCGTTGACCAGCAGACTTGGAAAACAGTAGTCCGTGTCATCTAGAGACAGGTAGCGGCATAATTTGGCCCGGTTGCTCTCCAGGGCCCAGAGCTCACGGTCAGGGGAGAGGTGGCGAAAGAGGCCTCGGCAGGTCTGCCACATGTCCAGGCAATAATCCTCACATAGACCAGGCACTGTCCGAAGTGGGGTGGCCGGATCCTCGGCGTCATAGAGATGGGCTGCGTAGGGCGAGCATTCCTGTAGAGACAGGAGGGCTCAGAGACGCCAGGGTGGGAAGCCCGCATCTGCACAATTTACTCCTTGCTTTTGGGTCACCTCCTAAGATCTGACCTTCCCCTCCCGACCTCCCTGCGTTACTTCCTGGCCTCTGACTACTTAGTTAATCAAAGCCCAAGAAACTCACCATGAACCTTCACCATACCAAAAGGTAACATTCCGCTTGTTAATTACCAGTCTTCATCGGAATGTGCATTCTGTCAAGGTAAGAGGCTTTGGTCTGCGATGCACTACCCAGACTCTCACAGGAACCTGGGCGGGGCACAGCAAATGGTGTGGGGACAGGTAAATAGTTTACCTTGCCTACCTTCTGGCAGCCTTAGTGTGCCTGTGTCAAAAACACCCCATCTTTTATCCTTTCAGTGTTTTTCTTTTTGGTTTTTTTTTCTTTTTCTTTTTTTCCGGAGCTGAGGACCGAACCCAGGGCCTTGCACTTGCTAGGCAAGCACTCTACTCCATTCAGTGTTTATGAGTCATTCACAGGGGGGAAACTGAGATTCAGGGCCCCCAGAGTTATTCAGTGATATGCCCGGGTTACAGCTCACGGAGGCATCTGGGTCGGGTCTCAGGTCTACCCTACTATCTCTGAAACTAGACAGCCAACATGTGCGTGGTACCTGTGTGGGGGGTGAGGCTATGACGCGCCAGGGTACTCCCCACCATCTATCCCACCCTCAGACTCAGCTCCTTCCAGCAGGAACCGGAATCTCTCTTTATTGAAGCTACCAGCACAGAATTAATCTGTCCGATTAATGAATCTCCTTGGGCAGATCAGAGAGCTGTCCAGAGTCCCTGGCTCTGCCTGGGACAGGTAGAATTCATCACTTTCTGCCATGCAGGCCTCTCCGTTCCTGAGATGCTGTGGACCCCACCTGGGCCCTACACGGGAGGAAAGTCACTGCCTCGGGGAGCAAGCCTGGGGTCACAAACAGGAGTGTGTGCCTAGATAATGGCTCCTTCGCCCATCCTGCCCTCGACAGTCCTACCATGCAGCTAGCTGGTCCTGTGGGAGTCAGTCACATGGCCCCCTTCCAGACCATTTCTGTGTCCTGCCTGCAGTAAAACTCCCCCAAACCCATGCTCTCTGAGGACCCCTCTGTGGAGTTCTTCACGCTGTGGTTGCTCCTCTCTGGTGTGACAGATATTTTTTAAAAAAAACACTTATTTATTTATTTTATGTATATGAGGGCATGGGATCTCATTTCAGATGGTTCTGAGCCACCATGTGGGTGCTGGGATTTGAACTCACGACCTCTGGAAGACCAGTCGGTGCTCTTAATCTCTGAGCCACCTCTCCAGCCCATGACAGATCTTTATTGCCACTCCCACAACCCCGGAGCTGACTCAGCTCTAGATGCCCAGAGACCTCATAGATGCAATTCCTAAACAGAGGAGACAGTGGAAACCATACACTGCCTTCTCTCACCAGAAGACCAGGCTGGGCTGTAGCAGGAGACCTCTGAGGAAAGCAAGAGGACAGCTAACCTCCAGGTCAGGCTACCTACAGGTAAAGCTCCAGTCGTCCTGTGGCCCGTTACTGTAGGCTGAGTCTCGCTTTACGACCTAAAGGCTCTGTATTGTCCTTGGCATCTCTGGTCAGCCCCTGTCCCTGACTGAACTGTCATATCTTATATGACACCCTGCACTCTGGGGATGAGAGGCCAGATGGCTAAACCTCCGACTATGCAAGGCCAGCTCTCCTGTGAGCCTCTGGATGCTACTGTGGTCAGCAGTGGCCATGGGGAAACCTGAGAGGACACGCAAGCTTCCGTTCCTCTTTGGGGGACAGTGTCTCTGAGACTCCAGTGGTCGCACATATAAGCACAGGGGCTCTGGGAACCTGGCGAGGGCCTTGGCATGTACCCTCATAGTAACCGCTGAGTCAAGCAGGTCTTTTACCTGCAGTCTCTCTCTAGTCTTCCTTACACGCAGTGTGAATGGAAGGCTCAGACCAGAACTAGCCAGAATTAGTAAATGACAAATGCTGGCAGAGAGGATAGTCAGTCACTGGACCTCATGCGAGGCATCTACAGGGACAAGACGCCTGCCACCTAGTGGCCCCCAGACCAGTTACTGACACTCATGACTCATGGCCACACAAGTCCCGAAGTCTTCTTAGCCACTCCCCCGCCCCCCCGCAGGGAAGACTGAGTCTCGTACACAATGTTCCGGCTGTGGGATGTTCCTCCCTCCCTCACTTCCACATCTGGCAAACGCCTATTCATGATGCGAGGCCCACCCCACAAGCCTCCTCCTTCCTCCTTCTCCCAGGGCAGGCTCCTACCCCTGGGTGCTCATGACACTCTGAGTCACACATAGGTTCTTCTCCTGGTAATTCCTTACTTCTGGAAGTGAAGGTTCCTCTTCCTTCCATCACCCCTGCCTCCCCAGAGGGGTCTTGGCTGCTCTGCCTGGCTGGGACTCAATTATCCCTTTACCAGCTGTCAACCCCACACACCATGAGGCCCTCGAGGGCAGACAACCCAAGGTCTAACACACACTTTGGCTTCAGGGCAGGAGACAGCGTTTTGAAATGGCTACATGAAGGGCTTTGGAGCCAGGGTTTGTGTGCCATGTGTGATGTTTGGCAAACTCCTTTCCTCTCTGTGCCTATGTCCCTAGCTAGAAAGGAGGAAAAGAACTCCAACCTCATAGAGTTGTTGAGAGCAACGAACAGCTGAGACGCCATGTGTTTGCTTAGTACGTGTTCACAGGAAATGAACCCTGAGGGGGTGGCTCAGTGGTCACTCTTCCGGGATGTCCCAGATTTTTGCGGGCTTGTCGCTGTTTACCCTGGTACCTACGGATAGTCTCTTGGTTGCATGTCTGTCTGTCTGTCTGTCACCTGAAATAAATGAAGAGGCTTTTGAGGCTATGTCTGTGACTTGCAACTGCCTCTGGGCCCAGCAGTACAGAACCAACTCCTCTCTGGCTCTAGGGACACGTCTGCTGAGTGTGTGAGCCTGTTAGGCACCTCCACGGGTTACTACTCAGGTGAACTCCCGCCGGTGAACTCATGCATCCAGCCTCAGTGAAGTTAGCCACGTGTGAGCCACACGCCAGTCACACTGAGGTCGCCAGGTGCAACCATTGCCTGACACATTTTCCCAGAGGATGGCAAAGTCTCAGGAAGGAACCTTCTGCCTCTACGAGACATCCGAACGTCTTGAATGATCACTCACAGGAACCTGTAGGTAAGGGTCCTTGGGAGGCAATGACAATGGCACTCCCACACTCTCCTGGAACCCCCTCAGGGAGACCACAACACAGTCTTGGCAGACCGCCTGATGCAAACTCAGTCCAGACATGAGGTCACCCCCAGAGACGCCACACTGGAGGTATGAGCAGACACTCTACCACAGACTTCTCAGGCCAGGCCATTTTGGGCAGTTTCCCAAGGAAAAAGAGGAGCCTTCTGCCAGCAAACAGCCTCAGGATTGGCTCCTTCCTCCTCTCGGGTCCTGTCCATCCCCTTTGCCATGCTGGGCCCAGCAAATGGTGAGCACCCTATAAGTAAGCACGGCCCGGGTGCAGGATTCCTGCTACTGATCTGGGTGCTGCAGGGATGCCAATGGGCCTGTTTGGGTGGACTTCCAGGATGGGGAGAGAGGTGACTGGTCCACCACACCCTCTGGCTCTCTTGGGGTGCACCAAGTGTGGGTGTTGGCTTGGTAGAACCCCTTTCCAAGATGAACAAAACACCCTAGAATACTGTGGTCTCCCTTCCACCTTCTCCTTACCTCCCAGCACCTCCTTTTCTCACAAGGACATTGAGTGTGGTCCAGGTCTTTTGACCCTACCTCTGGGCCATGTCACCACTGGACAAGTGCTTGCCTTTTCTGAAGCAGCCCTGATCCTCTCTCTCTCTCTCTCTCTCTCTCTCTCTCTCTCTCTCTCTCTCTCTCTCTCTCTCTCTCTCTCTCTCTCTCTCTCTCTCTCTCTCTGCCAGCAATAAACGCTGGAGGAATTTACCTACAAACTCCAATTGAACCGCTCTACCTGTGCAGTCTAATCTCCATGGCATGGGGTGAGGGGTAGAAATCTGTCCCCGTTTTAAAGATAATGTAATTGAAAAGACAGCCGTGAACCTCTCAAGTTCACAGTCACAAGAAGCTATGCTATTAAACCCAAGTCCGCCCTTGGAGTCTTCTCCAGGCTGCCCCCTGCTGGCTGGAGTTGGAACTTCGAGGAGCTCAGGGTGGTGGTGGGGGGTGTCCACTCATGAATCCTTCACTTTATAGTCCTGGGTTAGGGCCCACCTTGGGGTTTCCCTGGCTGGCTGGCATTCCTGCAATCAGATCAATCAGGCAGGATACTTCACATCAACAGAAGGGAAGTGATAGGTCAGCGTGGATCGAAGGGCTTCACTCTCAGAGGGGAAATGAGAGGAGTAATTGAGTCTGGGGAGAGACTCTACCAGGTGAGGAGGCCAGCGACAAAAAAGAAAGGTGGGTGCTCTAAGCACCCTGGCCCTGAGGAATGCTCCTTTCGCTCTGACTGAGAAAGGGTACTCATCGGGATCGGCAATCCCCAGGCTGCTGACAAAGTCAGACCCCATACTGGCTACATCCTCTTGCCATCCTGCCTTCCTCGGCCTAGCAACGACTTCATCCTGGTAACTGACAGAGACGGGGCTCTCTGCAGTGGGGCGCTGGGGTCAGCTTCAGAGTGTCCCAGAGAATGGGAGTCTCTAGTCTCTAAGAATTGAGGCTCCCAAAAGGCCCAACATCTTTGCAAAGCAAATGAATCACAACAGCTAGCCTGGGATGCCGGTCTTCCCACCTGATACCAAGTCACTCCCTCCTGGACCCCAAGCTCCAAAGTCCGGGACCTCTCCTGATCCTCACCCCTGTGATTGCCATCACCTCCAAAGTTCAGGACCCACTCCTAAGTCTCATCATGCCTGTGGGGTTGCCATCCCCTCGGAGTCTGGGACCCACTCCTGAATATCGCTCTTCTGGAGATGCCATCCCCGCTCCGCCCCCACCCACGCCAGCGACCAGTGCCCCACGTGCCCCCGCCGCCGCGCGCCCGCTCACCTGGCACAGCAGGTCCAGTGCGTAGCCCGCACACGTCGCCCACACGCCGGCATCCATGCGGGTCTCCAGGGCCCGGAAGCGCCGGGCCAGCGCTGCGTCCTGCTCCGCCGTGCAGCAACCGAAGGCGGAGTACTGCGCGCAGAAGCTCAGCGGCTGCGGCGGCCGGAAGGGCGGCCTGAAGTCCAAGCACTGCGGGTGCGCGGCGACCAGCAGAGCGCGCAGAGCCAGCAGGGCCCCGGGCCCGATCCCGGCCACAGTCCTCTGTCTAGCCATTAGCCTGGCGATCTGCAGAAGCAGCAGCCAAAGGCCAGCCAGCCCTGCCGGTGAGCCCCTCGGGAGCCGCTGGCCGCGCCCGGAGCGCCCGCCTCCAGCCTTGCTTGCACCCTCCCGGGAGATCACAGGGAAATCCCTGGATTCGCCCCGCAGGCCTAGGGTCCGGGGACTCCCCTCGCTCGAGGTCACCTCTGCGTGGGAACACTCTGCAAGACTGGAGGAGCACCACAAAGTCTGGCTCCCGCTCTGCGGGCAGCCCCCTCCTCCTGGCCGCAGCCTTTCCAAATTCAAGGGCAGTGACCTGGCGCTGGCGTCTGGGAAGCCCGGGTTGCCCAGTTTCACAATTGCACCTCTGATACTCAGCTTCTTCTCTCGGGGCGCTAGCTAGCCCTCAAGGAACAAGAACCCCAAAGCCCAAGGCAGGGACTCTTAGGTCCCACCTCCCACTGAGCCAGACAGGAACTTTAACAGTGTTTAAAAATGGAGGTGTGGGGGTTGGGGATTTGGTTCAGTGGTAGAGCGCTTGCCTAGCGAGCGCAAGGCCCTGGGTTCGGTCCCCAGCTCCGAAAAAAAAAAGAAAAAAAATGGAGGTGTGGTGTAAAAGACAGGTGGTGTTGCCTGGGACCTCACGAGAAGTGAAGCCTGAGTCTCGGGGTGGGAGGGAAAAGTCAGCGACTACACAGTCCCTCTTTGGCCCTGCCGGGCTTCTGCCCTCCCCTACCTGTGGAACCCTCTGCCCGCAGCCCAGAATCCGCGGGCCTCTATGCTTTCTACGTAGAAAGCCCTAATGGATGTGTCACTTGGATGGGTGTCCATCCGTCTCTCCTGCATCTCTTGCCTCAGCGTTTCCCCAAGAGTGTACATAGACACTAACTATCCCATGGGTTCAGAATTCCGCAGCGCCAACCCCCCGGCACTCGCCTAAGAGGACCCCAACACTGGCCTCTCCCTGGTACCCATTCCATTAGTTCTGTCATGCACACGCACATGCAAACGCACACGCTCACGTGGCCTTCACATGATACCCATTGGCTGCTGTCTCTCTGACCTGCCCAGTCAGTCTGCCACAGTTGCTTAATGCGGTTGGGGTTGGTTAGATTCCACAGGGCTGTGGTTGGAGCCTGAAAGGGGCTAGGGGTGGGGGCCAGCTATGAGTCAAAGTCCCCATAGAAGACAAACATCTCAGCTCTAAGTATTTAAGAGCGAGCACGTTTAACACACGTCTGACGAGGATGAGAAGCCACATAAGGAGTTTTGTAGCTGCAGCACTTGGCCCTCAAATTCCCTGACGGCTGGAGGTGCTTAGAGACAAGAAATTATGACCAAGCGCTGCAGCTGGACCCTCGAGGGGGAGAGGGGGAGACAATCGCTGTAAGATAGTTGGAGTCAAATACCCCATTTCCTCCCCCCCCCCCCCCCGCTCCGGGCAGTGTTTATTATAGGCTAAACTGAACATAGGTGGCTGAAAAGGAGTCTGGAAAGCATGATCTTGGGAGTGACTGCACAAAGTGCTGGGCAACTGCAGAGTCCCTGGAAAATGAAGGCACAGGCAAGGAAGACCGGTCACAGCGTCCTTGTCCCAGGCTGGTAGGGTACTGGTAGCAGACCATTTGGGGAAATTCCCGGAGGCTGGGTGTGGGTGAGTAAGAGTGAGAAGCTAGGGGTGCCTCAGTCTTGGGGTCAAGCTTGCAAGTTTTACCTCCAGGAGCCCTTCCAGGTTCTCAGAGAAGGGCCAAGAAAGTCCCCTCATGGTTCTGGTGGGCGGAGGGAAGGGAGGCTGTCAGGACCCTGAAGCAGGCTGACTCTCCAGGAGAAAGGGCTTTGAGACTCACCTTGGGGGAGGAGGGTAGCCCCTCACCTTATCGATGACTCAGTAAGAAGACAATGAACTCAGACACAGTGTGAGGGGCATAGGGCACAGGCATCCCCTCCCCAGCTCCTTACTACCCCATCAGAAGCCTCCACTGTAGCATCAGGCGACCCCTGTGCACACTACTGGGCACCCTCTATCTGAGCAAGAGTGCTTAGGGACCTCGGGCATCAAGGAGCAGCTATGTGGGCATTGGTGGGTCCTTCCGGAGTCTAACTTCTCATCAGGAGCCCAACCTCTAGCTAGATTCAGATTTGTCCTCCCTCTAAAGCAAATCTCTCGGTTTGTCCAGGACATCACATCTGCTTTCCAAAGCCAAGCAAACAAGCAAGCGAACAAACCAAGGCTTCGTGCAAAGTTTTAAGGAAAGTCTGACTGAAGAGACCAAACTTTCATATGCTAGTTCACCGGGCAGGGAATTCAGTCAGGAAAGTGATGATTCAGATGTAGAGGCTCCATTGTAAACAGGGAACGGTGGGGGGAGAGTCAGGGTGGTGTAAACACAGAAGGCAAAGCTGTCCAATTGAGGAGGTGAAGGTCAAGCACCAGGGAGGCTCTGGCCTCCATGGGGGGGGGGGTGGAGTGGGGGGGTGGAGTGTGTGTGTTGGGGGGATCTTTGCAGAGGCAAATTAAAAGGGCTGTAGCTTCAGTTTAGTGAGTAAACACTTCCTTTTAGAGGATGACGCCCTGAGTTCAATCCCAGAATCCATAGGGGGAAAACCCAGTCATGACAGCACACAGCTGTAATTCCAGGGGTGGAAATGGGCTGGTCCCTGGGGGTGTCTAGCCGGCCAACCTAGGCTACTTGATGAATTCCAGGCCAGAGAAACAAAGGAAAACAAAACAAGATAAAAAAATTATGATAGGGAGCTGATTAGAGAAGATTCTGCCCACTAACAATTTGTATTCAGTCTCCCAGACCCGGTGAAAGGGAAGAACTGACTCCCACAGATGTCCTCTGAGGGAGTGCACACACACGGGGACACACACACACACACCACTATGGCACACAAATAAGTAAATAAATGTAATTAAAAAGTTTAAAGATACAGCATATACAGTAGAAAGGAAAATATTGTAACAGAAAAAATTGTGCCTGGTGAACTCATTTTATGTTTATGTGCATGGGTGCTTTATCTGCATATATGTCTGTGCACCACATGCGTGCCTGGTGCCTGGGAAGCCAGAAGAGGTCATTAGATCCCATGGGACTAGAGTCACAGACAGTTGTGAGCCACCATGTGGATGCTGGGAGACAGCTAAAGACATCTCAAGAACAGGGGAAACTGGGGACCGGAAAGAGAAAAGGAAGGACAAGGAATATTTGAGGTTAAAAACGTATAATAGAAAAAAAAATGGGCTGGAGAGATGGCTCAGTGGTTAAGAGCACTGACTGCTCTTCCAGAGGTCCTGAGTTCAATTCCCAGCAACCACATGGTGGCTCACAACCATCTATAACAGATTCTGGCATATCTGAAGACAGCTACAATGTACTCATATATACTAAATAAATAAAGTATTTAAAAAAAAACCAAAACGTATACTAGATACCAAATGACAGGTGCAGGTATGGCATGACCATACACTCTTGTGAGTAACAAGGGATCTACACAATCATAGCACATTCAAACCGCAGAAAACTGGGAACTCTCGAAGGAAATCCAAAATGGCGGGGTGGGGCAGGGTGGGTGGGGCAGGGTGTGGACTGAACTGTCCAGCCACCGGAAGAAGCAGACTTAGCATCTCCTTAGAAGCCTGGAAAAGAAAAAGAGAGGGAGATACACAAAGAAATCAAAGAGAGAAATCCACCACCTGGACGGTATCCATCAACTACCTCTCAAGGGTGAGAGAAGCTGTAATCCCAGCCTGACTACGGGTTCAGTCCCTGAGACCCACATGTTGGAAGACTAAAACCGCCTCCTGCAAGTTGCCCTCTGACCTCCTCGTGTACACCATGGCACCCTGTGCACCAGTAATAAATAAATGCTCTTTTGAAATTAACTTTTAAATAAAAAAAAGTTCTTTAACTGATAGCAGGTCAGAAACTTCCATATGGCTGTCGCTGACTAAAACAATTTTATTTACAAACGTTAAAAATGCCTGACAGCGGGAGCAAGGAAGAGGCGCCCCGAGGGCTCAAGAGTGGGAGAACTGGTGGGCGGACCAACTCAGCTTCCGGCCAGACACTGATGCGGGACTCTGAGTTGAGCTACCAGAACATCTACTCCTTCTGTGAACTGCTGGAGCTGTGGAAGCGCTGGTCCTGCGGATCCGAAGATGCAGGAGTCCTGGTGAGGACCCAGCATTGATAGCGTAGCAGAGGTTAGAGACCTGGAACCGGACCAATGACTCACTCCAATGAACGCTCTTAAGCAAAGCTGTTTGGGCAAATGGGGGTACTGTGTGACACACCGTGACACCGCAGAGTCCACGGAGAGATTTTGTTTGCTTTCTTTAGCGGGGAGGTTATAAAGGTGTCAGCAAATATGGAGGGACGGGAAGATGTGTGAGATTGGAGTGCATGACATGGGACATGGAAGTCACAAAGAATGGAGAAAAGGGTTTTGTTTTTAATGTTGAGAATTGTGTGTCTGCATCTGGGTCCCCTTAGAGCACAGAAGAGGGAAACAAATCTAATAGAACTGGAGCTACAGGGGGTTCTGTGCCACCCGATATAGTTGTTAAGAATGAACTCCAGGGGTTGGGGATTTAGCTCAGTGGTAGAGCGCTTGCCTAGGAAGCGCAAGGCCCTGGGTTCGGTCCCCAGCTCCGAAAAAAAGAACCAAAAAAAAAAAAAGAATGAACTCCAGCCCTCTCGCCCTCCAGCCCTCCAGCCCCCAACACTCCTGCCCTCCAGCCCCCGTAGCACTCCAGCACACACACCCCCAGCACTCTAGCCCCTACAAGAGCAGCAAGCACTCTTAACCACTGAGCCCTCTCCAGTCAACTTGTTTTGTCACTCGAGCAGGGGATTGGGTAGACGGGAGGTCAAACCAGCACCGCCCCACTCCCAGCCCAGACCCTCTGGTTTTGAGGGCTTCATGAGGTCATGAGGTTTCAAGAACACTGTTCACATCTCTAGGTGCCCAGTGGGCGCTGTTGGCTTCCAGAGCCAGGGCAGGTGGGCGGGCAAAACCGCCCTCAGTACTTCTCTGGCTTGCGTTCTCAGTGTGGGCGGCTTTTACGAAGCAGCAGCAGCCGCTAACCACAGGCTGGTGAGACCTTTCTCTGGAATGGGAGATGTGCTCTCAGCTGGTCTACCTGCTGCCTGATCTGTGGGGGAAGACCATGGTCCATTCACTGTTAGCCCTTCCCCAGGTCAGGCCTCCTCCTCTGGCCACTTTAAGCCTAGGTTGGGCGGGGATGGAGGGCAAGCAAGGAGTTGGCACTGGGACTTGCGGGCGAGATGGCAGATACTGCGCTACTCCAGAACTGTGGGATGTGGATCAAGGCAGGCGGGGAGCCAGACAGGAGCCCGAGGCTTTGTGTAAACATTTCACAGGTGTGGAAAATTACCAAGAACAGAGGAAGGAACTCCCAATAACACGATCCTGACTTTGCCAACGGCAATATTCAATCACATTCCCTTCAGACGCCGGAATTAAAAAAATAAAATAAACAGACCCATGAGGATCCGTGCACCACATTGTGAAATGGGATGTGTTTTCGTCTTTAAGACACGGGAGCTGGAGAATCGGCTGAGCGGCTAGGAGGACCTCCATTCAGTTCCTGGCGTTCACAATGAGCGAGTTCACAACTGCCTATAACTCCAGTTCCCGGAGATCCGATGTCCTCTTCTGACCTCTTGGTCACTGGACACACATATGGTACACAGACCTGCATGCAATCATATACACATAAAAATAAGTAAGTAGTAATAAACTGGATGTGGTGGCACAAGCCTTTAACTCCACCACGCAGAAGGCTGAGGCTGGTGAGTTCCAGTGAGCTCAAGGCCAGCCTGACCTACATAGTAAGACTGTCTGAAAACAACGACAAAGGCAATCTTTAGAAAAAATAATTTTAGGACTCAGTGTGGTAGTACAGATCTTTAATCCCAGCACTCAGGAGGCAGAAGCAGGTGGGTCTCTGTGAGTCCCAGCCTGGTCTATATAATGAGTTCAGCCTTCAGTCATCCATGTATGTATATGTGTGATGTGTGTGTGTATGTATACATGTGTGTATATTCGAATATATAAATATACGTATATGTATATATGGAGAGAGAGAGAGAGAATCTTAGTTATGGTTTTACTGCTGTGAACAGACACCATGACCAAGGAAACTCATAGACAACATTTAATTGGGGCTGGCTTACAGATTCAGAGGTTCAGTCATTATTATCAAAGCAGGAGCATGTCAGTGTCCAAGCAGGCATGGTACAGGTGTTAGGCTCAAAGTGAGTCTTAACTCCCGGGAGACCCCCCAAGTGAGACACAAGAACAGAGTTCGATGCAAACACAAGAGGTTTATTTTCCGGCACGTCGGGGTCAACCTTCAATCAGCCCCTCGTGGCGAGTGACTGGAAGGTGACCCCGGATGGCTATAACAAGCAGTTTTCATACTTTTCAGGGGTACAGGTTGCATCAGCAAGGTTACAGTTTAAACTTATTGGCTAAGCATATTGACCTTTGAATCTATTGGCTAGCAAGCATAGGGCATGCATTCGAACTCTATCTGGGACCAGAGGATCAGGTGACCATCAGTCAATACATTCTTCAGGTTTTCAAGAATGTCCCTGCTCCTATGGAGAACTGTGGTTGGAGAATGGAACTTGGCCTAGCCTTGACCTGAGGCGGGAAGCTGGTACTTGGTCTAATCTTGACCTGAGGCGGTGGGTGTAAATCTGGCAAAAGCCCTTAGGGTCCTTCACAGGAACCCCATAACCTACTTACCTTCTACCAGGCCAAGCCTCTTAATAGCTCTTACACTTCAGTAAGAACTAGGGTCCTTCACAGGCAGAGCTGAGAGTTCTACATCTTCATCTGAAGGCTGCTAATGGAAGACTCACTTTCTCCAGGCAGCTAGGATGAGAGCCTTAAGCCCACAGTGACACACCTACTCCAACAGGGCCTCACTTTCTAATAGTGCCACTCCCTGAGCCGAGCATACACACACACACACACACACACACACACACACACAATATATATATATATACACATATATACACACACACATATATATGTGTATACATATATGTGTGTGTGTGTGTGTGTGTGTGCACTGGGTGGCTGGTAAAATGGCCCAGAGGTAAAGGTACTTGTCACCAAGCCTGATGATCTTAGTTGTATCTCAAAGGCCCATATAGTGGAGAGAGAGAACTGACTCCTGCAACTTATCCTCTGTTCTACACACACTCCATAGTATGCATGTTCATACCACACACACACACACACACAAACATACACCATAGCATGCATGCACACATGCACAAAAACATAGCATGCATGTTCATACACCACATACACATACGCACATGAACAAACATACACCATAGCATGCATGTTCATACCACACATACAAACATACACCATAGCATGTATGTTCATACACCACATGCACACACACACACACACACACACACGCACGCATAATAAAAATAATTTTTGTTTGTTCACTTTTGAAACAAGGCTTCTCTGTGTGGCTCTTGCTGTCCTATAAAACTCCATCTGTAGACCGGTCTGACCTCCACTGAGATCTACCTGCCTCTGCCTCCCGAGTGCTGGGATTAGAGGCGTGCACTGCCATGTCCCACTTAATAAAAAAATTGTTTTTAAATTTTTAAGTATGTGGGTGTTTTTCTTGCTTGTGCATCTGCAAGGTCTATAGTTCTTGTGTGCTGGATGTCCAGGGATGTCAGAAGGGAGTGTCAGATCCCTTGGGAATTAGAGTCACAGTTGTAGACTGTCACGTGGGCGCTGGGAACTGAACTCTGGGGTCTTTTGCAATGGCAGCCAGTGTTCTGAGTCACTGAGCCTTCTCTCCAGGACCTGGGGATGAGGGGTGTGGCTCAGTCGGTGGAAAGCAGATGTTGCATTCAGGAAGCACTGGGCTCTATTTCTGGCATCAAATAAAACAGGTATGATGATGTATCCTGTAATTGCAGGTGGAGGCAGGAGGATCAGAAGTTTGAAGTCATCCTCAGATACGTAGCAAATTTGATGACAGCCCAGGATATCTAAAGCCATAAGAAATAAAAAATAAAAAAGTTTGAGGGCTGGAGAGATGGCTCAGTGGTTAAGAGCACTGACTGAAAAAAAAAAAAAAAGAGCACTGACTGCTCTTCCAGAGGTCCTGAGTTCAAATCCCAGCAACCACATGGTGGCTCACAACCATCTATAATGTGATCTGATGCCCTCTTCTGGTGTGTCTGAAGACAGCTATAGTGTTTGTATATATAATAAATAAATAAATCTTTTAAAATGTTTGAATCCTGGGGTTGGGGATTTAGCTCAGTGGTAGAGCACTTGCCTAGCAAGCGCAAGGCCCTGGGTTCAGTCCCCAGCTCCGAAAAAAAAAAAAGAAAATGTTTGAATCCTGGCTCTATAATCCTGTGGCTATACCCACACCCATGTGGTGATTTGAATAGGCTTGGCCCCCACAGACTTACGTGTTTGAATGCTTGTCCATAGAAAGTATAGTCTTGTTCAAGTAGGTATGTCACTGTAGAGACAGGCTTTGAGGTCCTATATACTCAAGTTACACCCATGGCAGAACAATCACTTTATGTTGTGTCTTAGGGTTTTTTTTTAAGATTTATTCATTTATTATATATGAGTACACTGTAGCTGTCTTCAGACACACCAGAAGAGGGTATCGGATCTCTTTACAGATGGTTGTGAGCTACCACGTGGTTGCTGGGAAATGAACTCAGGACCTCTGGAAGAGCAGTCAGTGCTCTTAACTACTGAGCCATCTCTCCAGCCCCTTAGTTAGAGTTTCACTGCTGTGAACAGACACCATGACCAAGGCAACTCTTATAAGGACAACATCTAATTGGGGCTGGTTCAGGTTCAGAGGTTCAGTTCATTGTCATCAAGGCAGGAACATGGCAGCATCCAGACAGACATGGTGCAGGAGGAGCTGAGAGTTCTACATCTTCATCTGAAGGCTGCTAGCAGAATACTCACTTCCAGGCAGCTAGGATGAGGGTCTTAAAGCCCATGCCCACTGTGACACACCTACTCCAACAAGGCCACACCTCCTAATAGTGCCACTCTCTGGCCCAAGCACATTCAAACCATCACATGCTGCCCGCAGATCAAGATGCAGAACTCTCTCGGGAGCTGGAGAGATGGCTCAGTGGTTAAGAGCACTGACTGCTCTTCCAGAGGTCCTGAGTTCAAATCCCAGCAACCACATGGTGGCTCACAACCATCTGTAATGGGATCCGATGCCCTCTTCTGGTGTGTCTGAAGACAATGACATAAAATAAATAAATAAATACTTCTTTAAAAAAAAAAGAAAGAGGGGGTTGGGGATTTAGCTCAGTGGTAGAGCGCTTGCCTAGCAAACACAAGGCCCTGGGTTCGGTCCCCAGCTCTGGAAAAAAAAGAAAAAAGAAAAAAAGAAAAAAGAAATGTAAGTAAAAAAATATATCTAATAAAAAATACCAAAAAAAGGAATGCCTCTTTTAAAAAAAAAGAAAGAAAGGTGCAGAACTCTCAGCTCCTCCTGTACTATGCCTGCCTGGATGCTGCCATGCTCCCACCTTGATGATAATGGACTGAACCTCTGAACCTGTGAGCCAGCCCCAATTAAATGCTGTCCTTATGAGAGTTGCCTTGGTCATGGTGTCTGTTCACAGCAGTAAAACCTTTAACTAAGACAACCTGCTTACTTTCTCTGGGCCTGGGTTTACTCACACATGAGAAGAATAAATGAAGGTTGCTAGAAGACAGCCTAACACGGAGAACATGCTTAAGTAACAGAATCTGTCAATAACCCGCTGGCGGTCCCATGCCCACCCATTAGCATCATGACTACGTGTTCCGTCCCTGAGAGGATCCTCTGGAGTCGGCCAGGCAAGATGCCACGAGAACACAGACATCGCTTGGTTTCTTCTTATGCCTCTCAGGTTGCATCCCAGTAGTGGTCCCTCCGAGTCAGCAGTGTTTGGGATCCTCTACACCATTGAGGACATCACACTAGCTCTCCCTGCCCCCTAGACCTCTGTTGGGTTACAGGGCTGTAGGAAACCAGCCCCCCACCACCCTGACCCCTCTTGCAGCCCTGCCTACTGCCCTCTTGTCAAAGCATGTCATTCTAAGCCAGGCAGTGGCAGTGCTCACCTTTAATCCCAGCACTCGGGCAGAGGCGGGCAGATCTGTGAGTTTGAGGCCAGCCTGGTCTACAGAGCAAGTTGTAGGACAGCCAGGGATACACAGAGAAACCTTGTCTCGAGGGAGAGGAAAACAAAACAAAGCCGGGCTGGAATGCCAGCAGCAAACCACTGAACTGAGAATAGGACCCCCGTTGAAGGAATCAGAGAAAGAACTGGAAGAGCTTGAAGGTGCTCGAGACCCCAAAAGTACAACAATGTCAAGCAACCAGAGCTTCCAGGGACTAAGCCACTACCTAAAGACTATACATGGACTGACCCTGGACTCTGACCCCATAGGTAGCAATGAATATCCTAGTAAGAGCACCAGTGGAAGGGGAAGCCCTGGGTCCTGCTAAGACTGAACCCCCAGTGAACTAGACTATGGGGGGAGGGCGGCAATGGGGGGAGGGTTGGGAGGGGAACACCCATAAGGAAGGGGAGGGGGGAGGGGGACGTTTGTCCGGAAACGGGAAAGGGAATAACACTTGAAATGTATATAAGAAATACTCAAGTTAATAAAAAAAAAAAAAAAAAAGCCTGGCTGCAGAGATGGGTGACAGTCTTGGTGCTTTGCCGCTGCGGTGAGCAGAGAACTCTCCAGAACACCTTACTGGTGTTCCCTACCTCACACGAAGCCTCCTCTTGCACCATGGCTATTGTTTCCCCAACCCGAGGAGATGAAGAAACTGAAACACTGAGAGATGGTAACATTGTCTCAGTGGAATCAGAAAGTGGGGGATTCAGACCAGGAATGAGGCTCAGTAGAGTGTTTGCCTATCTCTCACACAGCCCTGAATTTGATCCCGATGCTGCAGAAACTAAGTGTGGTGGGAACATATTATCCTAGCACTCAGGAGGTGGAGGCAGGAGGTGAGGGAGGAACTCAAGGTCATTCTCATTTGCATAGCAAGTTTGAGGCCAACCTAGGCTACATAAGACCTTTGTTTTGTTTTGGTTCGAGCCGGGTTTCTCTGGCTGTCCTGGTTGGCCTCAAAGTCAAAGATCTGCCTGCCTCTGCCTCCTGAGTGCTGGGATTGAAGGTGTGCAACGCGACGCTGGGCTCCGATGGGTTTCTTGTAGTAGAGAAAATGAATGGAAGGGAGGTAGATTAGGGAAGATGGAGGAAGAGTCTAGCTCTTAAGTTTTGTTTTGTTTTAAATGTGTCTGTGTGTGCACTGCCCACTGAAGCCACAAGGTGGCATCAGATTTCCCTGGGGCTGGAGTTTCAAGTGGTTGTGAGCTGACAGGTGTGCGAGGACTGAACTCTAATCTTCTGCAAGGGTATTGCATGCTCTTAGCTACCAAGCCATATCTCCAGCTGAGTCAGACTCCTCTGCCAGTCACCACAGAGCCTGTCAGATGTTCTCAGAGCCTAAGTCCATCCTTTGTGGCCTGGGTAGAGAAACTGAGAAAAAAGATGCTCGACACCACCCCCCCCTACCCCCAAACATAACTCAGCCTCACGGCTTGTTCTCCTTTGAGTTGTTCTGCTGGAATCTCTGGGTTGTCTCCTCTTAGATCTCTTCTCCCATCCCAGCACCACCTCTCACACCCTCTGTCCCTGACCTGCTGGATCCCTCTGTCTTTCCATCTACCTCCAACACCCAGGCTTCACCATCCAGGCTGCCCTTAGAGCCCCAGGGGCCTACTCAATCTGTGATTTAGTTCGCTAATGCATGCCTATGGACCTCTGATTTTGGGTGAGGCGACCCAGGCTAGCCAGGCTGCTTTCCCGGGGTTGGGCTGACTCCAGGGCCTTGATTCCCTAAGGCTGTACCTCCAGCCTTCAGGGTAAGAGGCTGCAGATCTGGAAGCGGCAGGGCTCGGAAGTGTGAGCAGAGTTCAGGGACCACCAGGGCTGGGGTTGCCTAGGTGTGCCGTGGTCAGGCAGTGTTTCAGAGACACCATCACCATAGCAACTTTCAATAAGGAAAAAATTCAGTCGGGGCTGGTTTAGTTTCAGACATTTAGTCCATTATTGTCACGGTGGGAAGCATGGTGGCTACCATGCAGGCAGACTTGGTACTGGAGAAGGAGCCCAGACCTATACATCTGGATGCACAGGCAGCAGGAAGAGAGAGGCACTGGGCCCGGCTTGAGCTTCTAAAACCTCAAATCCCACCTCCAGTGACACACTTCCTCCAGCAAGTCCACACTTCTAATAATGCTACTCCCTGTGAGTCGAAGGGGACCACTTTCATTCAAACTGCTACCAAAGGTGATGTCTTCGTTAGGGTTTCTGCTGTGAACAGACATTATGACCAAGGCAACTCTTACAAAGGACATTAAATTGGGGCTGGCTTACAGGTTTAGAGGTTCAGTCCCTTATCATCATGGAGGGGAGCATGGCAGTGTCCTGGCAGACACTGAGGGTTCTACGTCTTGTTCTGAAGGCAAACAGGAGACTACTGTCTTTCAGACAGCTAGGAGGGTCTCTAAGCCCGCCCCCACAGTGACGCACTTCCTCCAACAAGGCCACACCTACTCCAACAAGGCCACACCTCCTCATCGTGCCACTCCCCGGGGCCAAGAATACTCAAACCACCAGAGGTAGTATTGGAAACATCCCCTGCTGAGCCCTCCTAGACATTTAAGACACGAGTGTGGTCCACTAAAGGCTCTGAGAAGTCTTGAAACCATTTGGCTTCTTCTGGCTTCGGTCTAAATCACAGCCTCTGCACGGAGGGGCAGCAATGTTACTCTGGGAGAGGCGGGAAGAGTTCCGCTCGCTGCTGGCACCTCCACTCCCTGCTGTGCACAGACTTGTGCATGCAGGTGCTCCTGGAGGACTCACACTGGCACACTCAGATCCCCCGGGGCCTCAGCCTGGAGCTCTGCCACCCCTGCCTGTGAGAAACGCTGGCCACACCTCCTGTCCCCACTGCACAGCCCTGGGAAGGGAGTGCCAGCTTCACTTGCGTTCTGCCAGGCTCTCTGGCATCCCCCCTTCGTGAGGCCCTGCCTTGAAGACTCAAAAGCCTGCGTTCCTTTCATATGCCAGGGGCTGCCCAATCCTGTTCTGTTCTGTGGGCGCGAAATGCCAGCCAGGATATCGGAGCGCTAGATTCAAAATTCTGAGATACTCATCGGCCTGCTCAGGGCTATATTCTGGCTACCATTCCTCTCAGAGGTGCGCTGAGGTGCCTTGTCTGTTCTGCAGGGAAGGTGGCCTTGTATAGAGAACAGGCTCACGGGAACAGATCCCTTCCTCACCACACCAGGTGTGGTAAATAGTGGTACCGAGTCTCTGCCGCCTATAATACTTGGTTTAGGGACCTTTACAACACCCCGAATGCCACCTGTACCTTCCTGTGGCTTTCAAGGGGACCCTGACTGGATTTATAGCCTTTACTCATTTCTGCAGGTCCCAACTGCAGAGGCCCACATTTCCACTGTCTGTGGTCTGTGACTCTGGGCTCCCGAGGGCAAAGTATTTTACAAGCACAATTTCTCAGGCATCACAGATTCCCACAGGATCTTCTAGTAGCCCTCCTACAGCTGTCTGGTGTGGGCCAGTGCCCCTGTCCCTGGCCTACCTTTAAGTCACAGTGTGTCACAAGACTCCCCTGGAAGAGCCTAGTCTGGATGTAGCCATGTTCCAGCAGAGGCTACTAGTCCCTGGTCTGTGTGTCCCTGTCACCCTGGGAGGGCAGTCAGTCAGTCTCTCTGTAAATACAGCAGGTCAACTCACCAACTGCTTGGCCAGACTTGCCCAGGCAGACCCACATCCCAGTCCACAGTGGAGCCAAGGTCCCTGGTAGAGGCTTCTCTCTACCTCTTCTCTCCGCTCACACATAAATGAAAAGGTATATGTATATGGCCATAGTGTGGGTTTGGAAGCTCCACATTAAGGCGGTACGCACGAATCAGATCCCCTACTCAGGGTGTCTCACAAACGATTACAGTAGGTTGTGGCAATGGCTGTACAGCGCCAGTGCAAAGAGAAACGCCCACGTTCAAATCCTGGAGTAAGCTGGTGTAGTGGTGGTGCAGGCCTTTAATCCCAGCAGTGGGAGGCGGAGGCAGGCAGATCTGTGAGATTGAGGCTAGCCAGGTCTACAGAGGGAGTTCCGGGACAGCCAGGGATGTGTAGACTCTGCCTCCATTCAAAGAGTCCATATCTATATGATTTATTGTGTCCCGATTCCTGCTCATATCACAGAACAATAAATGCTCAGTGGTCTGACAGTGGAATAGAAAGGTCCTCTGCGGGCTGGAGAGATGGCTCAGTGGTTAAGAGCACTGACTGCTCTTCCAGAGGTCCTGAGTTCAAATCCCAGCAACCACATGGTGGCTCACAACCATCTGTAATGAGTTCTGATGCCTTCTTCTGGTGTGTCTGAAGACAGCTACAGTGTACTCATAATAAATAGATAGATAGATAGATAGATAGATAGATAGATAGATAGATAGATAGATAGATAGAGGAAAGGTCCTCTGCTGTGGATGCCAGGAAGGGAGCAAACCTGGACAGCTGGCTGCAGCAACTCCTCCGACCACTAGGGGGCTCCTTGGTGTCATCTGGTCTCGCTTGTAGCCAAGCTACAGTCCAGAGGTGGTGACTAGGGCAGAGAGGAGAAAGAGAATGCACCCCTACACATGCTCTCTCCTCTCTCTCTCTCTCTCTCTCTCTCTCTCTCTCTCTCTCTCTCTCTCACACACACACACACACACACACACACACACACACACACACACACACACACACACACACACACACACACCCCTGCATTTTAGAAGCACTGTCTCCTTGTCTCCTGCCACCCTCCATAGTAGTTGGGCAGGTATGTGAGTTCTGTAACACTGCAGGGAGACCAAGGCTCCGAGGGGAGGGAAGTTAAAGGGGACTCCATTAGATACTGCAGCCTCAGAGATGGCAACCAGGAGGCAGAGGGGAATCCAGAAGTTTGGAGCCAAGAGGTTGGGACCAGCTACTCTCTCACTCAGCTCTCCTGAAGAGAGAAATTGTCGCTCTCCATAGTTTTTGTAGTTGTTTTCGTTTGATAGAAAAGGCTGTGTCCCCATACAAATTCATGGACCACCTCCCTGTCACATCCTATCCCATCCCATGACCTCAATATCTGGGGACTGCACAGCTTTACCAGGAGACCTGGGCTCTGCCTACCTATGCAACTTTCCCAGGGAGACTGTGCAGGCCTGGCATTTCCTAAACCTCAGTTCACCCCGGCCTATCACAGCTGTCCCTCATGTTATCCGGCCAATCGCGGCTGGCCTCACCCCATGTCATCTGGCCAATCACAGCTATCCTTCATGTCATCCGGCCAATCACAGCTGTTCCTCGTGTCCTTCAGTCTGCCCATCCATCTTCCGCTAGGACTTACCCGTTTGCAGCCTCCGGGGCCTCTGCCTACAGAATTAGGGGCAGCTTGTGTCCCTGAGAGTCCCCCCTTCCTATCTCCTCCTCAAAGCCCAGCTTGACTCCGCCTTGCCCACTTCTTGTCAGTTGAGCCCTAACTGCACCTTGCACTAACCCCAACTGCTGCCTCTGCGCAGGAGCTCTTGGAGGACCCTGCTTATCCTGTGGAGAGAGCTCTAGAAAGCAGGCCTGAGCTGAGCATTGTACTTGTGACCAAAGGCGGGACCAAGGAACCGGAAGTTCGGGTGTTGGTCACCTAGGCATGGGGAGCCTGCAGGGAAGGGGCAAGAAACAGACAGGGAATGTGTGGCCACTGTTGAGTGATCAGGACCCAGAATTGTGACCGAAACAGGAGGATAACCTTGGCCCCTGTCTGTCCCCAACTCCAAAGTCATCCCAGGCTCCAGCCCTGGTGGGAGCTCGAGTGACCAGCCCTTGGCTGTTGCAGCTACTGCATTCCCTAATGTAGAGGCTAGGGCTTTGATCTCCAGGCCCAGAGAAAAGACAGCTGGCAGGGCAGTGTCCCAGAAGCCTGGGATGAGGTCTTGGGAGGTCTCCTCTTTTCTGTAGTGGGAGCTGGGGAGGAGAGGTCACAAGAAGATGAAGCAGGAGAACTCCTAAACAAATAGAGAAGACAGAGACAGCTTGGTAAAGCTCTGCTGTGACCTCTGGGGCCTGGGAACCAGGAAATCTGTACCCCCACAGCCACACTGCCTTGATCAACCCATGGCAAACGCATGTGGGGTTTCAGGCCTGTATAGTCACAACAGCCGCACACTTAACACCCTTGAGGGCAACCATCCCCGTGGGCCAAATCAGTTGCCGATTTGGTCAGTGGTCATTCCTCTATAATCCGTTTTTCCTCCAGCATCAGGAGGGACAGACGGACAGTGCCCCTGGTTGTCCTCAGAAGGGTAACAGACAGTACCGAGCCCTGACTTGGGCCAGGCATGGGCTCAACTTGTGAGCTTTATAATATGAAGTGAAATAACAGAAGTCTTTGGCTCAGAGGCATAGGAAGAGTAAGCAGTAGGCCAAGGCTTTGGGTGCAATCTCTCTTTGTGTCTGTCTGTCTGTCTGTCTGTCTGTCCGTCCGTCTCTGTTGCCATAGATATCTGTGGGTCACAATGCAACACCTCTGGGTGCTGGGGCTCACCTCTCTTTTGTTTGGAGCAGTGTCAGGCTGGCTGGCTGATGGTGAACTCCTAAGGTTGTCTCACCTCTGTCTTGCATCTCTGGGGTCACAGACTCCTGCACTACCGTCTGCCTTGTATTCAGGCTCTAGGAAGCCAAACTCCGGTTGGGTTGTCCAGATTTCATGGCAAGTGCTTCTACCCACTGAAGCGGCTCTCCAGCCTGAGTCTTCGCCCTTAACCAGAGGAGTTCTGTCTTATGGACTGGGGAATGATGGGGCTTGTGGCTTGGCAAGCACAGAGAGGAATATGTTATGTTTTCTCTCTCTCTCTTTTTGGGTGGTGGTGGTGGTGGTGGTGGTGGTGGGTTTACAAGACAAGGTTTCACTCTATGACTCTAGCTGTCCTGGAACTATGTAGTCCAGGCTGGCCTCGAACTCACAGAAGTCCACTTGCCTCTGCCTTCTGAGTGCTTTGATTAAAGTCATGCACGCCTACATCTGGCCAAGGGTTAGGTTTTTTAACAGCCCTGGGTATCTCTCGTTAGATGTTCAGCCTCCACAGTCACGAGCCAGTCCTGTATGCACCACTAGGTTTATCTGAAAGATGGTGGCCAGGGACTCTGCTGAACTGAGGCCGTGGAGCAGGATGGGGTGTGGCCACACTACTGGCTGTAGTCTCTAGTGAACCTCTAGACGTGCACTTGCTCCTGGTGTAGGTAGGGCAAGATCCTGCTTACTTCTAGGCTCAGGCTAGACACCTGGCCCCAGACTTGCTTGCCCAGAGCTACGCTTAGTGATAATGTTAATGACTATCTTAGGATTACTATTGCTACGATGAAACACTGTGACTGAAAAGCAGTTTGGGGCAGAAAGGCTTTATTTGACTTATACCTCCGTTACTGTTCATCATTGGAGAAAGTCAAGCCAGAAACTCAAAACAGGGCAGGAACCTGTACACACACACACACACACACACACACACACACACACACACACACTCACGCGCACACACACACACACACACACACACACACACACGTGAGCTATGTACTTTAGATCAGTGTCTTCACCTCTCTGTCCCTCAGTTTTCCCATCTAAAAAAGCGAGTGGAGGTAGGAGAGAGGCTGCAGGCAGAGGGCCAGACAGCCGGGCCTTGATGGACAGAACCTAGAGCGGAGTCCAGGATGAGTGCTAGCCCTTGCCCAAGATGGCGGCTTCACAGCACACATGGTAAGCCCTTCAGGTGATCCCACCTAGCAGCCCCGAGGGACTTGCAATTACAGGTTCCTGAGACCACACCTCGCTTGGTCATCCCAGGCAGGCAAGTGTTGTCCTTTCCCCTGACTCAGTGAACGCCAGTGGCTGACCCACTTCCTCCTTGGGCACTCTGCCCTTTACAGCAGGTGAGATGCTAATTACTTCTTAGAAGGCTCCCCATCAAGATGGAATCCAATAGACGCCCACTTTAGAGCCGGGGTGACTGAACAGGTGTATGCTTTGGGTTTTGTTTCTGTCTGTTTGCTCTTTTGAGGCAGGGTTTCCTCTGTGTAGCTCTGGCTATCCTGGGACTTGCTCTGTAGACCAGGCTGGCCTCAAACTCACAGAAACTGGTGTGGGTCACCATGCCTGGCCCAGGTACAGACTTTCGGCTTGAGGGAGGGGCACAGGTCGGAGGTTCATGCAGAGATTCTGGATTTGGCCTCTGAGTGGGTGAGCTGAGGGGCTGAGGAGGAGAAAGATGAGAAGAGCCAGGGCTTGCAAGGGACGCCAGTGCCCAAACCTACAACCACTGCCCGACTTCTCCATTTAGATCTTGGCTGGAGAGACAAGGAAGCAAGAGCTGGCTCTGTTGCTGCTAAACGTCAGGGGCACCAGTCCGAGGTGGGCAGAGGCTGTAAGTGCCTAGGCATGGGTAAGGCAAAGACACTGGTTCTTGAGTTAGGTTTGGCCTAGGCACTGGCTCTGAGCCTTCACGGGCCTCCATCTTTCCCCATTACAACCTGAGGGAGATGTCACTGGTTATGGACATGGAGCTGCTGCTCAGGCCACGCAGGAGTCTCCAAGCTGAGTCTGGGTGTCCTGAGACCTTGCATCCTGTCAGGACGGGTTCCAGGGAGCCACAAGCCATAGTGGGACAGCTGGGTGCCAGGGCTGGGAGTCAGCTTTGGTCCAACCTTGGCAACCTCTCTGCCCTTTACACTCATCTGGAGGGCTGGGGGCTCTGGCCCCAGTCAGGCTGCCTGTACGAGAGGCTGGGTTCCATTATACTCCGCTCAACAAGAAAGCAAAAGGCTTCTTTACCCAGACAAAACATTTACATTTTAGTTTTTCAAAATATTTACAGCTTTGGACCAGGCATGATGACAGACACAGGCCTGTAATCCCAGCAGTTGGGAAATGGAGGCTGGGCAAGGTCGTTGGTGGCCTTAGAGTTGGAGGCCAGCCTGGGCTACATGAGACCTTGGTGTTTTAAGTGATAGGGTTAGGGCTACAGTTCAGTGGTAATACATATGGTTGAGGTCCTAGGTTTAGGCCCCAGGACTTGTTAAAATATACATTTTTATATCTTAGAGACCCTTGGGTCTAGCAGGGCCACAGCTTTTAGAATTCTGGGGAACATACAGGGGTGGTAGCTTGCACCTTTAATCTCAGCACCCAGGAGGCAGAGACAGGAGGATCTCTGAGTCCAAGGCCAGCAAGGTCTACATAGTGAGGTCCTGTCTTACTTATATAAGAAAACAGGGGGCTGGAGAGGTGGCTCAGTGGTTAAGAACACTAACTGCTCTTCTAGAGGTCCTGAGTTCAAATCCTGGCAACTACATGGTGGCTCACAACCATCTGTAATGGGATCCAATGTCCTCTTCTGGTGTGTCTGAAGGCAGCTACAGTGTACTTATATAAATAAATGTTTAAAAGAAAAAGAAAGCAGAAATCTGGGGGGCAGTTTGGGCTAGCTGAGAAAAATCTCCCTGTAGGCAAACCTTAGGGAGGGGTGGGGTGCATCAACCGCCTGGTGCACCCCCCTTTTGCCCTGCCCTTCCTCCCTATCCTAGCTTAGCTCTGCTCATTTGTGTTCTTCCCCAAAGTCACCCAAATTCTCCTGGGCTGAGCTCATTTCAAATCTCGAGCCGAAATGCAATGATTCCCTTGGACTCAGACCATGACTTGTGGCTCTCCGTGCCTGCCTTAAAGGGTAATGGAAGTCCAAAGAAATGCAGAATGGGGAGGCTGCCCGAGGCGGCTCACAGGCCAGTTAAATCACGCCATCATTAAAATGATAAAGGCCAGGCTGGCAAGGCGGGCAGGAATGTATGCTTGTCTTGCTTGCCTCCCTGCCAGCCCTAGCTGCCCCTTCAGGCCCTTCGTCCTGCATCTCTCGGGGAAGTCCTCCTAGCTCCCCAATTTGGACTATGCCCCTCCAATGCTCTGTTCCCACAGCACATGGTCTGTGATCATTTCAAGTCTCCTCCTTGGCTCCCAGCTGGACTGTGAACTTGAGGGCAGCACCGGCTTTCTGGATTCTTTACAGGGATTTTGGGGGGGGCACGGGGGCTACGTTAGGTTCATTGGGGCACTGCTTGTGAAATCAAATCTTTAGCAGAGAATCTATAGTCGGTTTAGCAGGAGTTCAGATTCCCACCTCTATATCCAATCACCGCCATTCATAACACCCGGCGGGTGTCTCTGGCAACAATCCCTTTAAGTTGGTTCACCCAGAGTCTGCCTGGCCCCCAGCAAGTTCTTCCTCGTAATTTCCCACCCACCTTCCACTTCCCTGCAGTCATGTTGGCAGTCTTTGTTCCTCACTGTCAGACCTGACTTCAGTAGTCCCCGAGCCCCGTTGTGAGAGCCCTGAGTAAAAAATCCTTCCTCGAAATGCCTTAAAAAAAAAAAAAAAAGATTATATATATATATATATATATATATATATATATATATATATACAGTAGCTGTCCTCAGACACACCAGAAGAGGGCATCAGATCTCATTACGGATGGTTGTGAGTCACCATGTGGTTGCTGGGAATTGAACTCAGGACCTCTGGAAGAGCAGTCAGTGCTCTTAACCACTGAGCCATTTCTCCAGCCCCCTTGAAATGCTTTAACAAGTGCCACCAAATCACTTTTCTCACTTACGTTTGGTGATTTATTTATTTTAAAGATTTATTTATGGGAGTACACTGTAGCTGTCTTCATTCAGACACACCAGAAGAGGGCATCAGATCTCATTACAGATGGTCGTGAGCCACCATGTGGTTGCTGGGAATTGGACTCAGGACCTCGGGAAGAGCAGTCAGTGCTCTTAACTGCTCCCAATGTTTTTTTTCTTTTTCCTTTTTTTTTTTTCCAGAGCTGAGGACCGAACCCAGGGCCTTGTGCTTGCTAGGCAAGTGCTCTACCACTGAGCTAAATCCCCAACCCCTTCTTTTTTTAAGATTTATTTATTATGTATACAGCATTGCACCTGCACATACACGTGCAGGCCAGAAGAGGGCACCAGATGTCATTATAGATGGTTGTGAGCCACCATGTGGTTGCTGGGAATTGAACTCAGGACCTCTGGATGAGCAGACAGTGCTCTTAACCTCTGAGCCATCTCTCCAGCCCCGTTTTTTCCTTTTTAAACCATTCATTCACTCGGCGTGCTGAGCATTTTATGCACAGGACGGGTGTGATCAGTTGCCACTACCTTTATGGCGGCCATGACCTCCATTTTATAAAAGGGGGAAACTGAGGCTTAGAGGTGGCGCTTGCTTGCTGATCCGGACAAACGGCTTGCTTGTTTCTTTAAACAGTACGGTGATGTCCCCGATGCCTGATGACTGAGCTCCGGGGGGCAGTTTGGGGGGAGCAGGACTCTGGAATAGAAAGTTGACCAGGCTGGTGGGCAGACTAACAGGGCCAGCGCAGTAGTACACCGTTGGCCACAGTTGCAGAGCCTGACAAGTTAGGGCGCCAGGAAGAACTTTGTGACCCAGTGTCTTGCCATACACCCAGCTAGGTGTGGATGAAGGGCAGTATGTGTGTGCACTGCAAGCCAGAGGAGAGACAAAGGCAGTCATTTCGAGGCAGGATTTTTGTGCTGACCCTCAGGCGAGTTGGGAACTCTGGGCGTTTAGAGGAGATAGGTGGCCCCTGGACAGAGTGACGCAGAGACCACGTTTGCAGAGCAACCAGGGGTAGGAGGGGTTCCAAGACCTGGAACCTCTGCCTCCAGCCCCGCCCATTTCAGTCAGACGGCCTGATGGGGTGGCAGAAAGTTTGCTTATAATATGGCTGTGCCGAGGGCAAGGCCCCATGGCCTTGTTCCATTTTTAGGGCGGAAAAGGAGACTTAAAGGAACAAAGGCCTTGGATAGGAAGAATAAGAAGACTTGGATCCATTTACCAAGGCTCTCCCCGCCTTTCCAAATTATCTTAAAGGGTGAATCTCGAGACCGCGGTTAGGCTTGTGTTGTGGGCCATACAAAGTTCCCTAAGAATGGGGGACCAGGGAGATGGGTTCTTTTTTTTTTTTTTTTTCCGGAGCTGGGGACCGAACCCAGGGCCTTGCGCTTGCTAGGCAAGTGCTCTACCACTGAGCTAAATCCCCAACCCCGGGAGATGGGTTCGTGAGTAGAGGCGTTTGCTCTTTGCTGCCAAGCCTGACCATCTCTGGGGACCGAACCCAGGGCCTTGTGCTTCCTAGGTAAGCGCTCTACCACTGAGCTAAATCCCCAGCGGCACCCCCCCCCCCCCAGCACCATCCTTCTTACATGTGCCTGATTGCTTCCCTCCCCACGGTACTTAAAACGTTTAAAGAGATAGTTCTCTGGGAATGTCTGTGGGCAGCAGGCCCTGGATGGGCGCCCCAACTCACCCTGTGATTATGGCTCCTCAAAAAGGTATCCAGCATCTCTGGACCAGGGCTAGATGGCTGGACGGCTCGCAGTTCACAGCTGCAGGCATTGCCCCGCCCACATAAAGCACCGCCTCCCACCCGCCCAGGAGGGCCCACCTCCAGGTGAGGGGTAGCTTTGGCTGGATCACGGGGATGGATCCCTTCTGTGAAAAAAGCGCAGAGGGCAGCTGCCTGTGCCTGGGTAGACCAGAATGGTTGGTAGGATTAGATGACCGGAAGTAAGGGCTTTGCACACAGCAGACAATTAAGTGGCGTGGCCTCAGGGGGTGGAGAGGGATAAGGAGTCAGCCCTCTTCGGCTCTGAGGAAAGCTCTGAAAGCCCGTGTCTCATTTTCCTCAACTATCAAAGGGCCATTAATCCGCAGAGGGTAAATATTAAGACACAGAGTGAGGCTGGGCAGGGGGGGTGCACGCCTTTAGCCCCAGCTCTTGGCTCTCGGGAGGCAAAGGCAGGAGGATCTCTGTGAGTTCATGGCCAGCCTGGTCTACCGAGAGAGTTCCAGGACAGCCAGGGCTAAAACAGAGAAACCCTGTTTTGGAAAAACAAACAAAACAAAAACAACTAAAAAAGCCCAGACAGAGCGTGAACCCTGAACTTCCAGGAAACCCCTCACAGCCAGCCCTTCCTGCCTTTGCTCTTCATCTCCAGGAGCAGGAAATTTCCCATCCGGAAAGACAGACGGTGGCTTTGCCTCTAGAGGATTCAAGTCTCAGGTGGGGAGCACGCTGGGCCTGGCTCAGTGGGATCTATTGAACTCCCAAACACTAACCTTTTTTTTTTTTTTTTTTTTTTTTTAATCTTTCAAGAGCACTAACCTTTCAGGGTTCACCTGTTCCTGTTTTCAGGGGACACAGGTCTGTAGATAGACTTGGAGGGGTCACACGCATGCGCAGGCGAACACCCGCTCAGGCCCTGCCCTAATCTCCTCAGCAGGTAAAGGGAACTAGATAGGCCTACTTCCAGGGACCAGGAATAATGAGGATCCCCTTCCGTTGGGAAACTGGGGACCAGAACCTCCTCTGCCATCGGAACTTCCCTCAGCGTTCCCTTTGTGGAGAACCCTTCCCAAATAGTGACCATCCAAAAATGAGTGTCAGTGACTGGAAGGAGAAGTTGCCCAGGGGAGGGGCCAGCATGCTCTATCACCCTGCTTCTCAGTCCTGGGACTATCTGGGATCCTGACTTGGGGTGAGGAGCCGGGTGGGAAGGGCTCCCTCTTACGAGTTCCAAGTCTGGGCCTTCCTAACCCTCTGCCTGCCATTCAGGTCCGGCGGGTCAGAGGGGTGGGGGCGGGGAGGCAAGCAGCCCTTTGTTGTCTAAAAGGACAGAGGGATTAACTACCTCCAGCCTCCTGGTGGCCCTCCCTGAAGCTGCTGACAGCCCTGCCTCCCTGGGGAGCTGCGGGGCAGCCTTCCTGCGTTCTGTGACCTCCGAGAAGAAAAATTCGTCACTGGATGGCTGAGCAATCCAGGCGGGCCCTAGAAAGATGACATTGAGTCACCTGGGCCCTCATCGCTCTGACAGCCACGGACGGATTTGGCGGCTAATTAGCTCTTACTGGAACTGGCCAGATCTGTCATCTTCCTCCGGAAGTGCCAGGCAGGATTAGCCGCTTCTCCCGGAGGCTGGAGCCTGCCTCATCCTAGAAAGGGGGACTCTGAGGGAGGTGGACAGAGAGCGGGGAGACAGCCGTCCCTCCACCGGGAAATCTCACTTCTGGGAATTTGTCCCAGTGGAACAATACCAACAGGAAAAAAGGCTGGCAGCTAAGCGCATCCCTTCAGGAATTGTTTATAAAGCCCATCCTTGGAATGCCCCGCCTCCTGCGATGCCCAGCGGTTGGGGAGGGGGAAGCGGTCAAGGCCTTGGCAGGCTTACCCATCATGGAGTTATGACCTGTGAGGAGGATGGGGGACATGGCCACGGTGTGTGGGGAGTCATGAGTTTGTCACCCTGATATATGAACTTGCACATCTCCAGCCAAGACTGCCGTGACCCTAAATGTGCCTGTTTCTGACCCAGTGATCCACATAAGGCCACCCAGCTCCCTGCAACCCACAACTCTTGTTTAAATCAACTTCTAGAATGCGTTTAGACCTTGAATCTTAGCGGCATCTTGTCAGATGGAGCTAGCATCAAGACTCCTGCCAGGCTGGGTGAGGCACTACCGCCAGTGACAAAGTCCTGGTCTCCCTCTTCCCCTTTCCCAGGCCACCCCAGTCAGGTCAGAGGACATCCTGACCCCTGGGATCTGGGCAAAGTTCGGGATGTTTTAGCACCGGGCTTTTCTGCCAGAGTCAGGTGTTCCTGGGGTGGGGGTCGGGGGGGTCCATGAATTGCATCCAAAACTGGTCCAGGGGTTGGAGGGCCCTGCGACCAGGGTCCACCTAAAAGCAACAGCTGGACTAAGTTCCACAGGAAGCATGGGGCAACTTCCTGCTGGAGCCATAAGGTCCTTGGTAGAGTTGGTGAGCACGAGGGGACTGAGTGTGTGTGTGTGTGTGTGTGTGTGTGTGTGTGTGTTCATGTGCATGTGTACAGGAACCTCAGCGCTTGCACTTCTCTGGGCACACTGGCTGAAAGAGTTGATGGAAACACGGCCTCATCATCCCTCCTGGGATAGGTTCTTAGTGTGGCTCAACATTTGTGTGCCCACGGCAGGAGCTGCTCCAGGGCGGTGCTTCCTAGTTATGGTAGCCTTTCCACCCGTCCAGCAGCTCCTCCAGCAGCTCCACCAGCTCTTCCTCAGGTTCCCGGGTTGGACGTGTGGTGTTTGCCAGCACACTGTGTCTTCTCAAGGCCCCAGCAGATGCCAGCCCCTTCGGGGGCAGGAGAGGGAGCCTCCAGTTCTCCAAGTCCACTTGTCCTGCGTTGCATTCCCACCTGCTCCCACGGCTTGCTTTGACACGTGTGCAAACCTGTGGTGGGAGAGATTTATCACAGGTCCCCAGACACCCTCCCGAGACCTGGTTTCCATCCTTCCTGCTGCTGGGCACGAAGAACATCTCCAAAGCCAGACTAATAGAGTTCCTACGGGGACATGCTCCAGCTTAGCTTCCTTCACCTAGGTCTTTGTTACAATGGTGGGAGTGCTTTATCAGATGCACACAGCCGTCTGGGCGGATGAACCCTCCAGCAGGGCCGCTTGACCTGAGGGTCAGATGCAGAGCCTCCCCTCCAGTGAAGTCCCTCGTTCTCATTTGATGCGCATCTGTACTGGCTGGTTTTGTGTGTCAACTTGACACAAGCTGGAGTTATCACAGAGAAAGGAGCCTCCCTTGAGGAAATGCCTCCATGAGACCCAGCTGTAAGGCATTTTTGCAACTAGGTGGGAGGGCCCATTGTGGGTGGTGCCATCCCTGGGCTGGTGGTCCTGGGTTCTATAAGAGAGCAAGCTGAGCAAGCCAGGGGAAGGAAGCCAGTAAGTAACATCCCTCCATGGCCTCTGCCTCAGCTCCTGCTTCCTGCCCTGCTTGAGTTCCAGTCCTGACTTCCTTCAGTGATGAACAGCAATGTGGAAGTGTAAGCTGAATAAACCCTTTCCCCCCCAGTTTGCTTCTTGGTCCTGATGTTTGTGCAGGAATAGGAACCCTGACTAAGATATCTCAGCCCAGAGCTTGGCTTTGCTAATGGTTGTATGTTTTATAAATGCACACGATTTATACGTAGAATATATACATTATGTATACATAAGGTTGAAGGTGCATGTCAACATTAGCACTTCCCTACCTTGCCCAAAGCCAAAAGTTTCAAGTCCCAGCACCACAAGAAACTAAAATAAAATCTGTTATTTAGCTGGGTATATTGGTGCCAGATTGTGACTTAACACTCAGCAGGCCCAGGCAGGAGAATCACAGGTTCAAAATACAGCTGGCCTACAGTGCAAGACGGTCTCAAAACAGCACGTTAGAAAATGGACGCAGCTCAGTGGTAGCCTACTTCCTGGCGTGGGGTCACAGTGCTGGGATCAATAGTGCATGTGTGTGTTCGTGTGTGTAAAACACCGAGGTCTTTGCAAACACCAGAGCCCGTAGAGTAACCATCCGGGCGAGGGCAACAGGGAATGCAGTTCATCGCAGCTCAGTAGCTGGTGTTGGTTTGGACACAGGGCAGATTATGTTAGGCGTATTTATAGCAGTTTGGGGAAATGTCTCCTGCTTTAACACAATCCTGTGTGCACAATGAAGCAGAATCACACTACAATAAGTACACACTCTTCTTCATAAGAGGCTTTGGGGAGCATCTGGTGTGGTCTCAGAGAGTACAGAGGTCACCTAGATTATTAGACACTGCCAGTCTTGCTCGTGGGAGCTTTGCGGTGCTACGACTAAAGAAACCCCATTTTATGCTAGGCGTAAAATATCTTGGTATCCAGTCCCTGGGATTTTGTTTTGTTTTGTTTTTGTTTGTTTGCTTCTGTGTAACTTTTTAAAAAAAATATTCACTTATTTAATGTGTTCTGTCTTCAGACACACCAGAAGAGGGCATCAGATCTCATTACAGATGGTTGTGAGCCACCATGCTGGGAATTGAACTCAGGACCCCTGGAAGAGCAGTTAGTGCTCTTAACCACTGAACCATCTCTCCAGCCTGTAACTTTTTTTTAAAGATTTATTTCATGTGAGTACACTGTCATCACCAGAAGAGGGCATCGGATTCCATTACAGATGGTTAAGTCACCATGTGGTTGCTGGGAATTGAACTCGGGACCTTTGGAAGAGCATCTTAACCGCTGAGCCATCTCTCCAGCCCCTCAAACCTTATTTTTAATGATGGTTCTCAAATGCTTTAACCTCCCTTATTGCCCATTACCTACCAGAGGTAGTGGAAAAGGATACGGGGGAAGTGGACCTGTTTAAAAAGGTTCTTTGGAGCAAACACTCCCATCCCCCATCTGTGTCGTCCGGAAATCGGCAGTTCACAGGTCAGCAGCGGCAGCTCGATTTACCCGCAAACACTTCACAGATGCACCTGCAGTCCAGCTCGGCAGAGGCGGGACAGCAAGCAAGAGTCGGCAGCAGTGGCACTGCCCAGCAGAGACAGCCAGGTCTCAGCCTCAGCACGAGTCGGCAGGAGGGACCAGGAGGGTCGCCAGGAGAAGTTCTTGACTGTGCCTTTCAGGGAAGCGAAGATCAGTGAGGATGTGAAACCCAAAGCATTGCACAGCTAACTCTGTAAGCAAGCCTACCTCAGCCTTGTCAGTGTTCAAGTCCTTTTTATACTCCCTCCAAACATCACCTGCCCTCCACTGGGGCTGCCTTGTCTTGTGTCTGTCTCAGCTGACATCACCCTGCCAATCAGCCTAAGGAAGTGACAGAACACTGCAGCACGCCACCAGAAGTCCCTTGGTGTGTTTCTATGGAATCCCAACAAATGCAGCTCAACTATGCAGCGTAAGGCGGACCAATACATTCGTGTCGTTGGCAAAGAATCTTCCCTCACGAGTCCTGTCACATGCTTGCTTTAGCAGAACATCCTCCCTCCTGTGTCTGCTTCAGCGAAATGTTCCTTCCCGAGTCGGCCTTAGCCTTTCACATCTGTGTCCACTTTAACGGAACGTTCCTTCACATGTTTGCCCCAGCAAAACGCCATCCAGCCGACTTTCCAGAGAACCCTTAGGTCGTGTTTATCACTTGGCGGTCTTCACTTGATTGCACAGACACTGAAGGCCTTCAGGTCCGTTTCCCCCTTTAAAAGTCCTTCCTCAGACCTCTCCTTCAAGGCAATCTTAAATTTGGCTCAGAAATTGTTCGGCCCACCAGTAATCAATATTTTTTTTTCTTTTTTCTTTTTTTCAGAGCCGGGGACCGAACCCAGGGCCTTGCGCTCGCTAGGCAAGCGCTCTTCCGCTGAGCTAAATCCCCAACCCCAATCAATATTTTTTTTTTCTGGTTCTTTTTTTCCGGAGCTGGGGACCGAACCCAGGGCCTTGAGCTTCCTAGGCAAGCGCTCTACCACTGAGCTAAATCCCCAACCCCCAATCAATATTTTTAATTTGAATGAGTCTCTGGTCTCTTCCCAGGGGTCACAAACACCACAAAAGGGGGAGCCAGGTATGGCCTGGCCCTACAGAGGGCTCAGGAGTCACCTGGGCTTTTAGTGACCTCCACTCCCTTCTGGGCAGACAGGAAGTCATACATCTCTTTCTTTGAAGAGGCAACCCAGCCTGTCTGACATTCCTGCTTTCCCTAGTGGTTACCCATGAGCATAAGGTCTTGGGATATGTAATTTTTTCCCTGCCTTTCTATGCTGTGAATTCCATGGTCTTTCCATCCTTGTCCCCTCACATCCCCTGCCCCACGCCTCCCCAGAGGGCTTTCTCCAGGTGTCAGTCAGCAGTGGGCCATGGGGGTTATTAGAGCAAGTTATGACAGTCATGCAACGGATGGGACAGTTTCTTATACAGTTCAGCTTGTTCCTGCTCTGAGGCTAATGAATTCGCTTGCTCCTGAACAGTACTCAGGCCTGCCTTTCTTTCATTCTTTCTCCTCTTCAATCTAAACCACATGAAGGTACGGCCAAATGTCCTCCCGCACTCTAAGGGGGTTCTTTGTGGTCCATGACTTTGCACTCCTAGAATCGTGTTCACCCTAAATGCTTCCTGGGAATGGTAGGTACTTTATAGCTTTTTGGGGGACGCTACATCACTGAGAATGTTTGTGTTCTGTCTTCTGCTAGGCTGGCCCTTTCCAATGAGCCAAATTCAGGCAGGGAGTCTTTCCCACTTTCAAGCCAACTGGCTGGCCTGTAGTCACCTAGCTTCAGTGTCCTTGAGACAGCCAATGCCAGTTTTATACACTTGATTTTAAATCACTTGCACAACAGTTTTGAGACAGGGTTTCTCTGTGTAGCCCTGGCTGTCCTGGAGCTCGCTCTGAGGACCAGGCTGGCTCAAACTCAACAGATCTGGCTGCCTCTACTTCCCACGCACTGGGATAAGAGGTGTGCACCACCACCGCCCAGCTCAGTGATTCAAGAATGAAATTACAGGCATAGGCGGGCTGATGCCTTTAGTCTCAGCACTCAGGAGGCAGAGGCAAGGGGATCTCTGAGTTTGAAGATAGCCTGGTCTACAGAACTAGTGCCTAACAAAACCCTCTTCAGCTTGGTACCCTGCTTCTGGACCCGAGGTGTTTTCCTGATTCTTGGGGGTTTACCTCAGGACCATCTGCAAATAAACAGTGCATTCATGACACCCGAATTCACACCCCACACCCCCAGCCCCTAGCCGAGGTTTCTCTGTGTAGCCCCTGGCTATCCTGGAACTGCTCTGTAGACCAGGTTAGCCTTGAGCTTGAGAGATCTGCCTGCCTCTGCTTTCCAGGCGATGGGATCAACGGTGTGCACCGCTGTGCCTGGCCTAATGGCTCTTCTGCTTCTCCAGCATGACTCGTCTGTCACCTTTCTCTTGTAGGAGTGGGTCTCCCTCCATCCTGCAACCTGACTCTATACACCCTCTCAGTTCAGCTATGTCACTTTAACCAGTGACTGACTGCATGTTGCATGATATAACGTGTGTGGCCGGCTGAACCATGAGCTGCCCTTAGACAGGTCTTCATTCCTTGGGCGCTATCTGAGACCTGGGGATTAATCATTGTGTTTCTTTGAACTTGTCTCTGCGCTCATCCGTGTGTGCCTTCCCTGGCACCTCTGACTGGAGCCTCAACCATTCCGTTCCTTCATTTGCCCTGGTTCCGGTTCCTTCTGGGTGTAGAGCTCTCACCTTGGGAGCCATCTCGTGAGAGTCACATCCTCCTGTTTCTTGGGATGAACCCTCCCACACTCCTGTGTGCATTCCTGCTAGTCCGGAAATCCAGGAACCCAGAGCCTTGTAAAGGTTAGTCAACTGCTCTGCCATTAAGCCACAGTCCAGCCAAATGTCTTCCTCTGGTGCCCAGGCTGCCCTGGGAACCTGCACTGGTGACCTTCTGAGGGTTGGGATTATACAGGTGTGAAACAACTGGCCCCAAATTCCTCCTTAAAGAGTCGCAGATACTCCAGGCTGACCTCAAACTCTCTAGGTAGCCCAGAGAAGGACCCTGAGCTTGATTCTGCATTCTCCACCTCCAGAGAGCTGGGAGTATAAACAGGCAATACCAGGACCATGGTGCCGGGGACTGAGGTCGGGGGCCGGGTGTATGCCCCACAAGTGCTCCACTTAACTGAGCCTCATCTCCAGCCTGGCTTTGGCTCAGTGGGTAGAGTTACTGGTCACCCAGCCTAACCACTGAAATTTGAACCCCTGGACCCACCACCTGGGAGCATCGGCTCCTGCAGGGACCTCTGACCTTCATGCAGGTGTGCTCACTTGATGAAGGTAATTTTAAGAGAATTAAAAGGTATGAAAATGTCTAACTCTCCCTCGTACCTTTGATCACATGGGTCCAGAAATAGGATCCCATTAGCCTGGCGTCTTGTAGCTTGTGGAGCTGGCTGGAGGATCCTGCCATTCCAACTCTTGACCCTGTGTTTCTCCCCTAACCCCCTCCCCATTTCCAGGATTCCCACCCCCACCCCCATGCTCTGAAATTGTGCAAGATGTGCAAGATACTTGTTCACTTCTGTGCTGGCTTTTCCTTTGGGATCCTATGTCCATGAGCCTGGGGATGTTTTTTGTTGTTGTTATTATTATTATTATTATTATTATTATTGCTGTTGTTGTTACTATTACTATTGTTATTTATTACTTTCTCCCATGTCATGGCGATGCTGGCTGTGGGGCAATAAACAAGGGAATCTGATGAAGATGGCAGCCCATACGACCAACCCTAGGTCCCACTGTCCCCCCATACTTGCATCCTTGGTAGCAGATTTGGGGAACACTTGAGGGAATCTGAGTATCTTTAGGGGAGGCTCTCTAAAGCAGTGGTTCTCAACCTTCCTAATGCTGCGACCCTTCGACACAGCTCATCACGTGGTGGTGAACCCCCTGACCATAAAGTTATTATTTTTTTTCTTTTTTTCGGAGCTGGGGACAGAACCCAGGGCCTTGCACTTGCTAGGCAAGCGCTCCACCACTGAGCTAAATCCCCAACCCCCCATAAAGTTATTTTTATCCCTACTGCATGGCTGTAGTTTGGCTGTTATGAATCATAAACCTGTATTTCCTGGTGGTCTTAGGGGGCTCCTGTGAACGAGTCATTAGGCTCCCAAAGGCATTGAGACCCACAGGTTGAGAACCAGCGCTCTAAAGCCAGGCACTTAACTGTCCCACACAAATGAGTGTGACTCCTTCCAGCCTGACCAGGGAACATTCAGGTGGCTCTGCTCTGGGGTATGGGCTAAGATCTTTGGGCTCATCAGTCGGTCACCTTGCTGCCTTGGGACCCTGATTGCTGACACGGGTTCTGGGCACTTGGTTTGCCAATATGGATGCTTCATGGCACCATGGTCCTGGTGTGGGAGAGACCCTGCTTATGACTGAGGACCCAGCTCATTGGGTAGGTTCAGAGTTTCATGAACACGCCTGACTTCTAGTCCAGGCTCTGGAACACTCACCAGCTCTCCCTCTCAACCCTCTTCCCTAGGCAAGCAATGCCCACCCAAGTCACTGAGTGGCCTGGGGGTTGGAGCCAGGTGAGCTGAGGTGACAAGGTGTGTCTGTGACAGCCTAGGGACACTCTGTGTCACGAGACCAGAGACACACTCCAAGGGCATGTTCTTTCCTTCAGTATTTGCTCACCTGGATTGCAGGTCATTGAGAACTGGGGAATGTGTGGCAAGCAAGACACTGGACACGGGGGACTTCTCTGGGCAGCTTCCTCTCACAGGGCAGAGCTTAAAGACTTGAGGGGCTTGAGGAGTCACCATGATCCATTGTTGCCATTTTAGACAGGAGGGGCTGGGAGCGCTGGGCCCAGAGCCAGCAGAAGCCACATTAACAATTAAGGTCTTTGCCTCATTCATTCCCCATCCTTGCATGAAATATTCAGACACCAGAGGAGCTCGGTCTCGGATCTCTGCAGTGTGTGTGTGTATGTGCCTGTGCGTTGGACTGCTACTTGTAGCTTTGGGCTTGAGGTAGCACCCGAGGCCAGGCATGCAGAGCATCTGGAAGCTGCTGGGCTGGATGGCAGGAGCAGCTGCCAGCTGTCATAGGGATATACATAGCCTGACTCAAAGCTGCATTTGGAGCCTGGAACTTAGCACCTAAGCGAACCCTATGCTGTGGGACTGCCCTCTGAATCTGACAGCCACTGCTATCTGCTTCACAGCAGCTGTGACCCTCAACACTGGGTCAGTTGACATTCCCTCAAAGGAGGAGGGTTGGGGAGGGCGGTTAGGTACCCCCACGCTCCCCGCTCCGCTCCCCGACAGACATTCCAGCCACTTCCTCCTACACCACCTTTCTCATGGGTCACTGGCCAACTTATTCCTGGTTAGTTAGACTAGCACTAACGAGGAACTTAGGCGGGGCAGGTTAACGGAAGGGGAGGGAACTCTTACTGATGTAGCTATAGGAGACTTGTTATCCATGCTAGCTATTAGTCCTGCTGTTGTTGAAGTTGGCTGTCGGAGCTCCAGAGAAGGGATGGTGGTAACAAACTTACAGTCTCCTCCACTCAGCTCCACTGCCCGGGGCCTCCTCTCACCCCTACACCTCCACTGAGCTCTCCCAAGATGCTCAAGCCACCCGGAAGGAGGCCTGCGGTGTGTAGGTGATTGGAACCACTGCGTGGATGAAGGTTTCATTTTTCCCCGCTGGAGCTGTCACCCTGGAGGACCTGAAGGCAGAGCACTGCAGGCCATAGGGACACCACAAGGAGACAAATGGCAGCCACAAAGCTCAGAACAAATTGAATTGTCTCCGCAGTTTCCCTGCTGAGCAGAAGCGCTCCCTCGGTGTGTGCTCTGCTCACCCGCCCCCGCGCCCCCCCCTCCGCCACTGCCCGCCAGTCTCAATGGAGCAACACCCCCAGCACAGTCTTTGCTCTGTGGGGACCCTCTAGGGAGCTTGCCGCTGCGACTTGCTTCCTGGGGGGTGAAAGCAGATCTGCAGCTTCCTCAGGCGCGGACTCTAAGTCCCTCCGTTTTTAAAGTGTGCGGAGCTGGGCCCCAAGAACACCAGATCCCTCTACTCAGCGATTCCCTGGCGCTGTGTGCAGGGGTCATCTTCTTCCCACCCCTTTCTCCAGCTCACTTACCAGGAGGGAGGAGGGAGGAGGGAGGAGGGAGGAGGGAAGAGGGAGGAGGTAGGAGGGAGGAGGGAGGAGGGAGGAGGGAGGAAGACTGGAATTAGCTCAACCTGTGTGGTTCCCAAGCCCTGATCAAAGTGAGCCAAGACAGCCAAGGCGGCTGGCTCTCCTGCTTCAGGCCACAGCTGGGCCTGCCTTTGAGCTTAGACCTCATATTCATCCTTCCTTCCTTCCTTCCTTTCTTCCTTCCTTTCTTTCTTTCTTTCATTTTTGCTCTCTCTGTCTCTGTGTCTGTCTGTCTCTGTCTCTCTCTCTCTCTCTCTCTCTCTCGCTCGCTCGCTCGCTCGCTCGCTCGCTCGCTCGCTCGCTCTCCAGAATCTCTGTAGCTCAGGCTGACCTGGAATTCAGATATCCCCCTGCCTCTGCCTCTGAGCTCTAGGATTAATGACCTGTACTACCCATGGTACTCTTTCTTGTTTTTTTTTTTTTTTTTTTTTTTTTTTAAATATCGCATTTATTTCTGGGTGAGGGTTTATGTATGCAAGAGCCCACTACGGAGGTCAGAGGACAACTTGAGAGAGTAAGGTCTCTCCTTCCATCACTGTGTCCTGGGAATTAATTTAGGTTGTCAGATCGGGCTTCAGGCCCCTTTACCTGCGGAGCCATCTGGCCGGCCACTCCTCCCCTTCGAACCGGCCACTAACAGGACAACCCTAAGGCCATTCCACTTGCTGTTCCTTTCACCTGCACAGCCTCCCCGCTTACCTTTGTCCTTGTCGCTCGGGCTTAGATCCTAGCTCCTACGTCCTAGTCCCTCCCAGAACACAGATCTAAGGCAACTGAATTCTCTGCATAGCGCTGCAGACAGCCTCACCGATTCTTCTCACGTTGTACTCTTCCCTCCTCCCAAGAATGCCAAGTACCCTCAGAGGGCAGTGGCCTCTTATCCCGGGATAATTCCCCCGGGGTGGGGAAGGTGTGAGAGGGCACACGCGGTGGTTCAGTAAACGGCTAACTGTAAAAGGGGACGTCAGCTGCTGCGCGGGCACGCGCTCCAGGCCCTGAGTAGCTTACCCCGGTATGTGCGCGCGCCGGGTGGGCTATTTCCTCGTAGGTCCAGGGGAAACGCATCCTTCCCTTGGCACGCTGGCTGCAGAAGCGCCGTTAAATGCGCTTTTGGGGACCCGACATAAAGGCGTACAAGAGCCGTATGCTCCGCAGCGATGCGGGGCGAGGGAAGGTCGCTGCGTACCTAAGGAGCCCAGCTATACGGCTAGGGTGGAAGATCTTCCCTCGCCTTTCTCAGAGGTCTCCACCTAGCGAAGTGCATATGTTCCTCCAACCCCAGGGATTTAGCGTTGTGGTGCGCGGAGGGGAAGGGCTCTGAGAACCGCTCTGGGAAATGGGCAGGTCCACGGCCCCCACCAGGTCAGGGGAAGAAGGGAGAGAGATCTGGTCCTAAGATAAGGCTGGCAAGGCTCTACAGTCCTGGGCTGCGGGTGGGAAGACAGCTCCGCTGCGACATTAGGCAGGGACCCAGGTGGAGAGGGTTGGTGGCCCAGAAAGGGACAAAGAGCAGCCCTGCCCGACCCCCCACGTCAGGGTCCTATTGTTCCTCCTCTCTCGGACTGTACTGAACTCTGTGCTCCGGGGAGGGAGGGAGGGAGCTGTGCCCGCCCGGTGGGCATTTGTTTATTTAGGGTGAGAAAGGGAGGGAGGGTTAGGGTCGCAGGCCGGATAAGGGACGCGCATTTTCGCGCGTCGCCTTTAAGGGAAGCCCTGCCCTACCTTTCCCACCGTTCCCCGCCACCCCCTAGCCCTACCTGCATTTTAAAACCCCTTGTAGTCCTGGGATTGGCCCAGGCCGCGTCCTCCGGGCGAAGAAACTTGAACCGGGAGTTGGGGGGGGAGGAGGGTACAAGGCTCCGCGGTTGGAAGATACCATCTTTGCAGCCTCCCCGCGCGCGCCCCGCCCTTCCCGCACACCCCCGAACCTGCCCAATCAGACCTGTGGGAGGGCGGGACCGTGGCTCTAACGCGCCTCTGGCAGGGCGCCCGGCGGGTCAGCGCACCGCGTAGAGGGACCTCGGGGGCCTGCCGCGCCTCTGACCGCCTCCCTTTTGGAGGCGGGGCCCGGCTGCGGCGCCCCGCCCCCTCTCCGCCCGGGGTGGGCGGGGCGGCTGGGGCTCCCGGAGCGGGCCCGGGGGCGGGCCTCCGCCTGCTGCGCCCGAGCCCGGAGAGCCCGGGCACCGCGGCCGCCGACGCAGCCACCGTCCCGGTTCCTCAGCCTTGAGGCGCGCGCGGGTTCCCTGGTGACCCGAGAGAAGACCGCGGGAGGGAGCGCGAGGCGGCGCAGGGCGGGCCGCACGCGTCCCCGGCCGCCCCCCGCGCGCGCGTGGCCGGGCCCAGAGAAGCCCCGGCGCGGGGAGCGCCGGCCCGGCGCGGGCGAGGGCGATGCCGCGGTGACGGCCCCGCCATGGCGAAGCCCCCGGCGGTGGCGGCGGCGGCTGCGGCGGCGGCGTCGGAGGAGCTGAGCCAGGTGCCGGACGAGGAACTGCTGCGCTGGAGCAAGGAGGAGCTGGCGCGGCGGCTGCGGCGCGCCGAGGGCGAGAAGGTGGGCCTCATGCTGGAGCACGGCGGCCTGATGCGCGATGTGAACCGGCGGCTGCAGCAGCACCTGCTGGAGATCCGCGGCCTCAAGGACGTGAACCAGCGGCTGCAGGACGACAATCAGGAGCTGCGCGAGCTCTGCTGTTTCCTGGACGACGACCGGCAGAAAGGGCGCAAGCTGGCGCGCGAGTGGCAGCGCTTCGGGCGCCACGCGGCCGGCGCCGTGTGGCACGAGGTGGCCCGCTCGCAGCAGAAGCTGCGGGAGCTCGAGGCGCGCCAGGAGGCCCTGCTGCGCGAGAACCTAGAGCTGAAAGAGCTGGTGCTGCTGCTGGACGAGGAGCGCGCGGCGCTGGCGGCGGCGGGGGGCGCTGGCGGCAGCGGCGGCGGCGCGGGCTCCCGCAGCTCCATCGACAGCCAGGCCAGCCTGAGCGGTCCCCTGGCGGGCAGCGCCGCGGGCTCGGGGGCCCGCGACGTTGGCGACGGCAGCAGCACGTCCAGTGCGGGCAGCGGCGGCAGCCCGGACCACCACCACCACGTCCCACCGGCCCTGCTGCCCCCGGGGCCGCACAAGGGTCCGGAGGGCAAGGCCGGTGCCACGCGCCGGTCCCTGGATGACCTGTCAGCGCCGCCGCACCACCGAAGCATCCCTAACGGCCTGCACGGTAAGCACCTCGCCCGAATCGGAAGCCCGAGGGTGTTATGAAGCGGTAGTTCTGGACACCTCACCGGCGCGGGGCGGGGTGGGGGTGGGGTCGCACCTCCAGACCCTTCTGCAACTGGCAGAGCAAATGGATCATCCGGTGGTGTCCCTGTATAGTTGATGCCTCCGAAAAGTTTCTCCTCCGCAGCTTTTGTGTTAGCGGCTGGCACTCCGGGGCTGTCTAGGGGGTGTCTCTTGTCCCACCCTGAAAACACTTGAGGGCAGAGGGGAGTTTTTCTTGGAAGACTATGAAAGGTCCCAGAGCTAAAGCAAGTGAATTTCCCCTCCTGGTTGGAGCCCCAGATATGCCTCAAACTCACTCAGCACCCACGACTGCACTGTGCTTGTGGCTGGTTTCCTCCCCTGCTTCCTCCTTCCCAGCCATATCTCCTCCTGGGCTGGGCTGGCACGCAAGCACCGTAGCCGAGACCTTGACGAGCTGGGCCAGAGCCCTCTGGGCTAAGATAAGAGTTTTCCTGGCTTCCCATAAACCCTGCAGTACTGGTTGGGACACCTTTCTCAACTTGGTCTTTACAATTTTCCCCAGAGGATATATTTGGAATTGATTCTGGCTTCCCCGTGTGCCTCAGTTTCCCTGCTTCCTTGCTTTTAAGTTGGTGAGTCTGATGCCCCCCTCACCGGGGTGTGCGATGGAGATAAATAACACCCCTCAAGAGATTGTAAGCTTGATCCGCCTTACAGGAAGTGCTGGGCTCATCTGTGACTAGAGTGTGGGTGGGAGGTCTGCTCTGTCTACCTCAACCTGTTGCTATTGGCCCTATGGGAGGGTGTCCCCACCTAGGTACTGTGACTGCCCCTTCAGTGTCGATCCGATCTGGGCCCTCCTGTCCTGCCAGATGCTGTACTTCCCTGTTTCCCCACAGTTTTCGGAAGCTTGGTTCTCAGTGTTGGTGGCACCTGCCTCTGCTCGAATTGTTCGCCTGTTCTCCTTAAAGCCTTTCTCTGTCCATGCACTAGCAAGGCTTAGAAGAACTTCCCTTCCCCAGACTTGACAGCTGGAACTGAGGAGGACCAAGCGTTTTGTTGAGTTTCCTGGCCAAGCCCTCTGCAGCCATCCCTTTGGAGGCAGGAGCTGCAGTTCCCAAGCAGGTCACATAGAGGTTCGCCCTTTATTTACTATCCAGGGCTTGTGAGTTCAGGAAAGGACTGGGGCTAGAGGGATATTTTGTTACTGATTAGCAATCTACCACAGCAACTCAGGTTTCTTTTTGTAACACTGCATCCACAGGGCCTCCCCTCCTCACACCCCTCCTCCCCAGCTAGTCACTCAAGCTCTAGATGCCGAGTTCCAGCTTACTTTGGGGACGGACACCCCTCTTTACAGAGCGTGCACTCATCTCTTTGGCTTCCCCTTCCAGGGGGGATCTGGGAGGGCCCGTGTTCTGGGCCTTGATTTCTCCAAGTGCGTCACGAAGGAGGAGAATCTTTGCCCTTTGGGGAACACGGGGTCGTTGGTTTTCAGCCTTGTCATCAGTAACAGTGGCCAGGGTGAGTCTCTTCAGGACACTGCCTTGCTTGGGTGTCTCCACCTCTTTGCAGACAGTCATGTTTTTTCTTTTGCTAGGAGGTGTGGGTCTGGCCAAGAGTTGCAGTTGCGGTAGTGAATAATGCAGCAGAGAAGGACCTGGCCAGACTGGAGGTTTTCCACCCCACTGGGGATGGGTAGGGGCAGAAGTGTCATGTTTCCTACAGACACCCCCTCCAAGTGTCCTTGCCACAAAACTCCCGCAGATTTTCTAGTAGCCAAGCTTTGGCACGGGCTGTAGACTCAGTGTCCTTACTACAAATTTCAGCTACACACTGGATTGTTCTTTTCAGTTTTGTCTCTTGAAGTCAGTGGGTGGCGGCAAGGTATCCTCCCTTGATCGCGCACAGAAATCCAGGAAACAAGGAAAGCTGGGCTTCCCTGTACTGGGATCCAAAGCCTTCCTTGGCTTTGAAGAGCAGGGGGCTGAGCTGAGAGAGAGCTTAGGTGGTGGCCAGAGTGGAGTCAGACACTGGGCTTGTGCCTTAGCGCCTGGTCCTGCATCAGCCCTGCTTTCCGTACGTGCAAGGGGAGGGAGGCGCAGAGAGGACCCCAGCCTTGTTTTGTGGCGGTCCCCATCAGGGCCATTGGCTTTTCTGCCAAGAATGGCTTGAGGCCCTTGCAGTTGTCATTTTTGCCTTCCGGTTAGTTCAGAAACATGGATACCTCCCTGTTCTTGATTCCTCCCGGCTGTGCCTCTCCCCCTCCTGAGCTGGAAGTGTTACTTCCTTATCAGTGAGCACAGAGAGGCTCATTGATAACCCAATTATCCACAGGGTCCGAACACCTCGACTCCCTCGGGTATCTTGGGCAGCATGGTTAATTTTTCCTTCCCGTCTTTCTTCTGGAAGGTCAAGGGGAGCCCACAGAACCCCTTTTCTCCAGGAAGGTCCAGTGAGATTGGCCCCTGCCCACCGTGGTCCCTGCAGTTGTTGGAGGAGCCCGCCCTGGGAGGCTTGCCAGCACATTCTGGCTTCTCTTCCAAACTCTGCTTGCCTCTGAAACTGCTTGTGGGTCTGGGCCCCGTGTGCGGTGTGTGTGTCTGGCTGCTGAGCCAGGGAGCCCCGCAGTCCTCTGTTGGGGAGCCATGCTGCTGTGCCCACAGCCCTCTGAGGTGTCCTAGAAGGCAGTGGTGGAGGTGGCCATCATCTGTATTCAAGGCAGTCCTGCCTGGCCGAGGTGGGTTTGGCCGGCCTGGCAGTGCATATACAAATAGGTCTTGGTGTTGGGCAGCTGCTGGATGGGTACTGAGCTCCTTTTGAGATCCAGGGTCCTGCCGGCCCAAGTCAGGGCTGGGGTATCCTTGCCGCCAGTCTCCTCCAGCTTTGCTGGCTGAGCCAATTCACAAGGTAGAAATTCAGCTTCCTTTCCTTTTCCCAAACCAGGTGATTTTTTCAGACCAATAAATAAAATTCCCTCTTGGGGGGGGGTGTAGCTTAGGGTTAGAACATTTGCTCAGCACAGTATGGGACCCTTGACAGTAAAACACACACACACACACACACACACACACACACACGAGGCAGAAAAGAACATGTTCAGCCATATTCTCCTAGCCCACTGCCCATCTCCCAGCCCTGTGTGTGTGCCCTTCCCTCCCCCAACCCCCATGCCCTGTGGCCCCCGTGGCAAACCCAAGTTCCAGCAAACCCGTGAGTGAATGTCCTTTTTCTTTTCACATTGGGCTTAAAATGTTGAGCCACTCCACATGAGCGGGGCTAGGTCTCTTGGTGGTGTTTTTTGTCAATCTTGAAAGGGTGGAGTAGGGGTTGGTCTGAGTCTTTTTAAGAAGGAAGGAGCAAGCTGGTATTGAAAAGGTCTTTCCCAGGAGGCCCCAGGGCTCCGCCAGTAAGGCTGTCTTCCTTTTCCTAAGGCTGCCACCCTGGAGCAAAGGTCAGGGGAGATGATGGGCGAGTTATGCAAGCTTTCCCTCTCCTTCCGGCCTGACTCTGGTGGAGGGTGTCTGTGACGTTGCCCATGGACCTGGGTGCTAGGTCCTCAGGGCCCTGGAAGCTCACAGGCAGGTGACCCACTCAGCATCTCACATTGACCACGAAGAGGTTGCTAGCTGTTCTTCCAGGAGGCTTCTTGGCAAACTGAGGCTTGGACAGGTGCTGGATATTGCTTTGATACCCACAGGGCCTGCTGCGGTCTGGAGTGAGCTCCATGGGGGAGGGGGGCACTTGAGTAGAAGAGTCAATTTTCCCAGGGGGCTTCAGCTCTCCTCCTTGGAGTGAAGCCCCCTCTGTGTGGGGTATGCGTTCTCCTCTATTTATCTTCTTCTACTGTCTCATTTTTCTACGCCAGGCTGGCTTCGCATCACAGTGGTCATCCCACCGTGATTTTGTCCCAAACCAGACCTCCGAGCTCCTGGGACACGAACTTTGTGGGTGGTCCATGGCCAGCATATTTTATGAGGAAACCCAGCCCCTACTCACACCCGTTTCCCGAGTACACCATGCGTGTGGCAGTCATTCACCAAAGTTCCTTGAGAGTCTTAGGCAAGCCCCTGACCCCGTTAAATGGGAAACATGACAGAACTCTGGGAGGAGGGAGGGCTTCTTTGAATGACAGCCTATGAGTGCACGAACCTTCTCTTGGATGGAACACCCAGTGCAGAACTTAAGGCAGGGGAGCCTGCTGCTGCCCACCGCTCTGGCTCGAGGGTCAGGAGAGCCAGAGTGAACTCTGTCTTCCCTGATCTGACCTGATCAGTGACCTCGCTGACCCTCAGTGCCTGTTTCCTCATTCGTAATATCCTGCCTCTTTTAACTGGGCCTCCAGAGAATGGGTCTGTGACTTCATCTGGATACCGTTTTTTTCATGCCGGGAAGTGCCACTTGGGAATCGTCACCTTGGGGTGTAGGTAGGGAACCCCCTAGCCCATGCTCACGAGTGGGGCTTTTCTGCCTGTCCTGTCTTCTTGCCCAGTTGAACAGAAGAAAAATGGCTTGGTAGTCAAGAAAGAGCAGAATGTGCTAAGCTCAGGAGTTGGGAACTGGAGCGTGGTGAGGAGAGGCCAGGGTTTGGTCAGTGCGCACATGGGACAATAACCGTCGAGGGGATGCGGTTGTCCCTACGTGCAGGTGAAGCCCTGAAGTTCCAGTGACTCAGAGCTCAGTGCCTACGAAGGAAAATGGTCCAGATAAATTCCGTGACCTCTTTAGATGCCCAAGTCTTGGGTTGTGCTAGGGAAGGTTTGTCAGGAGCAGGAGGGCAGCTGGGAGTCGGGGTTGACCTCATAGCTGTTCCTTAAAGCAGGAAGGGAAACATTAGCTCGAGTTTAATGAGCATCTACACTCCGAAGTTCCCTGTACCTTCACAGTGATTCATGCCATCTGGCGTGGGAGTGGCAGTTAAGGAGCGTCTATGTAGTGAGTGTCCTGTAGGCTGATCTAAGGTTAGGAACAAGAAGCTCTGGGCCTCCAGGATGGCCTCGACTCTGGCACTGGCCATAGGAAAGAACCTTTGCTGTAGGCTCAGTCTCCCTCCCCAGCCCCTGTCTGCCTCCTTGGACCTCTGATTTGCATGTTAGGTGATCCTGGGCTACAGGGGCATCGGGTCAGACACTTGTGGGAGATGTTTTGTCTCTCTCCCAGCAGGAGCTCCGCCCCCATTACAGTAGTTAGGAAGTGCACCCAAACTTCTGTTGGGATCCAGGTCTCTTGATCTATGCAGGGGCTTCTCTGGAGGGTTTCGGAAATACAGATAGCTAGTTTTCCTTTTCCACTTGGGGACAAGGAGACCTCAGTGGAAGCCACACGGCTTGAAGACAGGAACAGAATCCTCTCCTACAGGGATGGGATTTTTAATTTAATTTTTCTAGGATTTCGATGGGTGTAGTGGAGATCCAGAGATCCAGGGCCACATAGTGAGACCCTGTCTTTAAAATTAAAAAAAAAAAAAAGAATTTTTTTTTTTTTTTTTTTTTTTTTACTTTATGTGTATGATTGTTTTTGCCTGTTTATATGTGCACCGAGTGTGTGGAATGTGCTGCTGCAAGTCAGAAGAGGGTGTGGGATCCCCGGGAACTAAAGTTACCTATGGTACCCGGAACCAAACCAGAGTCTTCTGCGGGAGAAGCCAGTGTTCTTAAATTAACACAGAGCCACCACCGCTCCAGCCCCTGCCCTTGTGATCTTAAAGTCAGGGATAACCCCCGCCACTTCCTCTAAGCTATCCTTCAACCTGGTCTCTGTCACATCCTTTCTCTCCCTGTAGGCATATGGTTCTGGACAGACAGGGAGCTGGGTCACCTAAGGGTAGGTGCCTGGTCTTAATGAATCTTCTCTGGTCTCCAGCTGTCTGTGGGACAGGTCAGAAGACCTGAAGTCCTGTCCATTCGTCAGTAGATTTTCTAGAAGTGCTAGAAGTACTAAGGTACAGGACCCGCCCTGAATGCTGGCAACCCTACTTCCTGGTCCCATGTCCTGGGTCCCGGATGGCCGGTCTTTACTGTCTTCTGGGCCAATTCCTTTCTCCCCACTGGCATTGGGCAGGTCTAGGAGTCCCTCTGTACCTTGCTGCAGGGTCCTTTCTCTCCCTTCGTCTCTCCCTCTGTCAGTCAGTGCTGTCCTAGAATAGATGGCATTCAGTGTGCTGGCCCCTTGGAGCGGAGGAAACGCCTGGCCAGGAAGAGCCGGAAACCCTGAGCAAGCCGCGTGGAATCCTCTGGCTCTCAACGGGGAAGCTGGGAGGGAAGGGGACCCACCCTTGGTTCTGTCATTCCTGTCTGTCCATTTGGGACCTGGGGTCTTGGTCCTCTTGATTCCTAGACTTGGCACGAGCCTGGGGGTGGGGTGGGGGCGGTATGACTCCTAAACTATCTTTCGAATGGCTACAAATTAGTGTACGAGGTCTGCAAAGAAGTGGTGTGTATTCCTCGCCCCTACAACAGCCGGGCCCTAGGTCCTCACTTCGGGACAGGACCCAGGCTGCTGGGGCTGCCTGCGACTACACACACCAGTCCCCTGAGATGGTGATCTGACTGGTGCTCTGGAGGCCAGGCGGCCTCTGTCTGGGCCACCACTCCTCCTGAGGGCCTGATGGAATTACCATCCTCAGCTGCTATCTGATGGTGCCGAGTTTAGGGCGACACCGAACTTTTGGCGCACGCCTGTTTGCTGGGGCTGAAGATGTCCGTCTGCTCCTGTTCTTGAGACCCCCTCCCTAGTTTTCTGGAATACACAGTCAATGTACCCTCAGAGCCAGGGATGAGGGGCCGGTGGAAAGGCTGGGGAGTGGCGTCTCTTATTTTAAACTGGATAGAGCCCGGTCACCTCCCTCCCATTTCTTCATTTCCTCTTCTTGGCAGCAAATGGTATTTATCTACCTCCAAAAAATTGAAACCAGCCACGGCGGTGGTGGCGCTGGCGGCCGTGGTAGCGGTGGCAGCAGTGGTGGTGGTCGTGGTGGTGGTGACAGTGGTGTGTGTACAAGCTTACCCTCTCCTAGGTCATAGCTAGTGCTGCACTCTTTGCCTTTGCGGTTCCTCACCCACTTATTTTTTATTTTTTCTTTTTTTTCGGAGCTGGGGACCGAACCCAGGGCCTTGCGCTTGCTAGGCAAGCGCTCTACCACTGAGCTAAATCCCCAACCCTCCTCACCCACTTATTAACTGATGATTGATTGATTGATGATTAATTGATGATTGGTTGAGGCATGGTCTCACAGTGCAACTCTGGCTGGCCTGGAACTCACTATGTCGACCAGGTTACTTTGCATTTACAGAGATCCTTCCCTCTGCTAGGGTTAAAGGCCTTTGCCACCAGACCTGGCTGATTAGCAAGGCTGGGGGGGGGGGGGGTCAGGGTTGTAGGCAGAAGAGGCAGAGAGAGGGCGGTTTAAGGTCGGTTTGTGTTGGCCTCCCGCCGACCTGCGCCTTGTGGGTACCCAAGGACACAACACCAACGCGCCCAGTTGGGGGCTGGCAAGAGGCTGCGGAAAGCTAGGCCCATTTTTCACACTGTCCGCAGGTCAGCGTGTGCCTCCCTCCCCCAACTGCTCTGTGTTATGGCACAGATGCATCCACAGCACTCGTGCTCGGGACAGGCCTGCCCTGAAGGGAGTGGTAATGGCTGTTAGGCTGTATTCAAGGGGACAGATGTAGGCAGGGCCAGTGGCACGGAGACGGTAGCTGTTGAGTACAGCCGACCCATTTCCAGAAATAGAACATCCACTGTCAGGGGGTGCATCTCTTTGTCTCCCCAAATCTGCCTTCCCGTCAGCTTTCCCGTTGTAAGGCAAGAAGGAGACTCACTCTTGTCTAGGAATCAGAGGCTCCAGCGAAGCGCCCAGCTCCCCTGCCCGTCACAAGGGCCTGATTGTGTGCGGGGCCTGAATGCACCCGCCTGCGGCCATGTGCGGCACCGGCTGGCCTCCCTAATGAGCCCGCTCTGGGAGTGGCCCTTTGTGGCAGGTTCCGGCCACAGCGCCTGGGCCAAGGCTCTGTTTCCCAGCCGCTTGGCTGTTTAATGACTCCCCGCTGGCGCTGTTGGGACAACGGGAAGCTCCCCTTGCGCCTACCCTTTCTGTCGCCCACATTTTCGGCAGTGCGCGCACCCCACCTTTCTGCGCATTCCAAGATGAGGAGGGTCTGATTCTTTTCAGCTCCTGCCCTCACTGGCATGGCCACTCTCCCTTCCTCTGCCCTTAGGTCAGCTCCTCCTGTGGGGACACCACTCCCCCCCCCCCCCCCAATCTCCTTTCTTTTGTTCCTCTTGGGTCTCTCCCCAGATCCTTCCTTGCAAACAGGCTAGTGTTTCCTTATCCAGAGCAATAAAACTAAACCCGTCCTTCTACTACCCTGCTCTCCTCTGTTGGAGGTGGGGATGGGGTGGGGGCAAGGTCCCCTCGGGATGGACCAGAGAGCTCCTGCTGCTCCCTGCAGCAGACCCTGGGAAAGGCGCCCCCCCCATCCCCGTTAGTAGTCTCTGTCCTGTAGCATGCGATGCCCCCTGACAGTTGTCCTCTGGAACCCAGACTGTCCCACCCCACCCCACCCCCCACCCCCCACCCCCGTGCCTCTGACAGCAATGTCAGCTCTTGAGTACTCTCTCCAGCCTGAGCTTCTGCCTTTGGTTGTCCGTCCTGGGGTTGCTGGCCACCTGCATCCTGTGGATCTGGGGCCCCCGCCTCTGCCCTGTGTCCCCATACTCTCTGCCTGAACCTTGGCCAGCTCCTCTTCAAGGTCCCTCAGTTGCGGCCCTGGGCTGTTCATCGCCCCAGCTGCTTCAGTCTAGTGTGATTGCCATGAGGGGTGGGGGGTGGGACAGTGCTCCTCAGTGCAGAGGCAGCCATGTCTGGAGCCTTTACCTGGAGATAGGGGGCAGTCTATGGACATCTCTGCAGACAGCGCTGCCAGTGTAGACGGATCTCCCTCCGTTCTGCGACTCCCATCTCGCCCCCAACAAGTTGGGACATCAGAGTATGGACTTGGGGACTTCAGTCCATACCCGTCAAGCACAGTGACTTGTTACCTGGGTCCTGGGGTTTTGGCCTGGAGCCTGCTCACTGCTCAGGCACACCTTAGGCCCTCCCGTGGCACCCCTTCCCCCTGCTCCTGTGCCCCCTTCACAGAGGCTCCCATTGGTCCTTGAGGCAAACAAGCACAGGACGTGTGACATGTGGCCCTCATTTGTTCTGTGTCTGTGGGAAGCCTTTGCCTACCAAGCCAGGGTCATAGTAGGTCCCAGGGTTGCTCATGGGTAGGATGTGGCTGGGGGTGGCGGAGATGTGTCTGCAGGAAACTAGAGCATGGCGAGGGTCCCCGGGCTCCTAGGGTCCTATCCAGAACCCAGCCAGTTGATTGGTTCCCAGCTGAGAGCTTCTTACTTTTCAAAGGAGGCCAAGAGGGAAAGAAAGGAAACAGTTTGTGAACTGAAGGGGGTAGCAGGGTAGGGACACAGGCCATCGGTATGCTTCCTGCCCTGCATTCTCTCTTGGAGGAGAGGCGGAAGACCTGCCCTGGACACTGGACACCATTGTTTACTGACTCTCACTGCTATTGATTACTTGGGGTGCCCAAGGCTGTGACTGGTAAGTGGGCATGCCTCTCTCGGGGTTAAACGAGCTGCCAGGGTCCAGCTGTGGGCCATTGCGCTAGCTGTCTCTGGCGATAAGTCCATTAGACACCACACCTGAGGCTCTTTTCCCGACTCCCACCGCTCACTGGAGCCTCACTGTGCTGAGCATGCTCCGTGCGTGCGTGCGTGCGTGTTTCAGGGTGACATTGAAATGATCTCAGTGACATAGCCTAGAAAGACTTGATATAGCATCCTACAGACTGTAGGGGGTGAGCGGGACCCTGGGGCTTCCCTGATCCCACAGCAGGTCCGTGGGAGCCTTGGTCTTACTTTGTGTGTACAACAGCACAGTTGAAGTGGAAGGAGGGGCATCTGCTGGGAGCAGGGGCAGGCGTCATCGCTCGTGTCAGTGTGACCCTGGACTCCTTAACTGCTTGAGTTTCCTTGTCTTCTCCCCAGGGCACGCCCTGCTCAGCTAGCCCCCTCTGCAGAGTTTCTTGAGAACAGCTAGTCCAGTTCCCCCAAGCTCTAAAGTGTGAGGACTTCTCCTGAGACAGTCTTGGGGAGCTCCTTCCAGGAATGTGTGGTCATGAGGCCCTGATCCATCTGCTGGTGTCCCCTCCGTGGGAGGTGGTCCCCAAAGCTGGCACCTCTTTGATCTGCAGACCCCTGGCCCCACCCCACAACTTAGTGGGAGCTTGTCTTGTCCCACTGGTGCTAGCCTGGTTGTGGGCACTGTGACCAGCTGCTGAGGCAGAGGCCAGCAGGAGTGAGAGCCTTGTAGGCCCGTCTGTTGCCCGCCAGGCTCCTTGAACTCCAGGCGCTCCTGGTAGTCAGGGATTCTGGAAACATTCATAACTTTTGGGGTTATCCAGGTTACCTGCTGTCTAGATCTGCTAGGGCAACCTCAGGGGCCCTTTGTTGGGGGAATGACTTCAGCACATCCCCCACAGCCCATCTCCCGCCCTCCTCCAGCTCCTGAAAAGTCTGTTCCTTGTCCCAGGGACACAACCAATAGCTTTCATCACCACGTGTCTCAGAGCCAATGAAGAACGCAGTTCTGGGGTTAGTGAGCCCAGGGCTTTTTAAAAAACAGAAGTCAACCGGAGTCAGGAAGCCCTCCCGAGCACAGGGTAGGAAGTGGAGGGGCGCAATGAGTGAGGCATCCAGGTATCCTGAGCTGGCAGAACATCCTGGGCGTCCTAGCCGGCCTGGTGTACGCCTGTTGACTGACAAGCTCTTCACCACCTGTCCCCAGAGACATGGTGTGTCTCTTGATGGGTAGTGGTGGTGGTGGTGGTATGTGTGTGTATGTAGGAGGCTGTGTTTTCATGTACACACCCACACGCTTCTTTCTCCTGATTGTCTTTCCCCAGTCTCCCCAGCCTCCGTTACTTATCCGTGGGTTGGGATGGTCCCATAGGTTCTATGGTGCCCAGAGACCCTTGAGGAGCTCAGGATAGATAGATCCAGAAGTCCAAACCTGTCCTAGTTTTCAGCCTCACGTAGGTGGCTGCTCCCAGATTAGCCGCTTTCTCCGTCTAGACAAACCAGTAGTATCTTATTTTCCTTCATTCTTGTTTTGGGTCTTAAGGACTTACAGTAGCTGCGGCTGAGTCTCTGCTCTCCAGCTGTCACTTTCCAAATGCTTAGCCAGTTGGGGGCCTAGTCTGACCCAGAAGCAGCAGCCACGGATCGATCCGATCGTTTACTGCACCCACACTTCTTGGAGGAGTTGACTTACCCTGCCCTCCCTCCTTCCCTACTGGCATCACCTGTCAACTTCACATCGCTGCCCCAAGCCAGCCATGGGAAGAAAGGGGAGGCTAGGGACAGGAGACTCGTTTGCGTCTTCTTAAGAAAACTTTATTTCTGTGCACATCATTGTGTGTGCAGGGGTGGGGAGTGTGTGTATGCACACGTGTGTGTGTTTGCAGTGGGGAGCATGTCTGTGGAGGTTGAGGACAACTCTGAGGAGTTACTTTTCTTCTGCCATCATGGGATTCGAGGATTGAACTCAGGTGGTCAGGTTTTCCAGGGGAAGCCCCTTCACCGGCTGAGCCGTTCCATTGGCCCTTCCTTTGAATGCTGACCTTGCCCTTGTGCACCTGGCCTCTGGTGACTTTCTGAGGTGTTAATGGCCTCCTCCCCCTCCTGTTACACGAAGCTGCCTTGGCTGTTGTTTCCCTAGGTGAAAAAGAGAAGCCCAGGAGTGGCAGGGCTAGCCTGAGGGGCAAAGAGAAAGCTCGAGCCTCCCATAGACACCTTCACCTTTGACTCCAAATGCTGCAAAATTACACCAGTTCCCTCTGGGGCATACAGGACCCTGAGCGGATTCCTAAAGCCTCAGCTAGTACTGAACTGTCTGGTTTTGTGCGTGTGTGCTGATGAGGGATATGGGGAGGGGTGTGTGTGTGTGTGTGTGTGTGTGTGTGTGTGTGTGAGAGAGAGAGAGAGAGAGAGAGAGAGAGAGAGAGAGAGAGAGAGATGAGGGAATGGGTGGGTGCCACCTTTGCACAGTGTGGTTCCCAGGTGGGATTCCTATCATCGAAGGAGAAACACGGGGTGGGGGTGTGGAGTGAGACGTCACAGGGCTCACAGCCAAGTGTTTATAAAACTCACTATTTTGAGGATTTTCTACATAGTGTCCTTGGGCTCTGGTCAGCTGTGGACCACCAAAACTGCGGAGAGTAAAGCCCTAAAAGAGAGATGACTGTACCCAGGGCCACGTGCATTTTGGGTCTCTGCACGCAGGAAGCAGCCTGTCTCATCCTGCCTTGCCCTTCCCTCCCCGCCCGTGTGTGTTCAGCACAGACGCCGGTTTACCCTTCAGGGGCTGCTGATTGGCACCCAATATAGTGCAGGCAGCAGGCCTTGCTTTGGGGAGGTGGTGTGGGTGTGTAGCCGTGCGGGCAGAGGCAGCTGGGAGGGCCTGGTAGGGGGCTGGGTCACCTCAGGGAGGCTGACTTCACTGTTGTTCAAGTAGCCATCTCTGATGGGGCTGTACGTGAGGGACTCTAGAGTAGTGGCCTGCCTGCTCCGCTGTCCTACTTTTGCATATTTGGAGGAGCGTGTGGGAAGGCTGGAAGCAGACCCTCTGGCATTCTGGGGAATCTGGAACAGACTCTGTGGGCCTCTGTTTGCCTCTGACCTCGTTCTGAGAAGTGTGGCTGCCTAGAGGTGTCTGTCCAGGCCTCTGGAGTCTGTAGTCCTCACTTTGGGCCTTTTCCTGTGGAACCTCAAAGACTACAGGGTGTGAGGCGATGCGGCCGTGTTGGGTGGGGAGGGAGCGCTCTTCCGCCCCAGACTCAGCTTTTTTACCGTAGAGTAGACAGACTCCTTTATATCTGTGTATGATTCTGGTGAACGAACACCAAGTGCTCACGCACAGGTAGGAGCTTGTGAGGGTCAGGAGAGGTCATAGGATTCCTGGAAGCTGGAGCCACAGGTAGCTGTGAACCGTCTGACAGCTGGACATGGTGCTGGGAACCTCTTTTGCAAGAGCAGTTGTTTTCTTTCTTTCTTTCTTTCTTTTTTAAAGACGTATTTATTTTATGTATGTGGGTGCACCGTAGCTGTCTTCATCCATACCCGAAGAGGGCATCAGATCCCATTACAGATGGTTGTGAGCCACCATGTGGTTGCTGGGAATTGAACTCAGGACCTCTGGAAGAGCAGTCAGTGCTCTTAACCACTGAGCCATCCCTCCAGCCCCCCGAGCAGTCTTTTTCTTAACTGCTGAGCCGGCTCCCTGTCTTCTGAAGTGGACTCTTGGTTTGTTTCTTCTTTTTCAAGACAGGGCCTTGCTATATAGCCCTGGCTGTCCTGGAACTCACTGCGTAGACCAGGCTGGCCTCGGGCTCACAGAGATTCCCCCTGCCGTTGCCTTCCCAGCTGGGATTTAATGGTGCAGATGCATCACCACTCCTGGCTTGAGGCAGACTCTTGACTTAAGTGATATCTGAGGATCTGGGCCACCGAATACTTGTCTGCAGTTCCTTGATTTTTTTTTTCCCCCTTTTAAAAACTAATAAGAGAATTTACAAGCAAGATCCTGCCCCATCCGAGGTGCTGGAGGAAGCTGTTCTGACCGCCTGTCAGTCAGCCTTGGGTGTAGAGGAGGCTCTGGGCTGTAGATGGTGCCTCCTGACTTACACAGGATGAGGGTCTTGGGCCTTCAAGGAGGAGGCCGACAGGACATGGGAAAGTAGGGTGTCACCCAAGGAGTCCCTCTTGGAATGCTGGGCTGTCCTGAGGCAGGGCTGTGGGAGGTGAGCCATCCTAGTCCCATTGCTTCTCCATGTCTGTTTTACCTGTTTAGAGGGCCCTGGGAGTCATACAGCCTGTAGCAGGCCTGGCGGAGGATTTGTGGGCCAGGCGGAGTGGATGTCAGCTTTTGCTCTGCCCCATCCTCCCCTGTTGGCACCACCCCACCTTGTCCCATCCATAGGAACGGGCAACACCCCTGGTCTAACCTGGGGCCTTGCTACAGGTACATCTTCCTTTAGTCATGGGGTCTTGATGGAAGGAGCAGCGGGTGGTCCACGTGTGAGTGTGAGAGGGCCTTCTTTCCAAACCGGCCTGCAGTCGTCAGTTGAGGGCTCTGGGAAGAGGGGCCGTCACCTGCCTCAGTCTGGTGAATGTTCACACAGGGGACCATGGGTTTCACCTCACACTCCTGCTCTGGTGAGTTCCCAGGTGTGGGTGTTTCTGAGTCCCCATACTGTGTGCCTCAGTGTCCCCACCTCAGGAGCGGGCTTTAGTGTTTCAGTGCCCTGACCTTCAGAATTCTGGGTCAAGCCTGCTCCAGTGGCCATGCCACCTGCCGTGGTAGCTGTGGATGGCAGATGGGATCCATGTGCCTCGGGTGCTTGCTGTGGTCTGGTTCTCTGGTCCCCAAGCTGCATCCTACTTGGCCAAGCGTGGGAAGACAGATGGAGGGCTGTCTCCAGTGTGGAAAGAGTAAGAGTAAGGCACCGGTCTCTGTTGGAGCCCTGGAGGAGCTAGGGACTTGGTCTATTCAAGTAGGCTTCACCTACTCTTGTGCTTGCAAGGCACCTCCTTCTTGAGGTTCATTGGTCGGGCCCCCTGAAGTTACCTGCAGACCAGTCTGTCACACACACCCGGGCTTCGGAGTTGCATGGTGTGGGTATCACTCACGATGGTGGAGAGCGAGATGGAGACAGCCTTCTGTCCAACTGCTGCCCCCCCCCCCCAAACCCCATGTCCCCAGTGTCTCCTCAGGCGGTGACCCAGGGAAGAAGTGGCCCAGGCCTGGGAACTCAGCTGCCTTCCTGCTGTGCTTGGAATACTGGCTTGGTTTTGTCATGCTGACTTGCTGGGCAGGTCCCTGGTGAGTGCTGACACTCTCGTTTGTCACCTAGGTTTGGGAGGGCCCTTGCACCTGGGCTCTTGCTGTGGGGTTCACCCGTGTGGTCCCAGACAAGCCACACGGAGCCAAGTGCCTCAGTCTCCACCTCCGTACTTAGTTCTGTCATTGGGCTGATGAGGACCGTGGACAAGATGTGGGGGGCACATTGACATCAGCCTTCAAAGCTGAGACACCGTATGATTTCCCCTTCACTCATAGGGGACCACGAGGCAAAGAGAAGCTGTGTAGTCTGCTTAGAACCCCCCCCCCCCCGCCCCCCGCATAGACAGCAGCAGCGCTGGGGTCTGACCTCGAACACCTGGGTCCCCTACCTAACCCCACCCGTTCTGCTTCTGTATGCCAGCGAGCACCTTTTCCATGGCTGACTTCACTTGCCCCTGACCGATAGCTCTCTGTTACAGAATGCTAGAGCAACCCCTGCTTTCCCCACCGGCACCCAGATGTCCTGCCCCTGCGGTGGGGCCATGTTGACCCTGTGGTGGTCGGTTAGCCTGGAAGTCCACTTACCCAGGAGGACCTGCTGTTGAACTGGATGCCTAAGGTGGTCATTCTTTCTGGAGGGTGGTCCTCTTCTTCCTGAGGGGCAGTGGACTCGGCAGGTCAGACGCTAGTAGAAAGCTCAGCTTCTTGACTCCACAACCCACGTGGTCGATTTCTTCAAGTAAGTCATAGACGCCTGTTTATGCCTGGGAAGGGCAGCCCCCGCACCCTCCACAAGCATGAGCGCGTGCTTTGCTTATCCGATAGGTGCTACTGGGTTATCTGCCGGTGTGATTGGGGGCCACAGTCTGGATCGTGGAGGGGGCAAGCATCTGGCCCCCACGTTTGTCTGGGCTCCGGGTGAAGTGGTGCAGGCAGGTGGGTGTGGTGTGATGGTCAGATGCTCAGGGCATTGCCCTGGACAAGCCTCCCAGGTGGGGCGGATCCCCCAGCTGCAGTCTCATTTGGTGCCCTTAGGCCTCAGGCTCTCCCCTGTCCCTCACACCTGCGGCTTATCTCCCCATGCCACCTGCCCCTCCCTCCACAGCCCGAGGCTCACGGTAGAAAACCTCTTGGAAGATGTGAAAATGTTCATTAATGCAAGTTAGAAATTGCTGGTAACCCTTCCTGTCTTCAGATCCATGCATTACCAAGCATTAGGGACCCTAGCACAATGTGGAGACACTGACCCTAGACCCGCCCTTTTTGTCGTATGAGGTTTTTTTTTTTTTTTTTTTTTTTTGCTTCTTTTTTTTTTTTTCCGGAGCTGGGGACCGAACCCAGGGCCTTGCGCTTCCTAGGCAAGCGCTCTACCACTGAGCTAAATCCCCAACCCCGAGGTTTTATCACCTGTGTTAGACTCATGTGCATAATTCATTTTAATTAATTTAAATTTTGGATGTGTGTGTGCATTGTATATTTGTTTGCCCGTGTGTGTGTGTGTGTATGCGCGCGCGTGCGTGCGTGTGGTGGGGGATGTCCTGATTTCTCTTTTCCACCTTATTTCCTTGAAACGGTTCCCCGGAGCCTGGAGCAAGGCAGGAGGTCAGTCAGCTCCAACCATCCTCCCACCATCTCCGGGTGCTGGGGTTACAGGTAGGCTCATGCACGCCCAGCTTCTTACATGAGTACAGGAGATTTGAACTCGTGGCCTCATGCTTGTACAGCAAGCACTCTCAGGCACTGAGATGTCTCTCCAGACCTCGGTATGTGTGCATTTTTTTAAAATGAGCTTTTTCTCCCAGGTGGTTGTTAGACCTGGAGATAAATGGTGAGGGCTGGCAGTGAGTGCAGCCCGGGCAGCACGTGTCCTGGCTGCTCTCCTCCCAGCCTCTACAACATCAGCAGCTTTCACATTAGCTTTCACAGCGGAGTGGTGCATTTGCTCCAGGGGATGAGCCAGCCTGGGATGAGCCAGCCCCAGTCAGTCAGCATCAGCTGGAGTCCCTGCTCTGGTCAGATTTCCTTAGTTTTTACTCCATGCCCTTTTTTTTCTGTTGGAGCGTATCCAGGACACACACTTCAAAGGTACAGGTTTTGCCGCATGTGCTGGCTGCAGTTTCCTACCTTCCATTTCTTGTCACACGCGCATGTCAGGATGGCTGTTCTCTTGGTTTTGATCTCCTGAGTGCTGGGGTGAAAAGTGTGCACCGGGCTAGGATGACCGTTTTTTACACACCATTCTAAGTGACCGTCTTCTTGTCCTGTCCCGTGGATGGGCCACATCCCAGGTACCCCGGGCTGATCAGAAGGGGGTCTCTGAGGCCTGCCACACCTATGATGCACTGGTCAACACCTGGGCTTCTTAGGTCACAGCTCCCCAATCTGACAAAGCGGGCTTCAGGCAGGCCGGCCATCTGCTTTCAACTATGGTCACAGCCTGGTGGCACACCAGACTCCCCGGGCATCTACTGGCCACTAGCTGTGCTTGCCTGAGCTGCCAAGGCTGAACACAAGGCCCATGCCTGAAGCAGCCTGACCCAGGTGGACAGAGTGTGCTCTTTGGTGGAGGAGCAGGCCATCTGTGTGCTGGCCCTGGAATCTGGATCTAGGCCCACTCCTTTCCCCCTCTGGAGAAGCTGGGTGCCCTCATGTGTCATCGTTGGACTGTTGGGAGAAGCTGGCAGGGGTTTTCGGGTGTAGCAATGGTCTGTGACCATTCACGAGCCTTCATTGATGGACAGCGTTGAAGAAGGCCAGGTGAGGACTGAATAACCTTTTTGGTGCCAGAGTTAGGACCCACGACCTGGTGCCTGCTGAGTACCCCCTTTCTTGCTTATCTACACCCCGGCCTCCGAGCCCCCCTTGTCTTAACCAGCTTCATCACTCAGGTCAAAGATTGCTGTGTTTAAAAATAGCTGCTCCTATCTCGGGCCATTTCCAGAGGGTCCTGGTTGCCCATCCCCCCTCCTTGTGGCCTCTCAGGGAAGGTCGAGAGCAGCAGGTCCTGGCTACAGGATGTTTCTCTGTGAGCCCATTGAGAAATCCCCCTGGAAATCCTCCTTTGGCCCAGTGCAACCGCTGAGAGAATCGGAGACAATGGGGGACTTGGGAACAAAAGGCACTATTCATTGTTCGGGCTGCCTGAGCTGGGGTCAGTGGGTGCCCAGCTAGGACAGTCAGACCCATGCCCAGGCCATGGATTTCTGCTTCCCAGGAGCTTGGCCGTGAGTGAGCTGCATGGGGGAGGGGACGAAGGGAGCAGCACTGTTGACCCAGATCCAAGGCTCCCCTTCCCCCAGTCTTCTCTCTCAGGAAGAGGAGTTTCATTCAGCATTTATATTCAGGAGCCACGTCCACGCGGGAAGTCACCAACGGCGAAGGCCTTGCCAGTGGTGTGGGTGGTGACCTGCCCCTGAGCTGCACGTGGTCTGGGCGCCACTGCCCTGCTTTCCCCTTCAGCCGCGTGAACCCATGTCAGTTTGGTCAGCCCTGAACTTGGGGCCCTGGGTGTGACTGAGCTGTAGCTCTTCCAGGGCTGACAGCGGAGGGGCTCCACTCTCCCACACTGACCCTCTAAGTGGGCCACCGTGCCTCTCCTCCAGGATGGCTACCTGCAATCCTCATTTTTGCCCTTCCAGAATGTTCTTTCTGAAACAGGCCCACTCTGACCCTGGCCCTTCCAGGCCCCTTAGCTTCAGCATCAACTTCAGACCAGGAACAAAAGTGGAGGCCATCTTCTGTCTGCCTCTAATTTCGTTCCTAGTCTAACCTCCCTCTACAGAGGCTTCCCTGACCCCAGGCCTGCACAGCTAAGTGCTGCCTCCTTTCCCTTGCCCGAGTGTCCCTTCCCTCACAGAGAGTCTCCCTTTTCCCCTTCTTTTTTTCTTCCTTTTCTCTTTCTTTTTTTCCTTCCTTCCTCCTTTCCTTCCTCCTTTTCTCCCTCCCTCCCTCCCTCCCTCCCTCCTTTCCTTCCTTCCTTCCTTCCTTCCTTCCTGAGCCAGGGTTTCTCCGTGTAACCCTGGCCATCCTGGAACTCACTCTGTAGATCAGGCTGACCTTGAACTCACAGACCTACCTGCCTCTGCCTCCTAAGTGCTGGGATCAAGGGTGTGCCCCATCAGGCCTGGCAGTGCTGTGCTCTCATAAGCTTCTGTCTTGAACTCCCAGGGTGGCAATGTAGCCTATCACTGGTCTGTCACCCTCAGAGTGACAGGGTGATCCCGAGGGTGGCTGGGGGTGCTGAATTCAAGCTGCCCTGCTCTCCTGTCTCCCAGACATGGGGGGGTGGGGACGAGGTTGGAAGAGCTTGCTGACCCAGGACTGGCCACTCTGCTGACTGACTGACTTTCCGGGAACTCCCTGCTCTCTAGCAGGAATGTGCAACTGAGATTAAGGGACCAATCCAGACCCCGCCTAAATGACTTCGCATGTGCGTGTGCCTGTGTGTTTGCATAGGGGCTCACAGCTAGGGTGAGTCCAAGGCTAGGGTCACTCACTACACACACACACACACACACACACACACACACACACACACACACACACGTTCTTCCCTTTCTGAGTTTTCTTGTGTGGAGGGATGAGTCAGTCAGATGGACCATGGTGGGTTGGTGGTGGCAGTGCCTAGCCTCAGACCAGCTCAGGTCAGCAGCCTAACTGGCGAGTGTCGTACCTCAGTTTCCACCTTTGTAAGAGAATAAGCTACAGGGCAGACAGGAGCAGGTATGTGGCTTCTCTCTCTAGCCACTCAGCTGCGGGAGCCTCCAGACTTGTTCTGACCCACAAAGACCCACAAGCATGCTAGACTCCTGGCTGGGCCACCCCATGCCTGCCTGTAGCAGTGTTGGCACCGAATGTTCCCTCTCCGGCCAGGGTTCCTTTCTTCCTGGGTCCCTCAGCCAGGTGGGCTAGGGCTGGGTTCTGTGAAGGAAGGAGGGGTGGGATTGCCCAGAACCTGGGTGGGTGCTCTAGGCTTAGGGATGAGCCTGGGCTCAGGATCTCCTTTGTCCTGCCCTCACCCCAGTTTCTCCTGACAGACAAGATAAGTGTATACATGTTGCCTCAGTAGGCTCTTTTGGGTAGGGACCTGGAGGCTTCTCTTGGCCTAGACTGAGACAAAGACAAGAGGGAAGCTATGGACTACCAGGAGGCTTCGGGGCTTGATTTTGGGAAGATGTGGAAGAGTGAAGTTGCGTGTGCGTGTACGTGTGCATGTGCATGTGTAGTTTTGACCCGTGCCCTAATGGCCTGTTTTCTGTGTGTGTTAGAGTCTTGCCAGCCACACAGTTTACCCCTCCACCCACCTCAATTACTGTGTGAGTGTGCACTGAAGTCCCCTGACCCACACACCCCTGCAGCTCCACCTGCCTCTGTTGCCGTGTGAGTGTATATAAAGTCTATTCACACTTTTGCCTACCCTGATCATAATGTGAGCGTGCGAGCCCATGGCCTGGGCACACGCATGTGCCAGTGACTGGAGTCATTCCTCCCCATAGCTTCTGTCTTTTTGCTCTTGACCTCCTGATAAACGCTTGTGACTGCTGGGCCCTTGGCTGGGGGTTTAGCTCATGTAATTGGGAGAGAAGACAACTATATTTCCTTCAAGGTGGATGTTACCCGACACTCTCTCACCTCCTCTCAACAACAGCCCCAAGCCCCAGCTTCCCTAAGCGTCTCCCTAGGGTGACTGATTACTAATTGGCTAGGAGGGTGTGGCAGGGCCCACAGGTTTGAGGTGGGAAGTGCTGCCTGCTTGCCTGCCTGCCTGCGGCTCCTGAGCTCTCCCATCAACCCACAGTCCCACCGAGCTTGTGGAGGGGACGCTTTCTAGCTGTCTGCCCCAACCATGTATCCCAAAAGGGTCCATGCTTAGAACCCACAGGCCTTCTCCGTTACTTAGTGAAACTGTTACCGCAGATGTGTGTGTGTGTGTGTGTGTGTGTGTGTGTGTGTGTGTGTGTGTGTGGGAATGGCCCTACCTAGGCCCATAGGTGCCTCCCGGAGGTGGACAGTCCCCTTTAGAGCCTCAAGTATATGTCCTAAGACCTCCCTCCTTGCCTGAAGTTCTTCCCTTTCCTTGGTGCTCTGCCATGTAGAGTGGTGGAGTGGCCGCTGCCTTCCGCACGCTAGTATCCACAGCACGGTCCACCATCCCTGTTGAGTCTGCCTAGCCAGCGCAGGAGGAAGCGTAGGTGTAATTTGGAGATGAGCTGCTCAGTCTTGCCCCTGAGCATCAGTTTCTCATCTGACCCTTCTCCAGAGCTGTGGCAGTAGGGGGCTGTAGGCCGTGTTCCAGCGGTGACCATGGCTTGTTTCTTCCTCTGTGTGTGTATGCCAAAGGCCACCTGTGTGAGGAGAGAGGTACAAACTCAAGACCAGGCCTAGCTAAGTTCTGACCTTCCAGGCCTCTCACCTCCTGCAGGGCCAGTCAGAGAGGGGAGTGTGTGTGTGCGTGTGTGTGTGTGTGTGTGTGTGTGTGTGTGCGCGCGCGCACGTGCACAAGCCTGGGACACTGACGTTCACTGGAGTCTAAACTCTCAGATTCCTGGAGTGAGGCTGCTGGACCAGTCAAGCAGGCCTTGGGTGTGGCTTATAGGAAGTTCTCAGGTGACTGGTCAGTGTGTCACTGCCTATGTGGTTCTGTGACAGCTTGGTTCTGTACGTCACAGCAGAAAGCCCTGAGCTGGGTGGCTTGCTCACCCAGTTGTAGTCCACCTTGTTGGACTGAGGTCACTTTGTGGGGACGGAGGGAGATATGATGTCAGTGTGGAGCACTCTATGCTGATGAAGAGACCAGTGAGGTCTAAGGCCGGTGCTGCTGATTCTCAGAGTCTTCTGTGACAGCTTGAGTTCTGGAAAGGAGAGGAGGGGGTCACACACCTTCCTTCAGACACCCTGTTGGTTCGGCCTGTGTGAGGCGATTCCGAGTCCTGCAGGCTCCTCTGAAGTCTGCAGCAGTGAAAGAGAAAGAGGCTATCGCTGAAGGCAGTCTGCCGGTGCCACTTCCTTGGAAGACGTACCCTCTCCTTTTAGTGCTCCATCGACAAACCAAAGTACATTCTATCGAAGTCCAACCTGGGAAACCTGTGAGTTTATTGGACTTATTTGCAGAGCACTAGTGAGATATACACAGTGACAGGGCCAGCCATAGTTAGTTGCACAGTGAGACCCTATCTTAAACAAATAAACAAATGAAGAGAAATAACTAATAATTTTTTTTTTACTAAAATAAATCAGAGATAGGTGGCACTTGAGGTATGACACCCAAGATTGACCTGTGCGTGTGGTCTCACACACACACACACACACACACACACACACACACACACACACACACACATGCACAGTCCAAAGTACCAATTCTAGAGGAAATGGTTTAGACATTTGTTGACAGACCACTGGTCACCACCAAACCAGCCACAATGAGGCAGGCTCCCCCCTCCTCCACACCGCTTCAGGGTCTTTGAATTCTTCCCCATTGTACATTGGGCCTCACAACTGACTGCTAGAGACCTTGAGCTCTGAGGTCATACCATAACTCGAGGCTTCTCTACCTTGCCCCAAGTCCCTGGGCAGTCACTGGCTGGCTGTCACAGGCCAAACAAGACAAACAAGAGCCTGTTGCAGAATGCTGTCCTGGGCCTAACATACCATCTTCCTCAGAAGAGCTAACTGCAAGAGACCCTCAAGATTGGGCTGGTTGGTGGTCTGTGTTCCCTCGTGGAAGGAGGGGGTGGACCACTTCCTCTCGTGCTTCCCAGCCACGTGTGTAGAACTCTGCCCTAACTGCATGTGGCTGCATGGTCTCAGGAGGTGTTAGACGCCTAGACTGTGGAAGGGTAACCCAAGGAGAGACTTCATCTGCTCGACTGCAGACAAGTCGTCATCCGTGTCGGGATGAGACTTCCCAGTGGTACAGCTGCTTTGGGGTCACACTTGGGGCCACTCTCGTGCGCTCGTGCGCGTGCATGCTCCTGGAGGCCGAAGGCATTGGTTCTCCCTAAAGCTAGAGCCAGCAGTGGCTGGCTGCCTGGTGTGGGTGCCGGAAATTGAACTCGGGTTCTCTGCAAGAGCAATGTGTTCCTCAGTTCTCAGTGAGCCGCAGCTCCAGTCTCCTACCTTGGTCTTAGGGGCGAGTGTCTCTCACAGGCCTGGAGCTTGCGAGTAAGTTAGGCTGGCTACCCAGTGTTGGGATTACAAGTGTGCCACCAGGCTCGCTTTCTCTGTGGGTCCTCAGGATCGGGCTTAGGTCCTCAGGCCTACAAGGTGAGCACTTTACTGAGTGGGCCATTTCACCGGCCCCTTGGCAGCTGGCATACGTTTTTTTAGAGCCTTGAGCTTGGGGGTCTCCATGTCTCCCTGGGAAGCGTGTTATGGGAGGGAATAAGGCTCATTAGACAGGGTCTATGTGTCAGTGACACAGGAGCCCTGAATGTTACACAACAGAGGCCACTGGCCCATCAGGGAGAGCTTGTGCTATAGGTTTCTGGTGGCTGAGGGGCCGAGATCCTTTGCTAGGAGGAGGTCTCCATGTGCTCCTGTGGCGGTCCCTGCTAACTGATGACCCCCACTGCCGCTAAGGGTAGCAAGTGGTCCTACCCTGTGGAAAGCTGTGGAACAGGCAGGATCCTAGAGTGGGACTGGTTAAGTTAGAGAGGACAGCAGTTGTGTCCCCCAAAGAGGCTGGAAAGCCTACCTTCTGCCTGCAGTCCCTGCACTCCCAAGGAAGTGTTTCCTTTCCGTGACATCATCTGCTTAGAGTCCCTGTTTGTAAAAATGGTGATGGTGTGAGATGGCCTTGCATCCTTCTGAACGCCTTTCCAGGCCGGTCCCTCAAATAAGAACCTCGTCTCGTCTCGTGGAAATGGGTTCAGAAATAAACTCTAACCACAGGGTAGGCTGCAGTGGGGTTTGGAGGTAGACTCCAGTCTGGCTAAGGGGATTGGCTTCTCTGGGTTGTGTTCATGTGCCTGCCCTCCCTGCAAATCTCATACCGTCTTCCCCACCCCTACCCCCACCCCGCCTCCTCTTTCCCCTCATTTCCTGCAACCTTTAGGTCCTGTACTCTTCAGTCTCGGACTTCTCTTGGCTCTGGGCTCTCCTGACTCATCCATGCATGGGAGGTTCTCTGTGCTTCAGCCTGCTGTGGGGTAGCATCGGGCTCGAGGGTGCATACAGTGTGGGTGTCAGGGTCCTGGTACAGGAAGGGAAGATTTGCCTGAGATCAAAGCGCATGGTGTTGGCACAGAGCCCAGGAAGAATTCCCCAGGACAACTTTTGCTTCTCCTTTCAGTTTGCCCCGGGCTGGGGCCCCTGCTAGCCCTTGGCATGCTGGTGTCAGCTCAGTTTCACGACCCACAGAGGCACAGAGGCGAGGTGGCTGCAGCCGACGCAGGACAAGACACAGGCACCCTGGTCTTAGCCTCGTCCATCCTCCTGCATGTGCCTGCCAGCCCCGTCTCTAAGGATGTTTGGTTGGGGCGTTCCACACCGGTCCCTAGCCGTCCTACGGCAAGATGGCACGGTGGAGAATTCTATGAAGGGAGCCGGACACGGCTCCCCAGTACTGCCCCTTGTCAGAAGCTGGGCTGCTGTGCTTGGAGAGACCAAGGTCGCGGCGGGCACTCACATTTCCAGAAATCTAAGAGCTTGGCAGGGCCACGCGGTGGTGCAGAGGTCCTCACTTTCCAAAGGCTCCCTGCAGATGAAGACTGTGCTTGGGGTTAGCTGCTCTGCAGGAGGGCTGGCTGGAGACTCCTTGGCTGCTGGACACATCAGCAGTGTGAGTGACAATGTCTTTCTGGGTCCTCCATGCCTCCTGATATGCTGGCTGCTTACCTGTCACTTCTGGTACAGGCACCAAACTCTGTCCCAGGCCTTGACTTGGGACATCCCCCAGGGTCATCAGGATACCCCTGCTCCGCCATCACTGTCATCCCCTTCTCACGTGCTGCAGAGGTGAGGCCATAGGGTCAGGTGGCCCGGACATGGTCACCTCCAAATCAAAGAGAATGAATTAGAACCTCACGCCCAGGCCCTCCTTTGGGTGTAGTGCTAAGTACATTGGTGCCTACTGCATACCGAGCTATGCTTCTACGCACTCGGGATGCTGTGAGCAGGACAGAGAGAGAGAGAGAGAGAGAGAGAGAGAGAGAGAGAGAGAGAGAGAGAGAGAGAGAGAGAGGTCCTTGGGAAGATTAGAGAGAAAAGCAACCAGCCAAACAACCAAATAAGAACTCTTTATCCAGAACCAAATCGGATGGCAGCAGGCGTGGTCTTGGAAAAGGAGGCGGGCGAGCTGGGCTGAGAAGAAGCAGCGAAGCCATCCTTGGAGCATTTCCAGTGGGGTGTGGGAGGGTGAGGCCTTGCAGGAATGGGGCGCAGGCCCTCCTAGCCCGCGGGGAAGAGCAAGTAACTTTTCCAAAGCTGGCAGGAGGCAGAACTTACCCACCGTGTGTCCTGTGTTAGGCCCTCCGGTTGTCACCTCCTGGAGGATGGGACTTGGCTGCTGGCCTGCAGGCTGAGGCAGGAGCCTTGTCGTGTGCTGGTGACTGGGATTCTGTGAACAGGACTGAGAGAGAGGAGTCGTTGGAAGCTAGGGGTAGTCTGAGAGTAGTAATGGTGGTGACTGGGATAGGCAAGCATCACTTCCTGGCCCTAGGATGCACGTGCTGCTGGAGGGGACAGTCCACTGAATCTTATTTTCCACTTATCTGTCATTTGCACGCGTGTGCGTGCATGCTGGCCGACCTGCAGGAGTTGGTTCTCTCCTCCCATCCGGTGACCCAGGAACTGAGCCCAGGGGGTCATCAGGCTTGGCAGCAAGGGCCTTTACCCACTGAGCCAACCTACCAACCCCCAACAGGTCATTTCTGAAGGAGCCTTGGCTGTTTGCTCTGTATAGAGGAGTTCCTGAGAGGACCAAACTTTGGGGGTGCCTCTATTCCCCCAAAGCCCTTGTGGTTTGAGAGCACGGGGCGGGGGGGCTGGAATTAGGGTTGCAGGACCAGGCGGAGCACTGCTGCCTTGCATGCTCTGGAGATAGATGGTTGTAGGACTTTAAACTACATTTTTTTTCTTTTCTTTTTTTGCTTGAGATATTCCTGTCATCAGTCATCAGCCCTAGTTAGCTAATGTGTAATTCAGTTTCCCATCCCTCTTCCTCCAAGGGCTTCCTGGTGTCGTAAATCTTCTTACAAGGAGTAGAAAGACCAGACCCGGAGGTGCCTCGAAGCTCACTTAACCCCCGTGGGCACAGGTGGTTTTCCTGCCAGTGGAGGCCCGGCATGCGCCCCGGCATGCTGGTGGCAGGCGGCTCAGTTTCCTGCTCCCAGCACCCGGCCAGTGCTCTCTCTGACCACTCCCCAGAGTCTTTCCAGTGGAGCCCCGTGGGACAGCCCTGCGGCGTTGGCACTTGGCCATCACAGCAGCCGGAGTTAGGCGCTCACTGCCATTGTTGCTGCTGTCACGTGACTGTCCTTCTGGTGGACCTGGGTGAGGTAGACCAGGAAGAGATCTGCCAGGGTCAGGGCTTTCGTGGCTGCCAGCCCGTGGACTGTGATGCTGACCCTTGGGTGGTGAGCAGAAGTTTTCTAAAGGTCACCGATGGGCTCCTTTTGTCTCTGCTTTTCCTTTCAGTTGTTCCTGCTTCCTGCTTGGGTGGCTGGGTTGTCCAGAGGGAGAGGCCCAGGCAGGTGGGCCCTGTGGGCACAGGCAGGGGAGAGGCAGGTCCCTGTACACGGTGTGTGGGGCCTGGCTTCGTGTTAGCCCCAGCTGGAGAAACCTCTAGCGCTGGGCACTGTGAGAGGAAGGGTAGGTGACTTGCCCCCAGGAAGGTGAGGAAGCTTTAGTGTCCTGGGGTCTGCCCATCTGAGGCTTAGCTGCCCCCCGTGTTTGCAGCAGGCTCTGAAGCTTTCTGCCCCTTGCCCCAAATTCCAGGACCAAGTGTTCTGTTCTCACTAGTGATTGGAAAGTTTAGCATCTAGATAGTGGGTGACCTTGGCAACTGGAGGACCCCTGTACCCAAAGTCAACTGGCTCTCTGAGTCCTGGGATGTCTTCATTTCCTCACTCTTGGCTTGGTCGAGTGCAGCCCCGGTCCCATGACTCTGACTCTGTCCGATTGACTGTTACCTGCAGTGGGGAGCCTTGGGCCTGTTACGTGTGTTCTTAGCAGCACAGTGCAGAAATGCCAGCACTGTCCTTATTGCAGGAGGTTCTGGGCTGAGTGGACAGCTGCTTAGAGCTGACCTGAGACGGCATGTCAACGTGGACAAGGGAGTGCTTTGGTCTCAGGAAGGTCCTGTCACAAGTCCCAAATCAAAAACGCCCACTCTGGGGCTGTTGAGATGGCCCAGCAGGTAAAGACATTTATTGCCCAGCTAGGTGACCCAGGTTTGATCCCGGGACCTGCACGGTGGGAGGAGAGAACTGGTGAGTACAGGTTGTCCCCCTGCCCACTACATGTGCACTGAGACACATGTATGTACACACATGCACGCATGCATGCACGCGGCTCCCCCACCTGGGTTGTAGTTGGCCTGAGTGCAGATGTGCTCTGTGGGGACTTCTGGAGGCAGCCATATTCAGGGAGGTCACCTGCATCGCCTGGGAGGACACTGTCCATCCCACAGCCCGTGTCTGAAATGGAAGCGAGGCAGAGGGCTAGCATATACCCCAACAGGCTCACAGGGCTTCCCTCTTGGCTCTGGGCTCTGGGCGGCTGAATCACCACCTCGTGTCTTTCTCGGAGCCGTCCTGGGTGTGCAGGGGTCTGATTTTCACAGCTGTGGCTTTTGTCCCAATGCCAGGGTCAGACCCTCAGGTAGTGAGGCAGGGCTGTCCTCATGGTGCTTGGGGACACAGGCCCACGTGTCCCGGGAACCACGTTCAGATTTTCCAGTGCAGCTGAGCAAACACCTTCTGGCACTACAGATGGATGTCAGGGTCGGCTTACGGACTTACGGACTAAAACCCCAGGGTGTGGCTCCGAGTTCCCGATCCTGATTTTCACCTTCTTGTGGGTAGTGCCATCCCCAGAATGACTTCAAGTTGGTGCCGCCCTAGGAGTGACAGCTTGGATCTTTAGGGATAAGGAAGATGGACTGACATGAACTTCATTCCCTGATTGTTTCATGGAGGGTGTTTCGGGGCATTGGGGTACACATCTGGAGCTCCGGCAAGGCCGGGAAGGTCCCAGGAATGGAAGCTGGACAGATATCCCCAACCCTGCCCAGCCCTATGGACCCTCTGTTAGCCCTGTTGTAGTTCTGAGGCATGGCAGATTCTCTGGGAAAGAGACGCCTTTCCGACCTGCAGGACCCAAGTTTCAGGTGAGGTGACCATGTAGATCCTGTTGAGAGGACTGTTAGGGTCCCTGCCCCCCGTGGCGTGAGCTCTGCTGAGATCAGAGGACTGGCTGGCAGCCTGACGGGAGTCACATTTTATCTGCCCTTTTCTCCCAGTCTGGGTCTGGCTTCCGGCCAAACCACTAATAATAACGCACTCGGAGTAATCCTTACATTGTGGGATATGTGGCCTGGTCTGCCCTATCCTCTGCCCTGAGGAAGGCCCAGCTTCAACATTCCCACTCCCTGTCCCCGCCCTCCCATGTCCTTTGCGGGCTCCTCTGTCGACGTCTGTAGACAAGGTACAGCGGACATTTATTTCCCGTCATGCTTCTCAGGTCTTACCCGGGCTCCTCTGTCATCCAGTCGAGAGGAGAGGTGACTTCTGAGAACTGGAGGGGTTCACCAAGCGGGACCCAGGGCTCGCCCTGAGTCCTCGAAGCAGTCAGGTATCCTGAGATTCCAGTAGAGGAGGTGGAAGGGACTGGAAGGGACTCGGGCTCAGCCCAGATGAGGTGGCCTTTCAGAAGCATTTGCTGCACTTAGGGCCTGGGACCCTGACTGAAGGCTGCTTCAGTCCAGCAAAGAAGCTCGGGACCCTTTTCTGCGGTTTGTTGAGCACACAGTTTTCCCTCCAAGAATATAAACCCCGCCTCCAGCGGAAGAAGTGAATTGCAATTTCAGGCAGAGTCCCAGTCTCAGGCTGTGACAGGAGGGGCTGAAGTTGGCTCAGCGATTCACCCTTGGCTGGCATGGTCCAGTGGTTCCTGTTCAGCTAAGGCCCAGGTGTTGGGGGGCACTGGTGCCCCCTTTACCCTGTTATCCACCTGAAACACTGTCTGTCCTTCTGTTCTCCAGAACAGAGGGTTCTCCTCTCTGCTCCTGTAGGTCTACCTGTGTGTGACCATCTCAGAATTTACCTCATGGGCCTGTCACCATGGACAGGCTGCGTCCCAGTGCTGGGCCAGGGCAGACTGCGAGGTACCCTGAGGGGTACATCCAGCCCCCTCTCCACCTCACCTGTCGATGGGGTCGCCTTCTTTGTTTCATAGATGGGGATGCAGGGTGGGTTGAACTGGGGAGTAACCAGCTTGGGGCACAAGGCAGCTCTCAGGCTGGCCCCCGAAGGACTGAAGGGCTCAAAGTCTGTGGGTGCCCTTTGTATCCTGGGCGTGTTGGTGTTAGGACAACTGACATTTGAGGCTGCAGATCTTGAAAGCCCTTAGTGTTGCAGATCATCCTGGAATGCTCTCCATCCACCTGCTCCTGTTACCTCAAGCCTTGGAGTTATTCGGGCCCCTTTCTTTTTTGGTGGAGCCTGAGTTAAGGGACCAGAGTCTTCATATCACTGAGAAAGGATACAGCGCCCTTCCCCCCAACTGAATTAAGGGACTGGGGTCTTGATATCCCTGAGATACATCCCCTCTCCCCCAGAGGGGAGGAGCAAGGCAGTGCCAGGCTAGGCGCCTGTCCAGATGCCCAAGTTTGCACAGATGCCTTAGGAATAGGTGGCTGACAAGAGGCAAGCGTCAGGCCAGACCCTGCGTCCGTGTGGCTCCTCAGCCTGTCTCCAGTAGCGTTTCCAGAACCAGGTGGGCAGAAGGGACATGTGAAATGCAAAGACCTGGGCACTCATCCCCTCTCCACACCAAGGAGAACAAGAAGGGCTGTCTCCCAGCAGTGGGGGTAGGGAGAGGAGGCTGGAGACTGGTGAGCCTCGAAGGAGCCTTGGATTAAAAAAAAAAAAAATCTTATGCTCCCGGAGACCATTCTATCCAGAGCCTTGGCTTCTCCATCTGTAAAATGGGACCATGCTTGCCCTCAGCACTTGGGCCCGAGATAGTCTAGGTGGCATGCTGTGAACACCTCCTGGCACGAGGTAAGCTAGGTAGGTACTGGCAAGGGACATTTTTGCAGCCAGCATTAAGAGACCCGCTTCCCTTTAAAGTGGCTTTCGGGGTGAGAGCTGGGCGAGCGTGGGACCCCTTTCCTTTGCGAGACCACCGTATTTGGCACACAGGATATTTGGGGCTGCGTTTCAACAGAGCGTTGTATCTCTGAGTAGAGGCTCAAGCACCTGCGCCCCCTGGTGCCCTGAGTGTGTGCGTGGGGGCCTTTCTGCCTGTTTGGGGGTTCCCCCACCTTGTTGGTGCTTGCTTTTCTGTTTCGTTTCTTTCTGTGGGGGGTTGGCAGCCCAGGATAGACCCCTCAGGTGACAGAACTGCCAGGTGGTGGGTTGTTTTGTGGGCACGTCCCAGGGAGCAGTGTGCTGGTCCGGGACTCGATACGCTTGGCTTGTGTCACCAGTCCCATCTGCAGTCCTTCATTTACTCCAGAACTCACATGCGCCCCAGGCCGAGCTCTCAGGTATATAAGGGTCTTCAGGCTCCTCTTTCTGGGAACAGTACCGCCACCAAGCCAGTTGTCCCCCACCCCCAGGCCCCCACTTAACCACACTCAGTGCCACATCTCTGTGCCCTGGTGGCCTTGTTCAGAGACGGACCGCTCTGAAGGAAAAGGTCCGCTGGGGGCCATGGGAAAATAGTGTGCCCGGTCGGCTGAGTGGGGGGGGCGGAACCCACAGGGATATGAGGCTCTAGGGACCCCCAAGGACGGGACGGGGTCAGACCCCATTGTCACAGATGCCAGAGCTTTACTCCCAACTGGCAAAATCAGCTGTGAACAGTGTGCTCGGTGGCCTGTGACTAACCCTGTGTGTGCAGCCGGTTGACTGCGTGATCTGAGGCCAGAGGCCACCCAGAGAGGGCTGGTCTCCCCAGCTCCCTTCAAGGTGGCTGGCCGCTCCCCGCGGCAGCTGCCATGGCACTGATTGTTCAGTGGTCTAGAAAATTGTGCAGGCGGGTGCCTCCTCCTCACTCTATGGTCCTTCCTTTTCCTCCCCAAGTGTCTCCCCCGTCCTGTCCCGGGGTGTCCCTCTTGAGTTGAAACCAGTCTGTATTCTGTAAGGAAAAATCTAATTTGGACGGGCATCAAGGGGGCTTACTATATGGAACTTTGTTCCTAGGGCTCAAAGATGGACCCTAGAATATTTGCTGTACTCCACTTGCCTCTCCCACCTAACTAGACCCTTTCTGCAGTCAGGACCCTTGAAGATAGTCCCTGGGCACACACAGATTTCGAGGGAATGGCTTTAGAGTGCTGGGGTAGAGGGAAGTCTTGCTGTGTTCTGCAGCCCACAGGGCAACACTCAGGGCTGAGCAGAGGAGAGGCCTGCAGGAAAGTGCAAGGGTGTGACCCAGTGCAGTGTCAAGACCCTGGAGAGGCAGCTCTAGGGAGTGCCCCGGGGATCGCCAGGGCACTGGGTCTTCTGTGACCTACCGGCCTTTTTTTACCCTGTGGAAGGAGGAGAGGACGCAGGCCTAGGTGTTTCTCCAGAAAGAGAGGGAGCAGCACGGGGGTCCCGGAGGTCTCACCTATCTAACTCGTTTGTGTAACTTGCTCATATAAATCACAAGTTCTCAGGTGGGAAGACAGATGCTGCCTTCCATGGCTGATGGGAACAGTGCCCACCAAGGGCATCTTGGTAATTTCTAGAACAACCGCACAGGTACGGGCCCTTCGGTCTAGCAAGATCACTGCCTGGGACTTTATCTTACAAGCAGACTGGTAACCTTGCAGGATGGCTGTCCATAGGCTGCACCCAGGAAGCAGGGCAATGGAGAGGCCACCACCAGATGCCCGGTGTCCCCTCAGGGGCCTTGGCAGGATCAGCTCGGCCCACCTGCTTGGGGTGTGTGATTCTGCAGGCCTCCCCACCCCCTTGTCCACAGAGAAGCCTACCAGGGTTGCTGGCATGCTGGAGATAAGCGCGGCCCACGGGTGGGGGGGTGATTTATGTCTGCCGGCTGGTGAGTTCAGTACGGTACAGTTGCCTTCTGCCAGCATTGTGGGAAGTGCGGTGCCTGGCGTCCTCCTACCCACTCTCTCACCCTCCCTCTCCCCTCCTGGAGTCTCACAGAGACACTGATGATGTAGCCACCCTGCTTCCCTTGGGAGCTGTACCTGCCCTCAGGTATTCCATTTGGCCAACCATGCTTAAAGCTCCCTGAGTTGAGGGAGCCAGAGGCCACAGAGCAAGCAGGGGTTGTGTGTGTGTGTGTGTGTGTGTGTGTGTGTGTGTGTGTGTGTGTGGCTTGGGCCAGTTCCCAGGCCTCCTGCCCATAGCCCCCACAGGGGCCGACAGCATGAGCGATTGGTTTGCAGGGGCTGCCCATCACGCCGCGCCATCTGGCGGGGCTATTGTTGACCACACAAAGGATGGATCTCAGCAGGGCAGGGGCAGGGGCCCAGGCCCAAGCAGTGGACAGAGGAGCACGCTGAGCTTGGAGCCGCCCATTTGTCCCCTGCCATAGTCGAGGCTTTACCTGTGTTCTGTTGCTCGCAGGGGGCCAGTGCAGAGGTGAGGGGTGACCCGTCATCCCCAGGATCTCCACCTAGACTCCTTTAGACTCCTTGGTCTCTGACCTGATTTATTACTCTGCTAAGATTCAAGGGCAGTTTTATGTACTAGGTAATTAAGTGGCATTAGTGAAGGCTCGAAAGTAAGTGGCTGCTGTTTTAATAATTGAAATAAATGACCCCCTGACAGCCTCCCAGCTCGATCCCGTTCTTCCTCAGTGTCAAGACCCCGGCGAAGCAGTGTGTACATACCTGTGTGTGCACATGTGTGCATGTGCGTGAGTATGCATATGGGCGTTTGTGGGAGCACGTCCTTGTGCACTTGTGGGTATGTGTGCATATGTACTAGTTTGTACACTTCTGTGCACGTGTGTAAGGGGGGATTTCTTGCCCACAGTAGAACTCCGGGGCACATGTCTCTCAGGCAAGAGGGGCTTGCTTTGCATAAACCAACCTTCCTTCCATTGAGACCCAGCCTGATTTCCAGGACATTTTAGGATATTGTTCCTCCCTGGGGCAGTCCTGATGCACACCCTTACTCTGGTCCTGTGTGGGCTGTGCACGGTGCCTGGAGCTGGGGGGTGTATTTCAGTTGGAGGGAACGTTGCATCACCTCGTGGCTGATGCCTGGCTTAGCTGAGGGTTACAGTGCTAGCTTTGCAGCCTGGGCACTCCAGCCAGGCCCATGTGAGCAGCCAAGCACCTCCCCCACTCCGGGCCACGGTGATTTCTTCTGAAAATTGGGAAGGCCTGAGGCATCTCTTAAGCCTTTGCCCAGCCACACTGTTCTCTGACTTGGAGAGGGGTGGCCAAGCAAGTGGCTGGCAGCAGGTCCTCAGAAGGTTTGTCACCTCTTGTAGGGCCTTAGTACTTACCCGCTCCCCTCTCCTGGCTGCTGGAGCACGGGGTGGGGGTGGGGGTGGCGGCTCTTTGTCCTGGTGTCTGTGTCTCTGAGGCCATAAAGCCCAGCATGGAGGCTCCTGAGGAGTGTGGGTTCCAGGGCCCACCTGCCACAGGACACGTGCAGGTCTCTGGGCTCTGTGATTTGAACTCCCTCTTGGCTGTCCCTGCCAGCCCTGCTGCATATCTGCATATTTTTAAGCTGCCTAAATGGAGTACTGCCAAAGTTATCTGGTTGCCAGGGTAACTTGCCCAAGCTTGCACTGTTCTAGCTCTTAGATCCAGACGTACTTAATTCTGCCCATCACAACAGCAATGGCCGTGGGAAGGTTGCCCTTGGGCAATCTCATTTTCTGAATGACTTCAGAGCTTGGAGTTGGTCACAGGACAGGTCTGGGACACCCCCCACCCCAATCCATACACACCCCTCGTCTGCCGAGCACTAGACCTCAATTCTGCCCCTATGGGTGAAAGAGAAACACTCAAGGTTCAGGGGAGAGGAGGGCCCAAGGCTGACCCAGCCAGGTGAGCCTCCCTCTGCCCCATCCTGTGGAATCCTATGGGTAGCCTGAGGTGGATGTGGCACTATGGCCTTGGCCATCACATTCTTGAAGATACAGGCAGGGACCTAACTCCGGGAGGGAGGCATGAAATCTGTCTTCCTCTCATGCCAGCCTTGGATCCTGGAGAAGGGGCTGGTTCGCCTGGGCTGCTTTTTTGCACTTTCTGGGGGCTCAGGCTGATGGGAGAGAAGGACACAGATTGGGACGGAACTGAGATCCTCTAGAGCCTCTGGGTGCGTCTGGTGTGATGAGGTTGGGCTCTCAGGAGCATGTGGGTTCTAGAGCAGGGGAAACTGGGGTGCCCACGGGGCTGCGGGGTGTGGTTTGGTGCCCTTTCTCCAGTTGCCTCTTCCGTGCCAGCTTCCTTGGCTGCAGAGTTCAGTCGTGTGTGGCTCAGCCTCGGAGAGGAGCCCTAGGAACCAAACCACCATGCACAGTGCCTGCTGGCCCCTGCGCAGTGTGGGATAGTCCGAGCCTTACAGTGACCGATTGAGAAAGACATAATGGGGTCAGCCTTCCTAGTCTTGGGGGGGCGGGGTGGCGCGAGTGAACCCCAGAGCCCTACCCCCAACTCCCGAGGCTGAGAAGGCAGGACCTGAGTTGGGCTTCCCTTGTGTGCTGTCGATTAGGGTGGCCAGCTGAGCCCAGGAGCTTCTGGGGGGCCTGTGTCCCTGGCTATAAACTGGGAAGCTGAGAGCATCTATGAGGACGTTGTCATGTGAGGAGCTGCTAGTGTCCTGTGTCACTGTCCGACACCTTGATTTCCAAAGGAGAGCAAAGGGATGCCCAGCCGATGCAGATGGGCAGATGGAGGTGCAGGCCGAGTGTCAGGCGGTGGCAAAGAGCTCTCTGCCGCCCCAGCACACCGGAAGCACCAAACTGTCATGGGCCACCTACTCTTAATGACATAGGACCAGTTTTGCAGGAATAAGGGCCTGGGTGTCAGCTGGTCTTCTTAAAGCCTGTGACCTGGAGATCAGTTCTACCTGTCTAACTTAGGGTCTACACCTGCCCTCCCTGAGGCTCTCTAGCGGCAGGTATAAGAGGACCAAAGATGTGGGTCCTACCGGGTGTCACAGAGGAGCTTCCTGGCAGTTGCCTGCCTCTAGCCCCTTGTATCAGGGGTCTCAAAGGGAGGTAAGCGCTCTTGTTCTCGGAGTAGAGATCTTGGCCCCCAGTGGCTTTTGGGCCATTGAAAAGAGCAGTAGACCTACCTCTGTAAATGCTGCCCTTTCTCCAGGGGCACAGGGGAGGGACAGGAATGCTGTACCATATTCTGGCCTGGGTTTCCTGTTAAGGTTTGCTTCCAGTCTCAGGGTAGGAGGAAGTCCTTGCAAGGAGCAGTGGGCAGAATGAGAGATTCCTCATATTTCTGCTATAGGTTGGAGCATCACAGCCAGGGCCGGTACGCCAGGATTAACGTAGTCTAGCAGGGAGTGTCTGCCCCCAGCCTGATGTGTGCCAGCCGATGGGATGGGCTGTTTTTGGAAGGTTCTGGGCTGTGTTATCTTGGCGGGACAGGCTCTGGCCAAGTGTTGTGGGGTAGGGGAGTAGTGCTGGGCATGTCCCCTCTCTCTGTAAGTGCTTTGGACCCAGGCCCAGGGAGCTGTCGCCTGTTGGGTCCGGCTGACTTCCCAGTGCATTGTGATAGGCAGTAGGTATTCCTGGACGGAGACTGGCTTCTCCCCTTGGTCTGGGGTTTCCTGTGTCTGTCAGGGACGCCTGTCCCTTCTCTAGACTTAGGTTTCCACCCCAGGATCCCGTGGCCTTGGTGTCCCCTCAGAGCTGCCTGAGGTTGTTGATTCACCAGATTGCATGCCTGGTGGGGTTCTGTGGTCAGCGGCTGTCGGCCTTCTCAGCTCAGTTCCTTGTCCTGAAGACCTTTCTTCAGGGCACAGCCAGGGCGAGAGCGAGAGCTCCCACACGTGGTGTGCAGAACCTTGTCTGTCTCCTGGCACCGAGGAGTCATCTGAGGTAGTGTGTTTGATCATCCTTGGTGCCCTGTGATTCTAGGTGATCTTGTCCATCTGTCCTGTTTTGTTTTGTTTGACCAAGCTAGCATGGAGCTTGAGGCAATCCTCCGGCCTCAGCCTCCCTACACCGGACATCCTCATTCATTGGTGTCTGCCACCAGACTAGTCGTGACTCTTCCAGAGATAAGGGAACTGAAACCAGAAACTTCCCAGGCTTTGCGGACTAGGGAGATGGCTCAGTGGCTAAAGCACTCACTGCGTAAGCCTGAGGACCAGAGTTCAAATCCCCAGGATCCGTGTGGCCTTGTTGACAGAGCTTCAGAGGAAGAGACCAGATCCCCTGGAGCAAGCCAGCTGGCTGACTAAACCAGCTAGATCTGCAAACCCTGGGCTCAAATGAGAGGCTCTACTTCAGTTCCTAAGGTGGAGAGTGACCAGGGAAGGAATCTAACACACGCCTGCGGCTGCCACGCACCTGCACGCATGTCACACCTGCCAACACCTATGTGACCGCACACGCCTGGAAAAACAAGTTACGGGACTGAACTCGCCTTCCCCACGTGTGGCTCTTCAGATGCGTCTCTTGGCCACAAGGCAGGCAGGCTGAACTCAGTGTCCCCTTTGGTACCTGCTCTGGACAGAGAAACCATAGGCGCTTATGCCTAAGGACTGGGACTCCGGAGCCCAGGCAGCAGCTGGCAGGGTGCGTGAAGCACTCAGTGAAGTGTTCGGTGGTGGAGGGGTGCCAAGCAAGGAGGTGTTTTCTTTCTTTCTTTTTTTTTTTTTAAGAGTTTCAAAGTGGGTGGTTGTTCACGAGAGAAACTTGGGAAAAGTAAAAAATAAAGCAAAATAAAAAGCAGAACTCACGCAGCCCAGGCTGGCTGGAAAACCTCCCTCAGGATTGTTGTTCTCTTCTAGCAAGAGGGTGTGTCAGCTGCTGCTGGTGGTGACTGGGCGTGTGTGTGTGTGTGTGTGTGTGTGTGTGTGTGTGTGTGTGTGTGTGTGTGTGTGTGTGGTGTCAGTGTGGTCAGCCTCCTAGCTCAGCCCCACCTCTCAGCCGAGTGCCAAAGGGACTTGTTGGAGAGGGGGCGGGGTAGGGGTGGGGGGCGCCGCTGGTTTTATTTCCTTAAGAGCAGATATCAGTAACTACCACACCACAGAGCCCAAGCCCGACCTCTGAACGTTACCTCAGCTTCCAGCAGACATGCACGCACACTTTGCTGTCCACCGAACGGGTGGTGGCGGTGATGACTTTCCAGTTGTGCATTAAACGGCTAGCATTCCCTTAGGGGAAGGTGTTAGCAAGCCTGCCACGGCTGTGGCAGAGTGCCAGTCCAGAGACCCAAGGGCTTGTTTTGGCCACTTAGGTTCAAAGCAGGAGGACCATCATGGTGGTGGGATTGTGTGATGGAGGAGACTGCTTACCTCAGGGCACCGGGAAGCAGAAGGGTCACGGGAAGAGATTCAGGACAGAACACACCTCCCAAGAACCCATTTCCTTTTTCTCTTTCTTTTCTTTTGAGATTTATTTATTTATATGAGTACACCGTCGCTGTCTTCAGACACACCAGAAGAGGGCACCAGATCTGATTATAGATGGTTGTGAACCACCATGTGGTTGCTGGGAATTGAACTCAGGACCCCGGGAAGAGCAGCAGTCCATACTCTTAACTGCTGAGCTACCTCTCCAGCCCCATCCAAGATCATTTCCAGTGATCTGCTTTCAATCAGACTCTCCCCACCCCCAACCCCCCCTTTCTAGAAGACTCTACAACTTCTCTGTAATGCCCACAAGTCTGCTGATGGATTAACTAGTTGATTATGACAAAACCTCATGATACAGTCACCTTCTTAGTGACCTGAGCTTCTAGTGGGAAGCCAAGCCTTTCACACGTGACTTTATATCTACACGGTATAAATACACTGGAAGGAGTCCCTCCCTCCCTCCCCTTCCCCCCCTTTCCCCCTCCCTTTCCCCCCCTCCCTTTCCCCCCCTCCTTCCTTCCCTTCCTCCCTTCCTCTACCCTTCCCTTCCTCCCTCCCTCCTTCTGCCCTCCCCCACTCTCCCTCCCTCCCTCCCTCCCTCCTTCCTTCCTTCCTTCCTTCCTTCCTCAGACTCTTATAAGATAGGAATTTTAATTTCCCCAGTGAGATTGTAACTCCTGTCCTTCACTAGCAATATCATTGTCCCTTGGATAGAGACAAATGACAGGCCATGTGCCAGGGAGAAGGGACTCAAAGCCCCTGTGTTGTCTTCATAGGCTGTGGTGGGGCCTGCATCCTGGGGCACTTGCTCTTGTCCTGGCCACACCGTCCACTTGCCCTATGACCTCAGACAAGCTGGTGGCCACCTGCCAATCAGGCGCGTTGTTTTTGTGCCCCAAGCTCTAAGGGTCCCCTCCCCCTCCCAGACTGGTGCCATCTTCCCTGCTGGGAATAAAAGGTGGCTGTTACTTGTCTCCTGCGGAGTGGTGACACAGAGGGCGGATCCCTCATACCCAGCCCTTCCTGCTGGGCCCTCCTAGAGGACCAAGGCTGATTTGCTTTACTTAGTAACCAAATATTGACCTCACCCTGGCACTGGTTCTTGTCTAACCTTTGGGTCTGTTCTGGTTCATATCTCCCTTAAAGAAACCCAGCATTGTGGGCAGGTGCTATGGCATGCTGCCAGGGTGAACCATACCCACCTGTACCCACCCACAGACGGCCACCTGTGCTGGAGGGAGCTGTCAGCTCCCTGTTGATGGGAGGTTGTTGTGGGGCCCAGAGAATGAAAGGTACCTGCCAAGAAGCACCCAGCAAGGTGGTGGCAGGCCCGGCCTTGACACAGGGATTCTGTTCCGTGACTGAAGGCACTCAGGCACCCCCTTATTGTGGGACCTCAAGTGCACCCCTCATTCCTGCTGAGACCCCAAGGTAGAGGATGTTTGGTCCTAAGAAAGGCTGGAACCCTCTGAGACGAGGGAACTTTGAATCTGGGGATGGCGTTAGCCAGAGTAGATGGTGCCTTCTGTAGACGGGCATCTTCAGTAGGTAGCAGGGCACTCCTGGCTGCCATTCTGTTCCTGTGGGGACCCTATGGTGTGAGAGAAGCTTGCAGCACGGAAAAATGAGGGTGGCCAGCTGCTCTCCCTGCCACAGATGCCAGGATTCGGTGCTAAATGCAGCCTTGGAAGCCTGAGATGGGGCATGTTCATTCCCTGGTCGGAAATATTCTATGCTGGTCTAGGCCAGCATCAGCAGAATGATCGCACCGTCAGGACAGGTCAGGGGATAGTGGGAGGGCTCCTCCGAAACCCAGGCTGCAGCCGGAGGTGAGCAGCTCTGCAGGGACCGCTGAGGTGAACACAGGGCTCTCCGGAAATGGGAGGAGATGGTTGAGAGGCAAGGGCAAGTTCTTCAGGGGGTGAGGCTCAGGCATCTCTTGGAGAGTTCAGCCGGGAGGCAGTGAGCAGATGGTCCCAGGAGACCATCCTGTTTGGAAACTGTCCCGCAGGAGTAGATAGTAGGGGAACCATCTGCAGCAGACCTGGTACCTTAGTGCCACAGTTCAGAGAGTGGAGAACCTGCCCTGCCCCTCTGGTCAGCCACAATCGTCCAGGGTACCAAACTAGAAGTGGCCAGAACTGTGGTCCTATTGCCCCATGAGCTTGACCAGCCTCTAGGAGAGATGAGGCTCAGGTACACGCTCCAAGGAAGCTGCTCCTAGGTGGGGCCTGACCTCTGACCTCTTACACTAGGACCTCGCTCTGTTTGCAGGGGCCAGGCTGGCCTGCTCCTTCCCGCCCCGTACCTATAGGACTGGCACACAGCCTGGGGCAGCAGTGAAGTCCCGCCCACCCTTCCAACATCCAGATCTAAGTTATTCATCTCCCTCATGGACAGCCCTCTGCTTGTGGTGACCACAGTGAGGTCAGTGCCATGTATGGAGTGAATGGCCCACTTGGAATTCAGACCCACAGCTTGTGCTGGTGGAGACTTGGAGGAGCTGGGAGAAGATTATAAATACCCTCCTTCCCAACAGGGCTCTAGCCCCCCACATTCCAGAGTCTGTCTACCAACTCCCTCCAAGCAGCCCCATGTGGGGTGCCCAGCCTCTTGCTTACAGACGATGGCCCGAGGGACTCAGGGGACTAGTCACTGGCACAGGGTCATATACCTGTGAGGTATGATAAGCTGCCAGGTGCCATGCAGGAAGTGGAGGGTTTTTCAGGCCGTGCCCAAGGCCAAAGGTGACCTTTGAGGCCTGGCAGTCTGTGACCCCCCTTCCTCGTCGTGGAACCTTGGGTACAAAGGTTCCAACTATATTTCCGGGTGATTCCTCTAGCCAAAGGGTCACTAAGTGAGCTGGTTGGCAGTGCCTTGTATCTCAGTGCTAGCACCCGCAGTGGCTGCCACCCACTTATACACGCGCTGCCCCATGTCTCGGGAGGTTGGGGAGCCTGGAGAGATGTCCCTGCGGAGCGCGCATAGGCACACAGACTCACCTTTGACTGGCACGGTGCCACCCTTTTCCCGGGGTCTGGTCCTAGCTCCCGCCTTCCCTGCATCTGTAGCGCTTCTTAGCGACTCCCACAGTGATGTGGTGGAGGCAGACGTTCAGATGAGTTTGGGTTAGCCCTGCATAAACCCTGCACAGCCTTCCCACAGCAGAACATCGGGCTAAGGAATCCAGAGACCTCTCAGTCCCTACAGCATCTTCCAGGGCGCACGTTTGCCCGCGGTTGTAAGTGAAACCAGGGCTTTGCGTGTGTGTGCGCATGAGAGCAAGTGCAGGCGTCAGTTTCCCACGGCTGCCTTCGCTAGCTACAGCTTCGGAGGCCCAAACAACCTCAGGTTCTTTGACTCTTGAGGTCAGAAATGCCGAAGAGAAATGATTCCAGGGAGATCCCCTTCTCCCACTTTTCCTAGCTTCTAGAAGTCTCGGCTTCCTGAGTTCAGCTGGAACATTGGTCAGGCTTGGTCTTCATCATTCATGCCAGAGAGTTAGCTCACCTCTCCTCTTTGAGCAGTCGCCTTGATCTCGCTGGAGTCCCCTTTGCCACGGAAGGGGGAGGGGCGTTCACACACCCTCAGGACCACAATGATGATGATGTGAGTCTCTTTGGGGGTCGTGCTCTTCTGCTGAACTCTGCTGTCACCCAGGCTGACCCTACACAGAACAAAACCTTCCTGCTGTCATTAGGGAAAACTGAGGCACGAGGGCACATGGAGGGTGGTGCTGGGGCTCTTGGCCCCGGCCCACTGCCTTTCCTCTTCTTGGTGTACCTGTATGTGTGTATGTGTGGTTGGTGTATGTGCTTGCTGGTTTGGGTGTGTGCACATGTGTGTGCAGGTGTCACGGATGTGTGTAGAGAGGCCAGAGGTCAATGGCAAGTGTCGTTCTTGGTCACCCTCCACCTTTAGCTTTTGAGTCTGGGTGGGTGTCTCCCCAAACCTGGGGCTTACGGATTCAGCTGACCTGGGCTGGCTCAGACTGGTCTCTACTCTCCTTGGGCCTCTGTGCCCACACTGGGTTATGAGGCACATAGCAATGTGAAGGGCTTTTTCCATGGGTTCTGGGGACTTGAACTCAGGCCCTCATGATTGCTCAGCAAGTGCTTTACCCACTGAGCCTTCTCCCCAGCCCCAACACCGCTCCTTCTCACTGGTCTCCTGTGCACAACACCTTTACCAGTTCCGGTGGCTGGAGAATACCTCTCCCACAGGAAGCTCTGCCAGGCCGGGCTTGTCCCTAATCTGTTCACCCACCCTGCTGTTGGTTAGATGCTGTTTACAACCCTGCCTCTCTCTTCCCTAAGCAGAGCCTCACCGTCCTGTTTAATTAATTGCAGGGATGCTGTCTCCCGGGAGACGGAGTCACAGCCCTGTCACGCCCTCTGGATGGTCTGGGCCTTCTGCCCTCTTTTCCTGGCATGGGTAAAGGACTGGGACTAGGAAGGTGCTTGTCCAAGTTCATAAAGCAGGTGGGTCAGAGAGCCGCTGCTGACAGGTGGCTTCCTCCTGCCAGCAGGCTTCCTGTCCACCCTCATACAGACTTGCCTCCCGCCTCCCGCAGGCTCCCTCCCAGATCTGAGGTATCCGCGGAGGTCTTTGTTAGGGACTTCTGCAGGCCTGCTAGGAACGGGTCCTGGCAGTGCTAGGAATGGGTCCTGGCAGTGGGACCCATGGGCATCAGGGGTTCCTTGTTTTGTGTTTTGGGGGCCTGTTGGATGACAAGGCTTTTTACCTGTAAACGATTACTAACCAACATGAGGAGTAGTAAGCTTAGGGGACAAAATGGCCATCAGTCCACATGGCACCCCTTGCCCGCTACACTGACAGCAGCAAGGCATGCTGGCCTCAGATCTTTTCTTTCTAAGCAGCAGCTCCACAGGCAGAGCAGGGGGCGGGGGGGTTGTCGCTGTGTGTCTTCTGTTTTCCCCCAAGAACTGCCGTCTGGCACTCTTCCTTCTTGTGTATGGTTTTTCATTCTTCCTGTCTGGCAGTTTGTCTGTAAACAGTATATGGCCGTGCTCCGCAGGGTTCCAAAGCCTTACATAAATGGGGTCGCTAGCGTACCCTCAGTGTGAGATGCATCCTTGTCAGCCGTAATATTAGGAGGTGCTTATCTTTTATCACTATTTGACCACTCTTAGGTCTGGCCTCCCGGGGAGGCCATGCTGCCGGATGACCCGTACCTGTGTCTTTGTCTACCGGTGTCTCAGTTTCTGGAAGGACTGAGCCTTTCAGCTGCAGAAAGCCAGCCAGGTACCCTGTCCCCCTGAGCAGCCAGCGGCCCTCCCACCACCCCCTGTGGCTCACGGCTGGCACTGTCCTTTCCACCTGTCAGTGGCTGACGCCCCACATGGGATGGGTGGCTAGGGTCTTCTCACCTCCGTGGCCTCTCGGTCTCCTGTGCGGAGTTCTTTGCTTTGTTTTCGTGGGGTTGGCCACTCTGAAGCGGGCCTTACTGTGCCGACTCCGGGCGGGCCTGCGGCCACTTGGCTTCCAACGTTGGCGAAGCATCTGTTTCTAATTTCCATGCGGTTCATACAGTCTGTGACTTTTTCGTTGTCATTTTCTTAGTTAAGAAATGCTTTTCTCTCATGGTTAAATTTTTTTTTTTATCCAATTGATAAGATATAATTGCCCACCTAAACATACAAAGCCCTGTACACATCCATCCCTTAACATTCATAACAACCTGTAAAGGTGCAGCGAGCGTGGAATCTTAACGTCAGCCTCCATATTGTCTCTGCCTACTTTCTCTCATGGTTAAATTTAATAGAATGATATAAAGATGAAAATCAATATCGGGATGGAATCCATATACTAAAAATATATGTGTGTTTCTATAGGTGTTTATACATACACACAACACTTCTACATGTAGAAAAACATGTAATTCAATGCCTTTTATTTATTATTTGAAGCATTACATCCATATACATCCATCCATACATGTATATATATGTATAGCGCGTGTGCGTGTTTGTTTGTGTGCACGTGTGTGCGTGCGTGTGTGCACCACAGCATATGTACCTCAGTCAGAGACTAACTTGCAGGAGTTGGCTCTCCTCCATCGTACGGGTCCTGGGAGTATAACTCAGGTTGTCAGGCTTGGTAGCCAGCACCCTTACCCACTGAGCGGTCGCACCAGCCCTTGTTTATTATTTCAAGACGGAGTCTTATATAGCTCAGGCTCCTGAACGCTGGGGTTACAGGGGTGCAGTGGCAGCATACTGGCCCAGTGAGTTTTAGTCTCAGCACTGTGAAGCCATCACCACCACCCAACCTCCTATTATTGTCTGCACTGCAGAAGGAAACCCACCCCCATCAGGACCCTCTCCCCACCCCTCTCTGCTCCAAGGCAAGCCGAGGTCCTCTCACCTCTAAGGGTTGCCTCTTAGGACAGTCTATGCAAATGGTGTGACACAGGCTGCGTGTTGGCATATGCCTGTCGTCCCAACACAGGAGGCTCAGGAGGGCAAGGCCAGCCCGGGCCACACGAGACCCCTGTCTTAGAAAGTAAAATGAAATACCAGCTTCTTTCCTGTGGCATTGCTCGGCCCGGGTCACACAGATCATGGCGGCATTAGCTGTGTTTTACAGTGGTTTGTCATGTATCACTAACTTACCTTTCTGGAACCGCTTTCTGTGCGTGATGCGAGGTGGGCTGGGCACTGCAGTCAGTGGGAACCCTTCCCCTCTCCCCACCAGCACCGTGTAACCCACCCCCTGAGGGGTGCCAGCTTTCTGGGAGTCCAGTCTTCCTCCCCTGCTTCCTCTCCCTACGGTGCTGGCCAGGTGGCGCTCTTCCTCAGACCCTAGAGTCCCACCACGAGGTTTCCCCGGACAACTGGGCATGTTCTTGTTCTTGCTGCCTCAGTGAAGTCCTGTCCAGGATCTGCCTGGAGCCCTCCTTTATCTTACTGTGGGGCACTGGATCCCCATCCCTGCTGCTCCCCCCACTTCCCACATGCTGGCCCCCTAGCTGCACTTGTCACCCCTGCGTACAGCTGGAATGTCCCTGGTGTGTCCTTGCCCTCCATCCTTCCACAGTTCCTGGCTCTGGGGACTGGAGTGCCATCTATCAGTGGCTTTCTTGGTCTCTTGATGTCAGCTGAGGTTTGGTGGCCACACCCCCATCTCAGCACTTGCTGTTTCTGTGCTCAGATCCAGCACAGTGCTGGGGACTGGACTGAATTTGACTCTGTCAGGGCCAGAAGGCTGGGGAGGCAGGGCAGCCCACTGTTACCAGCCCTTAGGGTACATTAGCATCACCCAGAGAATCTTTAAAAACATATATTGATGCCCAGTACCCCCACCCCCACTCAGTTATCCCCACAGAGATCAGATCCTAAAAGCTCCCCAAGGGTAAGAGTCAAGGTGTGCCGTGTAGCTGGGTGCTGAGAGCCATGGGCTCTGTCCTGACCAGCTGACAGTGCACATGGTCATTGTTATAGGTGACACTGGGGCAGGCAGTGAGGAGGGTGTTGTGAGTGTGTGGCTGCCCTTGGCCTACTCTGCCCCCCACCAGCCCCCTTTCATGTCTGGGTATAGATGAAGATACAAGATACAAGAAAGAATACTCTTCTCCCCTTGTCCCCTGGCTTGAGACAGTGATACAGTTAAAGCAACTGTCTTAATTAACATCTGTCGGTCTGCCTAGCTACCTGTCAGAGAGAGAGAGAGAGAGAGAGAGAGAGAGAGAGAGAGAGAGAGAGAGAGAGAGAGAGAGAGAAAGTGAGATGGCATGAATGGGTGCATGTGCCAAATGGGTATACCTTGGTTCATGTGTGGACTCTGAGGACAACTTTTTTTTTTTTTCCCGGAGCTGAGGACCGAACCCAGGGTCTTGAGCTTGCTAGGCAAGCGCTCTACCACTGAGCTAAATCCCCAACCCCTGAGGCCAACTTTTGAGAGTCAGGTCTCTCACTATGTGGAGTCTAGGGATTGGACTCAGGAAGCACTTTTACCCATGAGCCATCTTTCTGACTTGTCTGTCTGTCTGTCTAATCTACCTCCCTCCCTCCCTATCTTATTATGTATTTTGTAGAGGAACACATTTGTTGAACGACCCTTTCACAGGGGTCACCTAATATCAGAAAACACAGATATTAACATTATGACTCAACAACAGTAGCAAAACTTCAGTTATGAGTAGCAACAAGATAGTTTTATGTTGGGGAGGAGCAATACAGCTCTCCCACAACATGCGGAACTGGATTAAGGGAATATGGAGGAAGGTTGAGATAGAACCTTCCTCACTCCAAGTCTAGCCAGGTCTAGGGTTTCCGACTCACCCGGTAGTCTTGAAATGGAGATCCTGGAGAGAAGAAGGGATGGGGTTAATGAAGTCCAGAATAGGGCCCCCAGAGCCTGGGCTTCCTTGTACTGTGAAGACAATTCTGCTGTGAGACAGGAGGAGAGGGAAGGACAGAGTGGCGGCTTTCGAAACCCCAGAAAAGTCGCAAGCTTGGGACATGGCAGATGTTCACTGAGACTCGTGGTTGTGACTGGGAACACGATTCTCTTCTCGGCACCCACCTGGACACTAGAACCCTGCAGCAGTCGAGGTGCCCTGCACCATCCTGCCTGCACACCCCGTGGTGTAGACTGTGGCACTGGGTGAGAGCGCCCCTGCTCTCCTAACCTGCCTGGCCAGGTGCTTCCTGATACAGCTCCCACCAACTTCTTGTAAACAGCGCCTGCGACTCTCGGGACTACAATGGCAGCCAGAAGGCGATGGGGACCCACACAGCTTCCGTGCTCACGGGCTCTGGCACACTATCAGGTGCCACATGCTGTATTTGCTCTGTGTGGTGTCAGCACCAGCTTCCTGTACTGTCTTAGTTAGGGTGTTACTGCTGTGAGCAGATACCATGACCAAGGCAACTCTCATAAGGACAGCATTTAATTGGGGCTGGCTCACAGGTTCAGAGGTTCAGTCCATTATCATCAAGGCGGGAGCAGGGCAGCATCCAGGCAGACATGGTGCAGGAGGAGCTGAGTTCTACATCTTCACCCTAAGGAAGCCAGGAACAGACTGAGCATCCTTGGGCAGCTAGGAGGAGGGTCTCTAAGCCCATCTCCACAGAGACACACTTCCTCCAACTGGGCCACCCCTTCCAATAGTGCCACTCCCTGGGCCAAACAGACGCAAACCATCACACAGCCGGTCTGCCTTTTGTCTGCCTCCTCTCCTGGGGCTATAACTCTTCTGCAGACAAAGTTGTCCCTGTCACTCATTCATTAAGCTAGAGCCCCTCCCAAAAGGGGATGCTCTCCTCTCCCGGTCCCAGGGGTGTCTGGCTTTGCACTCTCCCGGCAGACAGCCTTCTCTGAAACGCAGAATCTTGCCACCTACCTGGCAAGTCCCTGAGGAGCTAAGGCCAGAATGAACCCATCCAGCCTTGAGGAAGGGAGGCGGCGCCTTCTTATGCAGTCTTAATGGCCTTACCGCAGACTTGCTAGGTCTCTCCCTTGTTCTAGAGACTTCCACCCAGAAGAGGCCAGTCAACAATTCCTTCTTCTCCCCAAGCAAGAGAAGCCTGAGTTACCAGCCTCTGGTAGCCTGAGTCACTGTGAAACTCGGTGGTTCTTCTGAGTAGACTTGTATGAGCTAGCCGTGCAAGGGCTCCTGCAGCCGAGGAGCTCAGTTCGGGAGCCAGACCTTTCTGACCTGACGCATAGGCGGCAGCTACCAGGAATCACAGCCCCGGACCATCTGCTGTTGAGCAGAAAGCGTGGTCAGGCTGCCACAGGGAGCCCTGAGGAAGGCTGCCTGGGGGAGAGGAGGCCACAGATCTGTGCCCTGGTGTCTGCGGTGAGACTTAGCTACCACTTGCTCCCAGGACCTAATGCAGCCTTTCCACCTCCCCAAGCCCTCATTCCTTTATCTGTAAGCTGGGGGAGTCCGATGACAATGAGGAACGGGGACGTGGTTGGAAATACGGTTGGTGCTTGCTTGAAAGATCCTGTCCGATGGTGCTTGAGGTCCCAAGAGGCCTGAGAGGAGAGTCCAGGACCTGCTCTCACTGGCCCTGTCCTGCCTACATGACTCCGGGAGTCCCTGGGCTTTGTTGATGGACTCCCTATGCAGTGTAAGGTCTGAGGGGATCAGTGGGAAGAGTGGACTTGCACGTGCTGGGAGGGAGCTGGGAAGGCAGAGGTTGTGGTCGCTCTGTGGTAAAGGAGTAGGGAAGTCCACCCTCAGACCTGCCCTCCTTACTTTCCCTGGCCCACTCGGGCTGTGTGTCCCGGTTTGTCTCAGAGAAAGGTACCTCAGGCTTTTCTTACACAGGCTTCACAGGCCGAGTGTATGTGGGGAACCTTGTCTTCCCCTGCACAGCCAAGTCCAGGGCTGGGAGGAAGAACCCAAGGATGCACGAATCTGCCTCATGGGAGAGATATACCCTCAGACTGGCCTTCGTCCTGCCTGGCCAGAGGGGGAAGGGGCCTGTGAATGACAGAAGTCCTTTCTTTTTTTTTTTTTTTTTTGAGCTGAGGACCGAACCCAGGGCCTTGCACTTGCTAGGCAAGGCCCTCTACCACTGAGCTAAATCCCCAACCCCCAGAAGTCCTTTCTTTTTTTTTTTTTTTTTTAAAGATTTATTTATTTATTATATATATAAGTACACTGTAGCTGTCTTCAGATACACCAGAAGAGGGCATCGGATCTCTTTACAGATGGTTGTGAGCCACCATGTGGTTGCTGGGAATTGAACTCATGACCTCTGAAAGAGCAGTCGGGTGCTCTTAACTGCTGAGCCATCTCTCCAGCCCCAGAAGTCCTTTCTTAAAGTTACCCTTCCGACCTGTGCCGTCCGCAGGCCACCACTGACAAGACCAGCCCCTCCCAATGTAGAGGAAGGAGAAGGCGGCTACATCAACTGGACTGGTGGCTTAGTGGCCCCATGAGCCAAATCCCGGAGCCCCCCATAGCTCCTAGGCACAATCCCCTTGGAGGGGACCTGGGGCTAGAGATACCACGTGTCCAGCTCGCCTGCTAATGATCTGGCAAGAGGTCTGGTTGTCCCCAGACCTTGCAGATGGGTGACAAAGTCAGGGCAGTGAGATGTCAGGATCTTGCTCAGAAGGAAGGGTTGCTACGGAGGCAGCACTGGAGGGGAACCCAGAGAGGAAGCACCACTTCCCACTTTTCTCCTCAGCTGTAGCAGGCCCTGTTGGCGCCCTGCCCATCTCCTCAGGCCCTCACAGCTTCCGAGCTCTCTGCCCACTTCACTCGACTATCCCGAGGCCTTCCGTGTGGAAGTGCAGTGTCGTGCCCCGACCCCAGCCCCCCTCTCTAATTGGGCGCTGTCCTTGATGCTCCCTCCCCACCCTGAGAGGCCACTGGGGCTGACTCTGCTGCCCTTTAACTGGCTTCTTCTGTCTCTCACTTCTCTCTGTCTGTCCCCGGGCTTCCTGGGGTCACTCCTTGAATAACTCCCACCCTTTCTTCATTCTTTGAGAGCTGTAACTGCTGCTGCTGCTGCTGACTGTGGGAGCTCATGGCCTCAGAGCCAGGGACGGGAGGCTGGAGAAGAGGCTGAGGTGGTAACATCCTGCCAGGAAGGGAAGGCAAACTGTATGGGCCATGTGACCTAGACCCTCCCCACGGGCTCTGAGCAGCTTGTGGGACAAGCCCAGGGCACCGGAGAGGGAGCGGGATCAGTGTCTATCAGGAAGTCTGCCCGCAGGTTCCCTAGGAAGCAGAGCATGCCCATGGACGGAAAAACGGGGGTTGGGAGCAGTAGGAGGGGGGCTGGAGTCTGCTGCTAGGAAGCCAGCTATACAGCTATACAGAAACTGGACTGGTGGGTGTCCAGAGGATCCCAGAGGACACCTTAGCCAGCTCTTCACAGGCCGCTCCTGTGGGCACTTGCTTCATTTTTGCCTGCAAGCAGGTGAGCTGGGAAGTGGTGTTTCTCTCCCTTGTGGCCCAGCCCTCGTTACTGTAGAGGGGGGAGGGGCGGGCTGGGATTAATTTAATTACCCGCTGGTCTCCTGGAGCCTGGGAGGCACCTGATGAGCTCATGAGTGAGTCTTAGGGCCAGCGAGGAGCGAGGAGTGTGAGCCTCCTCAGGGAGCAAGTGTCCAGCCTTGCAGCCCCAGCCGGTGGCAGCCTCTCTTAGTGACCTTCCTCTCTGCTCCTGACCCAAGGGGAGCCCAGAGGCCCAGCTGCCTGGCACTGAGAGTCTGGTTTGGGAGACGGGCTCATACACGGAGAGCCTGAAGCTTAAATGGCTGGTGTGTGTGTGGGTGGGTGGGGAGAGGCTAAGAGGTGGGAACGAACCTACTATTCTAATTCAAAAGGAAGTTCTCTTCTTGCTCCGGAATTATTTGAAAATCGACTATAAATGGTATAAGTTAAAAAAAAAAAAGAAATCACAAGTTCCTCATGTGAACCACAGCACTGACTGAAAGAGTAAATGCTACCTACAAGCCAGAGGCTTCTCACTCACTCAGCAGGAATCTACGGAGGGAGGTGGACGGGCAGCCCTGCTTACTTTCCAAATGGTTCTATGGTTGTAAGGGGCAGTGACAGTGGACCCGTTAACATCTTCACTTGGTGGTACTGGCTGTGTCTCTCCCTCGGTTGGGGACTGAGCCTGGGGACCGAGTAGTATCCAGTAGAGTGGTGTGCAGGAAACTTCGTGTCTCTCTGAGAGCAAGCCACCTTCACTCCAGAGCTCTGCCCAGTGTGGTCCCGGAGGCTGGCCTGCAGAATGGGCCTAACCTTGAAACTCAAGGGTTTCTCGAAGTATTGGCTGGCTTCAAGCGCTCTGTGTTTCCAAGGCTGCGCGCGCACACACACACACACACACACACACACACACACACACACACACACACACACACACACCCGTCACCTCTGGAGAGTCAGGTTTATAGGCACACACCATCACACAGTTTGTAGAGTGCTGAGGACTGAACCCAGGACCTTGTGCACGGTAGGCGGGCACCCTACCAACTGAGCTACATCCCTAGCTCTTACAGGGGCGGGCTTCGTCCCTGGACCCATTGCTGCACAGCTGGTGTCCCCTCAGCAGGTCATAGTATGAGAGTCCCATTTGTTCCACGGTCTCAGAGAGACCGGACAGATCCTGAAGGTGGAGCCCTTTCCCAGCATGCCTGTGTGTAGAGTCACTGCAGGAGTTGCTCTTGGGCACCAGCTGACCCAGAAGTCAGCGGAGGCATCCCCCAACCCCCGCTGCTGCCAGCCTCTGCGAATGGCTAGAGTCCTCATCAGGGCCTTATAGGCAGGGCTCCAGCGAGGGACCGGTCTAGCCCGTCTTGGGTTATTTGAGTTAGTTTCCTACGCTTCCCTGGAGTGTGTGAGCTGTGCAGCGAGGCTGGGCCCCCAGGTAGCATTGCCCATCGGAGCTACCCTGTGCCCGGTACTGTTGTCATTCCTGAGGGTGTGCTGGTTGGGCCTTACCAGGGAGCTGCCCTCCTCTCCTCCCCTGTAAAAGGCTCCACATTCCTAAGAGGTGACTGTAGGGAATGAGGAGGAGGGCGGTTCTGGTTTTTTGTTCTCCAGCCTGTGGGCTGAGCCTCCTTGCTTCCCAGTCCCCACACTTTTTCCTGTTCTGGGCTGTACCACGGATCTAGGCTGAGTGGGTGGGGGTTCCTGAGGGTGCTTTAGGTACCCCCTGGGGAACAAAGTGTTTACTACCAGGCAGGTCAGAGCCCACCCACATGAGCCTAGGCATTCCTGGGGGCCTTACGTTCCTTATGGTCAGCGGTGGGCTTCATGGGCATTCCTTTTCAGAGCCGGTGGGTAGGAGGAGGGCAGGATGACAGCATGAGGCATGAGGACATCAAGGGCAGGCTTCCCCGGGGTCTCGCTGGCTTCATGCTGGAAAGGACAGATGCCTCATATTCTCATGGTTGACGTGCCTGTCCTGTCCACTGCAGATCCCAGCCCCTTCTGTCCACCTTGTAGAAGCCCAGGGAGTTTATTCCCCAGCCCTACCCCGAGGTGGACGCAGTAGCCGGCTTTGCTCAGTGTGTCTGCTGCCCCCGCCTTGCTCTGAGGCCGAGGGTTAGAGTATGAAGTACCTGGGAGACCCTGCATCCTTTAGGAGAAGGGATCCAGGCAGCGAGCCCCAGCTGGCCACTTAGCCTCATAGCCTCTAGCCCAAGGTACAGTAGTACCAGGTACTGGGCGTCCAACTGACTGAGTTATCCCAGACCATCATTCTCACAGGGCGCTTGGGACAGGCCCTGCAGAGGTCTCACAGGTTTCCGCTTGTGTCTTCCCTGCCTGACTTCTGGTCCTTGAGTCCTTCAAGCCTTCCACTGCAGCCTGGGCTGAGGATGGTCAGCCCACACCCCCATGCTGCTGGGGAGGAAGGCAGGGCTGTGGGGTAGACAGGCGGGGGCAGCAGAACGGGCTGGCAGGCAGTGAGACTTCTGCTGGCTTTTCTGAAGGGATAACAAAGCAGGGGCAATGTGGTGAGGGTGGGTGGACTCTTTCCTGGGATGTGTTAAAAGTGGGGTTGCCTGGGCCCCATGATTGGCGATGGAGGAACTCCCCACAAGTGTCCACTTTGGGAGTGGAAAAGGAGGTGGGGGTGGAGGAGGGAGCACAGAGCCTAGGGTGTGGGCTTTTTTTTTTTTTTTTTTCTTTTTTTTCGGAGCTGGGGACCGAACCCAGGGCCTTGTGTTTGCTAGGCAAGCGCTCTACCACTGAGCTAAATCCCTACCCTGGGTGTGGGCTTTTTAATTTCCCCCTACTTTTGCTCCTCTGGAAGCCCTGAGCCCTTAGCCTATGGCATTGCGCGTCGCTGGAATCCAGGGAGGGTCTTTCCACCTCAGCTGCTGTCTGCACATCAGTAACAAAGGCATGCCCAGACACACTCTCTACCCATCCACTAGGCTCTCCCACCTCCTCGAAGATGACTGTCTCCCCACTACATAGTAGAGAGGGGGCTCCTGAACTTTGGGCCCTGAGGAGGCTGTCTCTGGCTGTGGGATATCTATGCCAACTACTCTTGGACCCAAAACATCTTGGAATCCAATTGGAAGGAATCACCCCCGGGGGTTGTAGACCAGGGAGCACACCATCACCCTCCTGGAAACCAGACTTCGAGAACCACATGGAGGGAGTGCTAGGCTAGAGTGGGGTTGTGCCCCTTGGGTGAGTTCCTGGTGGCTAATGCCTCTTCTTCCCTTCCTCTTTTCAGATCCCTCATCCACCTACATCAGGCCGTTGGAGACCAAGGTGAAGCTGTTGGATGGTGACAAACTCCCCCCTCAGGTAAGTGGATCACCAGGGTATTGGCTGTAGGGGTAATGGCCATCCCATCTCCAGTTTCTCTGTGGCTCCCATAGCTTCCTCCCTAGCCCCTCCTAGAAAGCCTTGTCACAGTCCCACTCCTCGCTCTAATCCAGGCTCCTGGGTGGCTAGGGCTTGCCCACATGGCTAACTGCTGCTCGCCCAGTGTCTGTAAGCTCGGTATGGCTGGCACTGAGCCCAATGGCAGCGGCGGCGACAGGCGAATGGAGGTAGACTCCCACGGGACCCCTAACCCTGCCTGCCAGTTCCTCACTAGGTCTACCTTCCTAGCTTCCTGGCCTAACCCTGCTCATGTGCATAGTTGGGGTTGTGGGTCCACGCAGGGAGAGCAGCCTCAGGATGTCAGCTGAGGGACTTGGTCAGGGCGGCTGGTGGAGAGGAGGTGTCTACTGGAAGGGAGTGGAGCCTCTCGTGGACCATGACTGGACACGGAGGAGAAACCAGCAAACACCTCTGCAGTTGCTGGGGACGTCAGAGGGCCTGGTGACGAGAGGCTGTGGCATTCTCTGATTTAGACAAGTCCCTCCAGCCTACCCGCTCCTGGACTCACCCCTGGCTTCATCTTTTTTTTTCTTTTTTCTTTTTTTCGGAGCTGGGGACCGAACCCAGGGCCTTGCGCTTGCTAGGCAAGCGCTCTACCACTGAGCTAAATCCCCAACCCGCCCTGGCTTCATCTTAACCTCTCCCTCCTCTGTTATACCTGCTGGTATGACGTAAGTGGCTGTCCCCAGATGAGACAGCCTTGGAAACTGCTCCGATGCCTGGCCCTGTTGCCATGTGCCCTGCTGGGCTCGATGCCTACACAGGAAGACCATGACTCCTCTATCCACAGGTGGCTGTTGGGAGGCTCACATCCCAGTGGTGAATTTAGTCCACTGTGTCGCCTCCATAGGCCTCCCTGCTGAGGCTGGTGTCTTGCCTGGTGGAGCAGGATGGGAGCCTGACTGCACACAGTTGCTATGGGACCGCGTGGGGCGGTAGCAGTGGTGGTGGGGGTTGGGGGGCAGTGGTGCCAGCAGTATTGTGGAGCCCGGGGCAGCACCTGCTCTGGAGAAGGTCCACACCCACCTGGAGGGAAGGGAGTTGTTCGTGCCAGCGCCCACTCCCGCTTGACGGGCCGCTGCTTGTTGAGTGAAGGATGGCATCCCATGCCAGGGCCCCAACTCTGGCCCTATGGTTTCCGGGCAGTGTTGGCCTCGGTATGACCTTTGTTCCTGTGGAGGGGCAGATGAGGAGTCCCCTTTCAAGGTCAGGATGCTGTTCCCACCGTCCTTTGCACAGGAAGTGTGTTCTACCGCCTAAACAAAGAACAGCCCGTGTCCTCCCCCCCCCCCCCCCCATTTTCACAGGGATTGGGGTTGTGCTTGATATTTTGTCTCTGCTCCCGGGGCCACTTTGTCCCATTGGGAACCTGTACCCTGTTTCAAGTGTTGGACCAGGCTGTGGACTTGTACAACAGGTAGATATGAAAGCCATGCTGTAGCAGTCCTTCTGCCCTTCCCTACCCCCTCCCTGGGGCAGCCACAGTCCCACATGGAAGCCCTCCCTACCCATGGCTGTGTCCCCTTGCCTTATGTCCCCAGTGCCGGAGGCCGAGCCTTCGGCCCTGAGCAGTGGCCAGCTCTGTCCTGGCCCCACCCCTCCAGGGATTAGCTCCTACTGTTCGGGGCCTCCTCTGTGCACACCGTTAGGTGTGTCTCCACTTACTCCAAGCTTTCTTGGCCCCGAGCTGTCTGTCTTGTTCCTTCCTGCAGATTCCCGTCCCTCCTCCCCGCCTGACTGCCAACCGCCTGAGGAAGGGCTCTCAGAGCCCCAGTGGCTTCATCCCTGCCTCTGTCCCCAGCCATAGCTGAGTTGTGCGTGAGCTTGGGAAACCCCCAGCTCTCCCCACCCAGTCTCCTAGGCCCAGAAAGGGAGGCTGACTCTCACCCAGGCTCAGGAAGGTCTGGCTGCTCCGAGGGAGCAAGAGGACCATCAATCTGTACAGGCCCCCATGCTGTGGCTGCCTGCTGGACAGCCTTTGGGCATCTTGAGGGAGGAGTTGATGGTGGTAGGACAGCCTCCGCCCTCACTCCTCAGCCACGGGGCCCTGGTGTGTGGAATTTCATGATTCTGTCATGAAATCATATCCAAACAGAAACCCCCCAGCTCCTCGCAAAGCCGAGAAATTGCCCACTGGCGAAAAGCAGGCATGAGGAATGTTCATAATATTGTAAGGTGATGTGTCCTTGGGGTTCAAGTGGGAGGCCAGAGAGTCTCCCCTGATCCTAACCCCCACTCCCCTCCCCCACAGCCTCTATTTGACTCCGAAACAGCTTTAATTAAAAATGTGCCAGGGTGCTCACAGGCTAAATTACTGTAGCATGGTTCATATTTTCTCTCTCGTGCCGGCTTTAAAATCTCATCAACACAGCTGCTTCCTCCAGGATGATTCATCCCAGGACTCCGTGCCCATTATTTTTCCCCCACAGCTTCTCCGTGCCCAGCCAGGACTGGGGTAGGGGCAGCTGTAATTGACGCTGGGACCCTCCAGTTAGCCACCCGCGGAGCTGATAAATGAGACCTCCAGAACCACCTCAAAGCCAGCCTCACAAAAGAGCAAGCAGCCCTGGTGTTCTCTCACCCAGGCCCAGAGGACACACTGTGGCCGCAGCTGCAGGCTGGGGGTCTGGAGGGAGGCCGTGGGCCAGCCCTCCTCAATCCCAAAACCTTCATGCTCTCCCCCCCCACACCGGACCAGGTACCACGGGGTTGCTGAATGTAGCCCGTGATGATGTCTGTACCAGACCCAGGTAGAGAAAAGGCCTGGATGGGGGAGAGCTTCCTGGCAGGGATGCTCCGTTAGTCAGCTCGGGCTGCTCTGGTTTGCTGGGGAAGCCGAGAATGCACAGTCACACTCACTCTGCCCAAGAAGCTGGAAGAAGAATTCAGGGTGTTAACAGGGTTGGTTTATCCCCAGGCCTTACTCCTGGCTTGCTGATGGCAACTGGCCCCCCGAGTCCCTCATACTTTGCCGTCTTTGACCTAATTGGTCTCTTTGAGGAGGGCAGCAGGCACCCTGATGACCTTACTTTTACTTGCTCACCTCTTTGAGGACCCTGTCTCCAAGGGGATCTCATTCCTAAGGTTCGGACTCGGTGTGGGGAGGAGGGCATTGGGACTTAACCACATGATGGGGGCAGTGTGGCACCAGCCTCGCACGAACCATCAGAAAGTGAGTTTGAGCCCTGGATGGATCTGAGTTCAGGCCATTTTCTGTCCCACTGTTACCTGTAGCTTCAGGCGAAATTAACTCCCTGTCTTTCGTGCCTTGGTTTCCTCTGAGTATGTCAGGGATGGAGACGATGGTGACAGCCAGCATAGGTCTGGTGTGGCCCTGGGAGCACTCCTGCGGGCAGTCCTTGTCTGTCTGCAGTTTCCTGATCACAAGGGCCTCTGACTGTGCGTCTTGGCAGATAACCTCTACCTGTCCCAGCACGAGGTGCTCCGTGTTGTCCCGTGTCTGAATTTGGAATAGGCCTTTTAGGAACCATTCACCACCACCCAAAACCCTGTTGACACCCCATTTCTGTTCCCCACATTCCTAAGCCCGAGGAAGGTAGGGCTGCCCATTCCCCTGTCTCTCTAAGGTTTCCCCGCCTCCTCATGGCGTTAGTTCAGCTGCGTGGTGTCTGCCATGGTGCATGACGCCTGAAACAACTCAGGGTGCTCCTGTTCTGCCCGTGTGATGTGGGCTGGCACCTTGACCCCAGCCTGGGCACGACAGTGCCACGGCTCTGGAAGACCTGAAATGCCATCTTAGCAAGGACCTGAGTCTGTCTGCCTCCTACCGGGGACCCTGTTGTCCACCCTCAGCAGAAGGGCAGGAGGACATCCAGGTGACCCGAGCAGTGAAGACTCAGGGAGCGCCTACCAGGAGTCAGATGCAGAGCAGAACCTAGAGACGGCTCACTAGCGCCACCTGTCTGCCGGGGGACACCGGGCAGCTGGTGTAACCTCTCTGGGTCCTGGTTTCCTTATCAAGGCCACTAATGTACCTGCTTTATCTGTCACTCAGACAGTTAAAGGGCCATTGTGGATAACACTGAGATGTGGGCCAGCTGGTAGTGAGGGCCATGTCGGGAGCCCCTGCCTGACCGCAGGCTATGTATACCAAGCAGAGGCCCAGGGGGTTGTTCAGTTTAGACTTACCCATCTACAGTAGGGCTTTCATACTGTAAGCCTGCATTCCCCACTCCCCGATATCTTCCTGCCTGGCCCATCTATCTCTTTCATCTCAGTCAACTGAACAGGACCCGAAAGGGTGCGGTTATCCCTATGGTCTCGGGGATCTGGCTGTCCCGTGGTTGAGCCACTCCATCGCAGGCCTCTGGTCCAGTGGTCCCTCCAGCAGGGTTGACAAGTGGGGCAGGGGAGGCGGTGCCAGCTGGGCCGGAAGTGACCTTATTACCTCATCTGAATACTAATGAAAAGAAGCCTCAGGGCCTCCAGCCAAAGCGGCTGTCCCTTTGTTCCTAATGGCCTGAAAATGAGTTAAGATTAAAGAGAAAGCAAGCAGACCCAGTTGGCATCACCGGGTAGCCTCTCAGAGCTGGCTGAGGCCTTGGGGGTACCCCTAGGCCCTTCAGGAGGCTGCATTCCCTAGAAGGGTATCTGGGCTTGTCTCAAACACTGGATGGCTTTTTAGGGTCCTCTTTTCCTAGCCCCGGGTAAACCGCCCTGGCTCACCTGAGATCCCTTGGCTTTGTCCAGTCCATGCCAGATGGCATAGGCTGGCAGGGTGATGCTGTTTTCTCTCCTTCCAGCTGCCCCGCCCCTACGGCCTCCAGAGAAGCCGGCTCCAGGTAGAGCTGCTGGGGAAGGGGTTGGGGGGTGGGGCTTGCAGTGGCCCTGAGGGGCAGGAGGAGGGCTGCTAAGTGCTGTGTGGCGGGGTGTGTCTGCAGTGTCTCCTCTCCACTTTCCTTCCTGGGAGCTGACCACTTCCAGAATGCACTAGTCCTGCCTGTGGATTCCTTTTGGGACCTGCTCCCTTTAAGCCAAAGGTGCTGGCTGCTTTACAGTGTAACAGCAAATCCAGTCAGTCTACAGTGGTATCCCTTGACTGGGCCTTTCTTGCGGGTCTATCGCAGGACTCCCCGAGGGGGGAGCCCATGTGTGTCAGTGGGAATACCACATAACCTTCTTCCAACAACCACCCCACCCCAGCTCTGCAGCAGGACCCTTGCAGTGCAGGGCCGGGCGATGCTACAGCAGTGCTACAGAGGTGGGGGCAAAGGCTTGCACAGCCGTGGCTCCCAGGAGGCAAAGGTCTGGGTCACGTGACCAAATCTCAGCCCAAGGGTCCACACTGTTGAACGTTTAGAAGCTTCCTTGGCTTGCACTCACTACACAGTTGTAATAACCAATGACATCTTAGACATCTCCCGATGTCCCCAGGGGCAGAGTAATTCCAGCCGAGCGAGAACCACTGAGGAATAGCGACAGGACTGTGTGCCAGGCCCTGGGCTGCCTGCCCGTGCCAGCAGGACCATTACAAAGCGCTCAGGTCCTATGTCAGCTGACAGCTGCAGTGACCTCCAAATCCTCCTGCTCTGCTCCACGTGGTCTAAATGGACCAGTCGGTGCAGCGCATGGTCCGGACTGTCCATAGACACCTGCAGAGGCCACTCCTCTCTGGAGACTTCTGCCCCTTCCTCTGCCTGTGAGCTTGGCCTCTGGGATACTCCTGGTAGGCCAGCTTCCTAGAGGCCTGTATTCTGCCTGCTCTGCAGTCCTCCCTCTGCTTCCAGCCTGGCCAGTGAACTGGTGAGCTGTTTGTTTCCGGGTGGAGCAATGCTTTCTGGCCACTGAGTAACCTGGCCAGACCATTAATCACACTTGGGTGAGCAATCCCACAGCCCTTCCCCCTTAAGGCCAAAGATGACAGAGGAAGGTCCTTAGACCCCGGGAGGCAGCCCCATGGGTAGAAACAGGAAAGGTAGAAAGTACAGCCTGGAGGCCCCGGGGTGGATCTCACCTCAGGCGCCCTCACATTTCTGCATATCCACAGTGGGGCTGGGGGACAGTGACAATGCCTGCAAGCAGTGGGGTTCCCCAGACCCGCAGGATAGAAGCTTGCTACAGTAAAGTGAGCAGGTTTCACAGGAGCTCTGGGGTCCCCTGCCATGCTTCACTGCATGGTACCATAGGAGCACAAGTTTGTACTGTGTGCTCAGTGTCCTGGGGGCTGCCAGGGAAGGGAGAGTTGGCAGGACACCCCACACCCTATGAAAAGCCCACCTTCCCACACTAGTAGCAGCAGCATCCAGGAGCAAGTCCACCTCTGGGCCCTTGGTGGTCCTGTAGTTCTTTTCCTGGTTAATCCTGGATCAGCATGGGGCTCTGATGGGCCCCTTCAGACGGGCTGCTTTCCACCCCAGGCCTAGTGGCCTTGTACTCAGTGTGTTCTCTGCGAGCGACTCGTGAACACACGGGAGCTGCCCACGGATGGCACATTTTAGGGAATGAAATTCTCCTGGAGCAGGGAGACAGACTCGAGGCACGCTCCCTCAGGAACAGCTCAGGAAGGGGTTCCTGGCACAGCCTCTTGACCATCTACCTTCCCTAGCAAGGAGTCTCAGGTGGGTGGGCCGTGGGCACTGAAGGGCAGCCTCCTTCAGTACCCGCCCCCTGACAGTGCTTGCCTGGGTTTTCCAGCATGAGGCTCCCCCTCCCTGTAGGCTCCTCGTGGCAGAAGTTCCTGGAAGTCGGAAGGCAGCGGAGTCTGGCAGTATCAGAGGGGTAGCCAAAGGTCACATACCAAGGCTGTACTAGGCACTAAGCGGGTGGCGTCAGGTGCTGGCCTTGGGTGAAGCCTGAACTGCCCTTGACTCTGAGGTCTCAGGGCAAGTGACCCAAAGCTTCCTGTGTCTCCTCACTCCCAGTTCAGAATCCTCACGCTGCCCTTCAGAAGCCTTAGGAGTGGGCAAAAAAAAGTGTGCCCTTGTATGCTCAGACAAGAGAGAGGAATGCAGGGTTAGCTACTGCAATTGTGGGGACATGGAAGTCTTGTCCCAGCCCGGAGCAGACTTGAGGGAGACCCAACCTCCCCCTAGGATGTTGGGGCAGGTGGACTTCCTGTAAGACCTTTTGCCCTACCATCACAAATGCCCTGCCCTTCAAGGGGTCTGCAGTTCCTGCCTCTGGAATTCTGTTCCGCCCAGGGCTCTAGGCGGCAACTAGCCTTCTCTTTAATCTAGCTTTAAGTGTGGCCCTGGTCACTCTTCATTTTATGTGTCACTAGTCGCACTGCCCCTTAATGAGAGATCACGTGTGTTTTCCCCCTGCCCGCCCCTGAGGCTTGCTAATAAAGTCCTGTGCACACGCAAACATGTACAGCTGCTCACCCAAAGTAGGGGTGAGGAGTTGCTTGATGCTCATTGGAAACCCCCACCCCACCCAAGGAAATTACCGAGGGCTTATCTCTGTGGAGGTGTGTGGGTGGGAGGGGATGTGGCCTTAGAACCTACTACAGTGTTTTCAGTCCCAGCCTGTCTGATTGAGGGCCAGAGAAGCTGTGGGAAGGGAGGCCCAGCCCAAACATAATCCTGTGTGTGGGTGAGGACCAGACCAGACTGGACTGGACAGGACAGGACAGGTCAGGTCCTGCCTTCTTGGTCGTGGGCTGGCGGGAAACAGACCAGGCTACAATCTGTCGCCACTCCCGGTTCCGTGGCCAAATGGGATATCACTGTGCATTCTCTGCTGGGCTGGTAACCTGCCTCTGGTGTCTTAATTTTGTCCACCAGTCACAGCAAGGTGGCAGGGACATCTCCATGTCCCCACAGAAGAACAGCATTGGTAGGCAAGGTCCCATGAGGGTTGATACATGTATTTATGTGAGGACATTAAGGGTTCATTAGAACTTAGAAGGTGCTCTCTGCTGAGAAGTGTTTGGTGGTGGTGGAGAGCTGACTGTGATTTAGTTTAGGGTTTTTGAGTGGAGCTCGGATAACCCCTTGGGGAAACACGGCGAATATGGAAAGGGTCACTCATGGTGGAGTTAAGGAGTCCCGGACAGTTGGGGACAGTCTCTATCCCTCAGATCTGGTCATAGGGCACTCCACTAGATCTGGTCTTGTGTCAGGGAGGATTGATTTCTCTGTGGCCTTTAAAGCCTCTCAGAGGCCTGCACAAGTCCCGCGGTCAGGCTACCACAGTCCCACTCTATGGCTAAGGCCCTTTATGAGATCTCTTGGGTGATCTCTTTGCAGGTAATGCTGGCTAGGGCCAGGCCTAGTGTTAAGAGTCATGCGGAGTTAGATCAGGCTTCTGGGTTCCTACATGGGTGAGGAAACAGCCCCACCCCTCAGTACCTGCTCCCTGGCCTTTGAACACACTTAGCCCAGCAGACCCCTGTGTACCCCGTTGCCCTGTTGGCAGACTTCTTCTCTGGCTGGACTCTGGCCTCTCCAGGCTGGGGGTGGTATAGTGTTGTGAAGTAACCATCCCAACTTTTTGTCTGGTGGCCAGGACACCTCTGTCTTCTGTCTGAGCTTTCACTGTCTCTACCTGCAGGTGGCTAAGGCTTGCAGATGGTGGGAAGTCTGAGGAATGGGGGGGCAGGCGACTGGCAGGAGGCCAGCACTGGAATGTGGGGATCCCTTCCAGGCTGGATAGAGGAGCCGCCGGGTGGAGGCGGGTGGGAGGCCTCCGTAGGGCTGCTGCCCAGCTGCCTGCTCCCTGCCAGCCTGCCTGGCCTCTCTCCTTCCTGCTTTGTTCAGGGGAACTCAGCAGCCTGCTGATTTGTGGACATTCCTTTGCGGTTTTTATCTGCCTCATGGGTTCCTCCTTTCCTTTGAAGTCTTGGTGGCTTAGAGAGGAAGGCTGTCTTCTGTGGGGCTGGACCTGATAAATGGACAGCCTGGACCACGCCCTGTCCACCATACGGTTTCCCTGGCCCTTAGGGACTCTGGCTCCTGATCTTGGGTCACTAGCCTGGCTTACAGGGATTTTTTTTCCTTTTTCTCTCCTAAAGGAGCCACCCCAGGGCAGCATTATGTGTGTGTGCCCATCCTTCCTCCTTATTCTGGTTTGCACTGGTTCTTGTAGATTTGAACCGCCCAGGCCTGCTTTGCTGGGGGTGGGGGGTGGGGGTGGTTCAGGGTGGAGTTCTCTGTCTGATGGTAGAGGGAGCCTGTGAACTTCAGGAGCTCCTGGGAGGGCGAGCCTGAGCAGATAGGTCGCTGTGTAGAGGGTGACTTGCTTGTTAAGAACAGTGCCTGGCCTAGGGTGCAGGGTCAGCCATCCCTAGATCTGACCGTCTTCTTTTCCCTCCTAGCAGGCAGGCTCTGGAGAGTTCCGGACACTTCGGAAAGGCTTCTCCCCATACCATTCGGAATCCCAGCTTGCGTCCCTGCCGCCCTCCTACCAGGAAGTCCTACAGAACGTAAGTGTCTCCACCAAAGGTCCCCACTGTTCCTGGTCCAGAACCTTCAGAATCATTGCTCTGAGCTCCAGAAGAGACAGATAGAGGCAAGACAGGCTGGTTACAGCCCAGGGCATGCGGGCGGTGTGTGGTCAAAGACTTTGGGCTTTTACCTGAAGCCCCAGTTGTGTCTCGGGCAGCTGTGGGTAAAAAAGCCAATCATGGACTGCCAGCCCCGAGTGTCCTTCCTCACTCCACCCTCCTGGGACGGGGTCCTGGGCTTCTACATCCTTGGCGCCCCATGGGGACCCAGTGAGGAGGTAAGAGGTGAAGCGTCGGGTAGGTGACATTGCTAGCCTTGTAGGACAGTGTGCGAAGGCCACGGCAGGGGGCTTCGAGGATGAGCACCCTGTTTGTGACTCTGTGGCCAAGGGAGGAAGCCACTGGCCTGAGATTTAGGCTCTGGAGCTGAGGGATGAAGCCTCGTAAGTTAATGGGGCCATGGACCACCACAGGCTTCCAGGGCCATCTGCCATGTGCTCACCTGGGCTCTGATCTACCTGGGATGGGAAGCAGGTGACTGCTTGGAGCCAGCTCTCAGGAAGTGACCGTCCATGCATGTGTGTCAGCCCAGTACAGAGAGGGGTGTGGGATGCTGTTCTCACCTGCCCCATGGGACGGTGACGGTAAACCCCACTTGCTCAGCTTACAAGAACATCCCTGTGGGAGTCCCTGTGGCTGCTCACGCACTCCACACCTGTGTGCTAGGCTCCTCCAGTACTGGACTTCCTGGGAAATAGGTGGGGTCCCCCCACCCCATCCTCCACCTCACCGGCAAGGCTGCCCGTGGCCATTCTGTGGCCTTGGTGGGCCACAGTGCTGGCACAAGACGGCTCATGCTGCCACTGGCAACGGTCCTATGCTCCTTCTCTTGCGAAGCCTGGCTACCTCCTCCACCTGTTGACACTGTGCAAGCAGCCAAGCCCACTGACTGCAGATAATCCAAATATTTATCCAGGAGCCCCGTGACCAAATGATGCTCTAATTGCTTCGTGACGAAGGGCTCAGAGAGTTAAGCGATGCCACCCAGGGGCTGGCTCCTCAGGCTTCCCCACTCTCGGCCCTTCTGCTTTCTGCTCCCCTCCTCCATTCTGGTGGGGTAGAAGACTGGAAAGCAGCCTGCTGGGCATCGGGAACTGAAGGCTTTCAAATGCCGGCATCCGTGAAGTGATGGGTCACTGGCTCTGGTGATGGGTCAGCCTGCCAGGGGCCAGGCCACTTCCTATAGCCTCTAGGGGACACCCTCAGCCCCCAAGGCTTCAACAGTGCTGACAGAAGGCTAACGGGATGTGGGAATGTTCTGGAAATTTTCATGGTGGAGGCCATGGGAGAGAGGATCATGTGTCTCACCCGATAAGAGAGGCTGCCGCTCTGCTCTGGGGAGGAGGAAATGAGCCTCCTGGGTTGCAGCAGATTGCAGGGCCCAAATGGGCCTGGAGGTCAGGGGTCAGTGTGGGCTTGTAGAGCAGGGCATACTTCAGTTCCGTGAGGGCTGTGAACTGAAGACCTGAGAATCACCTGTTTAGGATAGGGAGCCAAAGGGCAGAAGGCAGAGGGGGATGGTGGGCTGGGGCGAGGGGCGCTTTGGATGGAGTGCCCTCATGGATGCCAGCCATAGCAGTTACATAGGAGCCTACTGCAGGCAGGGATGAAGGCTCAAAGGTCAAGGCTGTTGGCCTGACTGGTCACCTTGACCCTCAGTGCTGTCAGTGCTTGGCCACTGTTTCCTCCATACTGGGGCCAGTCTCTTTAAGTACATGGGACAGCAAGGTGAAACATCAAAGGCCGCCAGATGTGTGTGTGTGTGTGTGTGTGTGTGTGTGTGTGTGTGTGTGTGTGTGTGTGTGGTGTGTGTGTGCCCCTCCGTTCCCTGCCGCCAGCCTCTGGAGGAGGTGCTTCCTAGCAATGGCCAATACCCTTTTCAGAGCCTCAACCTGCCCTCCCCCCCCCTTGATGTTTGGGGGGTGATTTGAGCCAGGCTGACTAGACTGCACAGCCATCCATCCATGTGCCTCCTGCCTCTTTCAATTGCGGCTGCTTTCTGGAAGGGCTCCTAGCAGTCACTCAGAAACCGGAACAGATGAGGAAGCAAGCCAGGCTCATCAGGGCGAACTGGGGATAGGGTCTTCCCTAGGACAGGGTGACAGGCATAGGGAGGGGTATGGGCTCCACAGGATGACATGTCAGGACCAGTCTTCACTCATTTGGCTGGCACCCTCTGCTGGCCGGTGGGGGAAGTGTGGCCGCTGCTCAAGTCCAGCCTGGCCTGGGCAGCAGCCCTAGGGGTAAGACATCCTCACTCACCGGCTGCCTTTCCCCATTTGGTTTCCCTATCTGCTAACCCGGCAGCCTGGGCTAGAGTTAGAGACACATTCTCCAGGCATTCCCCCTTGTTTCGCATGCTTCCTGTGATACGTGACACAGGAAGGGAGGAAACTGAGGCTCAGAATGGGCCAAGACATGAATCAAGTCCCAGTTAAAGGGACCATGCCCAACTCTGGCTTTCCTAGGTCCCAAGCCTTGTTGGGGCAGAGCCCCCCATGCCTGTGCTGGCACTGGTGCCATCAGCCTGTGAGGCCCTGGCGAGCATCGTTGCCAGGTGGCTCGAGAGAAATATGCTCAGTGGACAGGCTGTCAGTGGAAGGCCCTGGGCCTAAGGAAGACGATAAAAATCCCTACTGGGCTTGCGTGGTGGCCTAGCCCATTGGCCATGGCTGGACAGGATTCAGTCCTCTTGAGTCAGCTTCTCTGACTGCTGGCCGGAGTCTTCAGGGCCCAGGTCTTGCAGAGGGAGTAAGTAGTTCAGTCTTTAGGACGATCCTCAGGCACCAGGGTCCAGCCATCTAGTGCTCTGGCTGCAGAAGACTCCCCCTCCTACTTGTTCCCAGGGCACTTTCTGGTGTTTTCTTAATTGCCCTATGGTCCATAATTATAGCCCAAGGCAGAAGCCTCTGCCTTGCTTATGGCCACCAGGAGGGAGGGAAGCTGGAGGGAGGCTGGGTGAAGTGCTCTAACAGCTAAAATACTCAGCTTCAGATGGACTGGGTCCCCTCCCGGCCCAGCTGGGACTGTCTTCAACTCTTACCTGTGAACACGTGGCCGGTAGCTGACTCACCTCCCAGGTGGTCAGGACTGGGCCAAGGGGCAGGGAGCTTAGGATGGGTTGGGTGGACTTTGGACTCAGACGGCAGGGTTGAGCCTCTGCCAGCTGAGTGACATGAATCTCCCGCTCTCCCAAGATGCTCATGCTTCCTGTACAGAACAATACACACGGTCGGTCTTGTGTGCTCCCCACCCCCACCCCCCTCCTTTTGTTGTGCAAGCCACCACCATGTAATCTGCAGAAGAGGTGGCGTGACCAGGAAGCATGAGGAGCTGCCAAGCTGATATCGGCTCCGAGGCTCTCACCCTTGCCTCTTCTCCTCCAGCTCCCCACCTCTCACCTCATCTCCTCTTGCCTCGGTGTTGGCTCCAGGGAACTCAAGCTGGTGTTCATCCAGTGTGATGGGCATCGGGGACCCGGCCAGGGGCTCATCTATGCTGTTCTTTTCACAGGGTCCAGCCTGCCCTGTACCGGAGCTGCCCTCACCCCCTTCCACCGTCTACAGTTCAGCAGGACAGAAGCCTGAGGCTGTTGTGCATGCCATGAAGGTAAAATGTGCCAACACACAATGGGACCTTGGGCTCATGGCACCCCATTCCCCACAGGTGCCATGTCCAAGCTCGGGTCACTTGAGGCTGGGGGTGGGCAGGCGGGAGACTGTCCCTGTCGTGGCTGGAGCACCATGGGACTTGTGCTGGATGTAGTCTTGAGAGCGTCAGTTGTCTGCTGAGCTTGGGGTGTTGCTGCTGAGGAAACTGACCGGTATAGGAGGGCAAGTGTTCCCCTAAGGCCAAAGAGAGGCCCAGGTTGGGAGTGAGGCCGGAATGGAAGGTCCAGGCCATTGCCTCTAGTTACAAGCATGCAGGTTTCACGACTGCCCAGGGCTCTGTTTTCCTTTGTCTGTAAGCCGTGGTCCTCACCCACCCTTGCGCTCGAGACTCAGTCACCGTGGGAGCTGGCAGTGACTGCCATGTCTCATGTGGATGGGTACAGGCTGTCACATCCTTTGGTGGCTCTTGAAGCGAGCCCACCTGAAGCTCCTGCCCAGCCTCCCTAGTTTCCTGAGTAGCCCTTCGCTGGCCTCCTCCTGACTCTTTTTTTCTTCAGGTTCTGGAAGTACATGAGAACCTTGACCGGCAGCTCCAAGACAGCTGTGAGGAGGACCTGAGCGAGAAGGAGAAGGCCATCGTTCGAGAGATGTGCAACGTGAGGCACTTTCTGGGCTGGGTCTGGGTCTGGGTCTGGGTCTGGGTCTGGGTCTGGGTCTGGGGCTGGGTCCGGGTCCGGGTCCGGGTCCGGGTCCGGGTCCGGGTCCGGGTCCGGGTCCGGGTCCGGGTCCGGGTTGTGGGTGTGTGGCCATCTGATTCTCATTCTCCTAGCTATAGCTTGGGGGAGGATTTGGAAGTCTTGGCTCATTATATCCACCATACCTTGCCCTTTGGCGAGGCCTCTGACCTCTCACCAGATCTGACCATTCCCAGGAGAGCCAGGCCTAGGACTCTGGACAGAGCCCGAGCTCTGGTTTCTTTGCTCACTGGTGCCCCCTGGTGGCCTCTGGCCATGCACGTGGAATAATCTCTCCCACCCACCCTTTGCCATCACCATTGGCCCCTCATAGAAGCCAACAGGGATCTGAACCTGGGGCCTAGGTTGGGCGCGATGCCCTGGGGTGCACCTCATGTTGTATCCAGAGTCTATGGACCCCACTGGACATCTTCAAGGACAGGCTCACACCTAGCAGTAGCCTGCTTAGGGGTCAAGCATGACTTTGACAGTGGGTAGGATTATGGCGAGCCCTCCGCTCACATTGTGTTCTCCACTCACAGGTGGTCTGGAGGAAACTGGGGGACGCTGCCAGCACCAAGCCCTCCATCCGGCAGCACCTGTCTGGTAATCAGTTCAAGGGGCCGTTGTAGGGCCATCTCTCCATGGGTGCAGACTGGCCCTGCCTGGAGTCTGAGGCCTTAGACCTGGCAGAAACTCTGGCCTAGCCACCGTCTTTCTCCGTGGTGAATTGTACATAGGACACGGCCCACCCTGGCTGCCCTGGTGTGACACTGACTGCCCAGGCCTCCACCTCCTGCCTCCCTCACCAGCAAACCTTGGCAAGACAAGAAGCCATGGCCTGCTCGCTGCAGCAAAGTGGCCAGGCAGCCTGGCTCCCCGTTTGAGCTCCACGTTCCATTAGCAAGAAGCTTCTGAGACTCCAAGCCAAGGGATTGTCTGGGGAGGTGCCCTGCTCTTGGTAGAAGTCCCTTGACAAGTATTCTAACTGTCCCTTACACTGGACAGAAGCCACCAGAGCCTCAATTGTGACACGGGTGGCGCTTTCTGCTACCCGGCCAGAGCCGGGACCCTGGGTCACGGAGCACTGGCTCCCACGTATCCATTGGCTGGCCGGGAGCTCAGGGTTCCCTGTCACCTGGGGGTTGGTGCCCAGCCGCCCTGATGCCAGCTGCTGCTCACTAACATTCACCCCCTCAGTAGCATCTCCTTGCCTAGGTCAGGCTTAGCCACTTCTTAGGTCTCTCCTGCCAGGTTTCCTTTTCTGGTTTACAGCAACATAGGAAAAAGCCCTGGAGATGTCCGGGCTGAGCTCAGCATTCTCAATGGGCAGGTAGAACCGGGCCATTGCCCTGGCTCACTGTCGATGTGACCTCCCCACCCCCCATGTGCTCTGGGTCACTATGGATGGACCTACAGGAGCCGCCCCTGATGAGTTTTCCCTGGGAAGGAAGGGGCATGACCTGGTTCTGGCTTTAATCTGCTGTGTGGCCTTCAGCAAGCCACTCAGCTTCTCTGGGCTCCCAGCGGTTCCCTTTGGCTTTGCTTACTCTAGAAACCACCCCAGTTTGGTGGGCCTCTGTCCTCAACAACGGATGAGCTCATGTGGTAACTTACCAGGAACATGCTAGGCCAGCCTGTCTGTCATGCTGTCCCCTCACAGGTCACATCTGAGCCTTAGCACCTCCCTCCAAGGGACCTGAGCAGGGGACGGGGAGGGGGTTGTCAAATGCGTGCTTCAGTGTACGTGTTCATGCCTCAGACAGCGGGTGACGCATGACTGATGGGGGTGTTCTCTAACGTGGTGTGAGGAGAACGAGGACTGGGGTGCTCTTGTGAACTGTGCAGATGCTATCTGTGGGAGGCCCTGGCCTCGCTGCCGGCATCATGTACGGCATCACGTACCGTGTTTTACAAACACACTCAGCAGCTGTCCCCATGCAATGGTACTTAGAGCCCCACACAGCCCAAAGAGCTTGTCCTTGCCTCCCATACCTGTGAGCAGAGGGGACAGGCCAAGAAGGTGGGTGGCGTCTCTGCTCCCCAACCTTGGGTTGTTCCCAGCGCCTCTGCTGCCCACCCCCTTGGGTCCCATACTCTCAGGGGAAAGGCCCACGGCCCTTGGTGTGCCCAGGGAGTGCTGTGCAGGGGCCGGAGGGAACCAGCCTACTGCTCTGGCCGCTGGCGTCACTGGGAAACTCTAGAAGGAGCTGCTGTATGGTCAAGTGATAAAACTTGGAACTCCAACTGCTGGCCCCAGTACTGGGTAATCTCTAAGTGGGCTGCTGGGCAGGCAAGACCCTTCCTGGTTCTTTTGAGAACCCAGAATGTTGAGGTATGTGGGCCCACACAAGGTGGGAGCCAAGTCAGAGAGTCCCAGTCAAATCTGTATCAGGACAGTTTAGCCACCTCTGAAATAAGCAATAAGTAAGAGTTCCTGGAGTCTGAAGACCAGTCAAGAAAGAGCCTAGAAACAACCTTTCCCTTTTGGAGAGGTGTGACCCTGTCCCTAATGCTGCAGAGGCATCCTGGGAACCTAAAGAGAATTTCTTGTAGACCCTCTGCCCTTGTGCAGGGTGGAACAAGATATACCCCAGCCCTTTGCAGTGGGCTGCCCTCTAGGACAGTCTGCATCATATCTCGAGCCTATCAGGAGAGGCCAGCAGCACCCAGCGGAGCCCTGGGCTGGGGACCACAGGTGACCTTCGTGACCCCTCCCTTCCGGAGCCTTAGCTTTGCAGTGCCGACTCTCCATCTCACAGGATGCTTGGACTGGCTCCACCCCCCACTGTGACAGGTCACCTGGCCCCATCTAGGTGGCCTGGCCTTCCCTGGAGTCAGAATCTGCTGAGCACATCTTCATCTGCATTCAACAGCCACTCGCCAGTGTTTAAAGACAAAGTGACCTTTCATTTTTCTTTCTTGAAACTTGAGAGGAAGTGAGATACACACTACTGATTTTTTTTTTTTTTTAAAGAAACAAACTAGACGCATGGCTGCAGAGTGGCAGAGGTGTCTATTTTCATACTGTGGGGGAAAGTGCTGCTTTTGGGAGGGGCTGGAACGCCTGGTTTCTGCCCCGGGCCAGTCTTGTACAGGAGTTGGTGGTGAGCCCTGCAGCTGCCCTCTCCTGCCCTGGCTGTGTAGAGCTGGAGCCTGTGCCCTTCGGCGGTTTCTACCTTCTATCGAGCCACTTCGATTTGTGGAGAGAGAGAAAAAAATAGAACTTTTGATAGTGTGGTAAAAGCATTGATTTGAACTATTTTAGTAAAAGGAGTAACATATAAGACTGTGACAGTGTCTACTTTGAACTAGATAATAAAGGCCTCTTTGTGAGCCTCGGAGCTCGGTGTGCACTGCTTCTTTCCCTGTTGTAAGCTGGTGGGGCAGGCGGCTGGCCCCGGGTGGATAGTGAGGACTCGTGCTGAACAGCGAAGTCCACTCACCGTTACTCTCGTGTCAGGAACAGGAGGGTTTCCAACCTGATCGGGCAGCTTGTGTAGCCCAGATCACCGGTTCCTCCAAAGGAGGCACAGGCCCTGGGACAGACAACTGAGGTTGAGAGACTCTGCTCAGGTCACACACAAATGGTAGTTTCAGAACTGACTTTATTTAGGTAACTGAAGGACTCTCCTTTGTAACCGAGATGGAATTCACAGTATGTTGTTACATTCACGCTTTAAAAAATATCTCTCTATGTACAGGACTTTGCAAAGAGATGTAAACACACATTATTTTCCAAGTACACACCGCCTTTCTCCCTGGAGGGAAAGAGACAGCCACCCAGCAAGGCAGCCCCCCCAGGTGACAATAGAGGACAGTTACAAGCTCTATGGGGACTCACCTCACCTACTAGGGGCCACAGAGAGAAGCCACAGAATAGAGGGACAGCAGCTGGACTGCAGATAGGACATGGATACCAATGGTTCCCAGGAGAATTAGGCACTGATTTCTAGAGGGTTCGTCACTCCTCACTGAAGCTATTAACTGAGCCAATGTGGCACTTAACATTCTCACTCGTGAAGTAACCCAGCGCAGGACAGCGAGTGTAGCTGAGACTGGATGTGATCACAACAGGCACTGCCCAGGGCACACAGCTCACCCCAGGGCCCAGCCCTTCCACACTGCAACTGTCTAGCATATACAAGGTACCCTGCTGCTGCCCCTCAATCTACTCTTCAAGTTGTTTGGAAAATGGTTAAAAGAAAAAAAAAAGGGGGGGGGTGCCGCTATCTCATCCAGGCTGCCCGCCCTAGTCCCCCAACAGGCGGCATGCCAGGTGGAGGGATGGGTGGGGGAACAGGGGGTTGCCCCCCAGGAGGGACAGCTGGAGGTGGGTAGCTGGCTGGTGGCAAACCCAAGCCTGGAGGAGGGTGAGGAGGGACTGCATGAGTTGGAGGAAGGCGTGGGGGCGGGGGTGGAAAATTGGGGTTGTAGGTAGGGGGAGGTGGAGGGTAGCCTGGGGTAGGGGGAGGGATGGTTGGTGGAGGGAAGGAGGCTGGGGGTGGAGGAACAGGAGGTGGAGGTGGGTTGGGGGGGTAGACATGGGGATGGTATGTTAGGTGAGCAGGTGGGCCATAGGCTGGGGGAAGGGCGCCATAGGAGGGCCCCTCTGTTTTCATCATGGACTGCAGGCTCTGGTAGCCCTCTCCTGACATGTAGGAGCTGGTGGTAGACATCCCAGTCATGTAGCTGGAGGGCGGCGGGGGTGGAGGCCGATGTGGCAGTGGTGGGGGCTGGTGCACAGGGGCCGGGTGGGCTGGGGGAGGAATCTGGACTTTAGGGAGGTCACTTGTTTCCACAGGGCCAGTCGGTTCAGCCTCACCTAAGGCAGGAGCAAGGGGAAGCTTCCGGTCTGTAGAAGAAAGAGACGTCAGTGCTTAGCGGGGTGAACGGTACAGCTGCTGCTAGCAAACCCTGGTACCAAGAGGACCAAGCAGCTGTTAGTTACCCCTGGCAGCCTAACTTCATGGGCACTAGGTGAGGTACGGCTACCTCCCAAGGCCATGATAGCAGAGCGAGGAATAGCCTCTACCTCTGTGGCCCCAGTAAGTCCTTAGTTCCTGCCTGAGACCCATCCAGTAATGGGTATAGGCTTTCTTTCTGTACTGTCCCCAGTGGTGTTGAGTCCTCTCCCCCAACTGCTGGGCGCACAAAGCACAAGCAGGCTCAGCCCAGGTCACCTCTCCTAGCACATACAGGTGGGTGGGGGCTTTCGACCAGTCTGCGTCTCTCAAACGACAGAGATGACATTAAAATCAAACAGAAACCAGCACTCCACAAATGTGGCCTTTCTGTCTCTATTTACTAACAGGAGAAAGATCAGCCCACTGTCATCTCAAATCCTGTGTCTACGCCAGACCACAGATCTGCCCATGGCTCATAACTAAAGGTTCCACTCCCCTCAAACTAATTGTAGGCTTTGGCTTGTGATCCCCGGGTCATGGTTAGACCTCTGACCCCTCCCCCAAATCACTATCACACATGCACTCAAAAATTGTGTCCTGGGCTGCAGAAACGGCTTAGGAGTTAGGAGCACTGGCTGCTCTTGCAGAGGATCCAGATCCCAGCACCCACAGCAGCTCACAACTGTCTAACTCCAGTTCCAGGGAGTCCAATGCCCTCTTCTAACATATATGGGAACCAGGCATGTACGTCTTACAGACACACACGCAGGCAAAGCACATAAACTACAGTGTCCCTTCCTTCATAAAGCTGTTCGGAAGGACACCAATCACAGGAGAAACCTGCTGGCTCCAGACACCTCCTAAAGGGAAGTGAGGTAGTGACGAGCATTTCTAGCTCCTCAGGGAGCCCTGTGTGAGGGACTGCTGCTGGGTCCTAACTGGGCAGGGCACTGGACAGTGAGGGGAACATTGCTTTGCCCATGGCCTAGAACTGGTGCCTGCTATACCGTTCTCTCCAAGTTGAAGGTAAACTGAAGGTTGGCTTGGCAACAGATGCCAGAGGGCCTCGACTGGGGGATCAACAGCCACCCTCCTCCCCAACAGATGGTCAGACGCACCTGCAAAGAATCTACTTCAAGTCCGGGCAGACAAATGCCCGCTCATTCCAGAAGCCAAGTGAGATGCGTGCACCCCAGTGTAACCTTCAACTGCTCCCATGTCACCCCCACCACCTGGGCTCTCAATATGCTTATCCAGCTTTGACAAAGGGACTCCTGGGTCAGGTGTAGCTGGTGCCTTCCTGTGATCCCAAGAGTACGTACGAGAGACTGACCAAGAAGGGTTGTGTGTAGCCTAGGCCACACAGAAAAAAACAAAATCCAAAAAACCCCCAAAACAAAAAACCAACCAACCAACCCTGAGTACCGTAATCCTTGGCTCTGCTCATCCAGGTCCCACAGGATTTGCCCCTGTACTGTGCTGGAGCAGGTGTCTCACCTGTGTCTGTTGCTGCCACAAAGGCCCCCAATGTCCCCCAAGCCTGACTGTTGACTTCAGCGTTTCTTTAGGTCACAGAGCCCTGCTGCTCTCCAGCACTGAACACTCCTCTAATCTTACAGAGACAGCGGCCACAGAACCCCAGCGACCCTGTGTGAGGAGCCCCCCAGCCCAGCCCACCCACAGCCCAGCCCACTAGTCTCTTGCTGCCTGCCGCATCTCCCTACAGGAGAGAAGGGTCGCCAGGCAATGCTGTCTCCACCCAGGCCCTCTGGAGCTCTCTGGCTCCCAGGTACTGTAGTCCTAGGATGCTCTGCAGCCAACCGAGCAGGAGTTCTTGTGCTCTGCAGGGTAGGGATCAAACCTGAGGCACCTAGAGTAGCTTCTGTCTCAACTTGAGCACAGGCAAGAACAACATGCTACCTTGGGCTCCTACATGGACCGCGTCCCACCCAAGCTGAGCCCAGCCTCGTGGGCCACTCATTGAGATGCTGTGCCTTTTAAATGGGGATTTGCGATTGTGCTTCACACAGGACGCATTCCAGAACTTATGCTTCTGTGACCACACGTGGACAGGAAGTTGCTCAGCAGGCGTCTGCTACAGGCACAAGCGCCATAGCTGGAGGTAGGCATGCGCAGCAACCCCGAGTCAGAACAGCCAACTGTCAGAGGTGCCGCGCCCCTGAACACCCCTGCTCTCCTAAGCCAGTTTCTGACGAGGAAGACAGGGAAAGAAGGCTGTGTGGGAAGTTTCCAGTCTCAGCACTGCTGAGAACTCTGTGTACTTCGTTACCCTCCAGGGACTGACAATCGCTTACTCTTCATAACACCATAAAGGCCTCCATAATACCATAAAGGCCGCCATCCTGCCAACAGGATGCAGGTCAGAGCCTGCAGCATGAGAGCACCTCTGTCCAGGCAGGATCAACATTTCTCGGCCGTTAGTGTTTTCTCTAACATGCATTTACCTCATGCAATTCAGTGGGTGTTTCTGGCTGCAGCTGGTCAGCTATGCTGACTCTGCAGTTTTCACCATCTACACACACCTAGGTGTGAAGCCTAAGTTTAAAGGCTCCTTGCATACAGCTACTCTGCAGACCCCTCCAAGTCATCTCTCTAGCAGAAGGTCCCAAAAGCCCCGGCAAGTAGTGTCGGAAGGCACATACCTGGAGGCGGGTGTGCTGGAGGCAATGGTGGGTGAGCAGCCTCAAGTTTGGGAATTTTAGGTGGTGGTGGTGGTTCTACAAGGAAAGGGGGATTAAACGTCACTCACACCGTCTCATATATCTGAATCATACCGCAGAGTTCTTTGGAGAAAAAGAGCAGACACGAGCAAGGCAGCACACAAGCAGCAGCAGCAGCAGGCCACGGTGAACGCACTAATCCTGCTAAGAGCTACAGCACAGCTCAGACACCTCTCCAGACACGGTCAGCTGACTGCTTTGTCAGCACACCGCTGTCGCAAGTCCTTCAACAGCGTGAACAGTAGTGAGGGCTCAGAATGCAGGCAAGCCACGCACTGCAGTATCATGTCACCCGTCCCCTGGTGACACAAACAGTCCTTAAGTCTGCTTTCTCAGCCTGTGGTCTGTTGGCACTGTGGACGGACGGGGAGGTCTGCAGGCGTGTGAGCAGCGGGGAAAGCTCCCAAGTTGGACAGCACCAGTCCAGGTTTAGGCAGTGGCACTGCCTTAGGCAGGTGCTGTACCACCAGTTCCCATAAGTGCCAGGTCACTAGACCTGGAGCAGCAGGAAGCTCGGCTGACCTTGAGCTCCATCCTGTTTGTTTCTGTGGGGCTTCTGTCCTGGAGCTATAGAACAGCTTGGCCCTGGTCCTTCTCTGGGTTTCTTCCCACACTGTCGACCATGTTCACAGGTCTCCAACACTGGCTGGATTCAGGCCCAGATAGGCCTTCACCCCTCCTCTCCTTCCTCAGCCCAGGGACCGACACTCTCTGTGGTACGGGTGCGCTCCTTCCTTAGCTTTAGACATGGTTCACTATGCAGCCCCAGGATGGTCCTCAGATACCACCTCCAGAGGGCTGGGGCAGCAGGCTCAGCTTGCACAAGGAACTCAACTTCTAGACCCCGGCTCTCTAGAGCCACAACCCCGACTACACACTGTGCCCCTGGACCCTCAAGTCAGTGTCGTTCTTGATCTCATCTCCCCAACTGTTAACTGGCATCAATCCCATCTTCCTCCTCCCACAACCAGGACAACTCAAGCTGCTTCTATGACAGCTGCCTCACAGCTGTGTCTAAAGCTGCCTCTATGACAGCTGCCTCACAGCTGTGTCTAAAGCTGCCTCTATGACAGCTGCCTCACAGCTGTGTCTAAAGCTGCCTCTATGACAGCTGCCTCACAGCTGTGTCTAAAGCTGCCTCTATGACAGCTGCCTCACAGCTGTGTCTAAAGCTGCCTCTATGACAGCTGCCTCACAGCTGTGTCTAAAGCTGCCTCTATGACAGCTGCCTCACAGCTGTGTCTAAAGCTGCCTCTATGACAGCTGCCTCACAGCTGTGTGAAAGCCACACCTTTCTAGCCACCAAGTGAAAACGTACAGGCCATTCTTCTATCTCATTTAACACGACGTACCAACACTTTATTTCAACACTCAATCTAAAATCCTGTGCATAACTCTATGTTCTCTCTTACTGCACTTGGGAGGCAGAGGCAGGTGGACCTCTGTGAGATTTAGGCTAGCCTGGTCTACATAGTGAGTTCCAGGCCAGGAAGAGCTACCGAGTGAGATCCTGTCTCAAAACAAAACAACAAAAAGCAAAAGCAGAAGTAACCAACAACAGCCCTGACAATGTGGTGATTTTGTGCTGACAGTCCCTAGGATGACAGCCCAAGGACTGGGCTGGCCTCGGTGGCTGCTGTGACAAGTTGTATAGCATGAGGAGCTCCCACATCAACAGCACATCCCAGATCTCCACTGTCTGCTCTGATGGCCATTGCCAAGGTGTGTCAAGTATCTTTCCATTCCTAACCCATTCCTCAGTCGACTGTCAGGGGCTGACTGCAAATAAGGGATCTGCATGAACGTCATCAACAGCTGCCAACAATTCCACACAGTCTGATTCTCCATGCGACCTCTGTGATCTGGTCTCTGACCCATCTTGGGACAACAAACCCATACTTTGAACCCTTAGCGAGGGTGCTATTTCCACTCTGGTCCCACTTGCAGTTCTTTCCCCCGTACCATTCCGCCTCAGTGCTCTGGCTGTTCAGAGGCAGCTCCTTCCTCCCAGGTCACTGGGGCAGCTTCTCTGTCTCACAGAACCACATCTGCTCATCGTGCCTGCACACCCATGTGACATGGATCACAGTCCACACTGTCTCATATATACCCAATGTTTGTTACTGGAGCCAAAATCCATTCACCCGCACTGAACTCATCATTCTCCCAGAGAGGCTGAGAAAAATACAGCATTAACTTGAAGATCTCACAATAGTTTTATGAATAATTCAGTGAGACCTTCGCATAAGCAACAGAAACAAGTGAAGACACACCATGACTCGCCAAGCTCAGGAGACTGACACAGGCAGTTCTCATTTGCTTATCTGGAGTCCTTCGAATTCTACTTCCTGCCTATTCCTGGCATTAAAGTACATTAAGTAACTTGTGAGAAAACAAAGCCACCAACATTAAAAAGTGCTTTGTCTTTCTTAAGTAGCTGGCATGTGAGGCAGCAGCCTGTGTCCACTGGATGCCGACAGGCTCTCTGGCCCTTCACTCTTGTCTTCGAGGATGGACTTAATGCAAAAGTCACTGCCTCGTGACTAACGTGCACAGGATTTCTAAGCACATATTTTTACTGCCAGCAACGTCTCCACTTGCTGACACCTTTGTCAAAATACAATCTAAAAATACAGTCTGGTGAGGAGCAGAGACAGCACCGTTGCTGGCAGACAAGGGTAGTCATGGGCTCTAGAGTTAGGTTGATCTGCACGTGAACGTCTACAGGGACAGGTGAGTCTGAAGCCTGCTTACCTGTGGCTTTGTTCTCTTCCTTGGGAGACACCACCTGCAGGAAAGGAAGTGCAGCTGTGAGCGGAGCCGAGGAGAGGAGCCGAGTGTGGGTGAGGAGACAGTGGCAGTGGCAGAGCTCAGCACCCGACAAAAGGCACACCACGGCTCCTAGGAGGTCACCTCTGCTCCCTCCCATGCCCTAGGAGCCTTCAGGCCCTCGGTGATTGTGAAGCCTGGAGCTTCTGGTGGGAGTTCTGGAACAAATGGCTTCCCCCCAAGTCAGACTGCTGCCATGCACAAGATGGTGCTCCACCACCAACTTTACAAGAACTCAGGCCACACACAAGACCAGGTCCCACCAGGTTCAGAGGCCACTGTGCTAGGAGAGGCAGGGAGGCTGCAGCAGAAGGGCAGTGTCTCCTAGCTTACTTCCTGGCTCCTGGGTGGACAGTCTGACTAAATTTCGGTGGGTCCGACTCTTACTTTGGGTGTTCATAGAACCCCTTAAAAGTGCGATGCTGCCAACCACAAGCCCACTCACCACGGCACGCTTGGCCTGTCGCGGAGGACTGGGCTGAGGGGATGGTTTCTTGGGCTGTTGTGCTTGCTGCTGCTGCTGCTGCTGCTGCTGCTGCTGCTGCTGCTGCTGCTGCTGTGCATCCTTCTGCTGCGGCTGCGCTGCTTCAGAACCTTGGGATGGCTGTGCCTGTGGCACCGGGGGCACTTGTGGTGTGGGCTGAAGAGATGGGGGCTGCTGCAGCTGATGAGGGGTGTGGTGAGGCATCTGTTGTTTCCCTTGTGAATAAAGGTCCAGGATTTGGTGGCAGATGTCTAAATGACAGCAACATTATACTTACCACAAATCAACATTTTTAACCAAATCTCACCTAGTGAGGAATCACCTCTAACTCTTACAAGAACTAAGGGGCAGTGATTTTAATATTTTAACATTCACCCCGGTTTTGCTCCAAGTGCAGACAAAGGAAAACCATATTAGATAACAAAGATGTTGCTGAAAAACCAGGCCAGCAACTGGTCTGGGAAAGTCCACTCTTAAGACTTCCCACAGGGGAAAATCAACTCAACACCAACATTCTTAAAAGGAAGCTTGGCATGCCAGGTACCTTCCAGAACGTCAACAGGGACATCTTGAACAAATTGTTCCCACCATCTCCTGTACATGGGCTTGGAGGTCCACTCTTGTATTTCAAATTTGCACAAACGTCCCGCAAGATACATTACTGCAACAGCTATGATTTCTGGCTCCCACTGCAGTGACAGGGTGGTGCAGAGACTGGATCAACAGGGAAAGAAAGTGACGGTTTGTATTGTGAAAGCTATCATTCTTGACCAAAACAACACACAGAAATCATATGTCAGAGTTAGCTGCTGGTCAGTTTGCTTAACTTCAAACATATGACATATTAAAAGAGGAAGTTTTGGGTTGGGGATTTAGCTCAGTGGTAGAGCGCTTGCCTAGGAAGCGCAAGGCCCTGGGTTCGGTCCTCAGCTCAAAAAAAAAAAAAAAAAAAAAGGAAGTTTTTAGGTTCCCAAATGAGCTGCTGTAAGCCATGGTTCCTGACTTGCTTTTTAAAGAGAGGAACCGCAGCACATTTCAGAAACTGCTGCAGGGTGACGGATGAGAGCAGGCCGCACCCTCTTTCTAGCTGCTGACAACCCAGACAGTGTTCTGTCTGCAGATGAACCCCATGGTTGCTCAAGGTCTATAAGTCAGATTCCAGATGCTTCTCTGTAGGCCATGGAGTGCAGCTGTTAGCAGCCCGTCCCTGGCTCACTAAGGACATTTGAAGCTATGAAATCATCACAGGAAACAAACAGCCCGAGCCACCCAGCGTCCACTCATTACATAGTCTTCATCTCCCCCTCATGTCATGTTGAAGCAACAGGTGGGAGAGACCCACGTGGAGAAGCAGATGACTTGGAGTCAGCTCTGGGCAAGTCAGTTTCTGCTACTCAGAGCTGAGAGGTTTGAACTACATGATCCATATACTTGAGCCATTTAAAACATGAATTCAAGCAACATATCAACACATATACCTGTCATTTACAAATGTCCATGCCATTTGAACCAACTTCTGAATTTTGTTTTTATCACCTAGAAATGGGGGAGGAAAAGGCAAATTAATGGGAATAGTAGAAAAAATAATTCACGGGAGTGACAAGTAGTTACTAAAAATCTATTGTGTGTCTGCACAGCAAAGAGTTTTTGTATAGAAGATGACATCAAATGACATCCTGCCTCTTTGCACTCTTTACGTGACCTATCCTGGACCACCATTTATGGGAAACGTGGCTCCGAGGCTAATTTTATTAGTCTATTTAAAATCCTGACTCATTTCCCTTCTCCTATCACTTGGCAACAGGATGACAGAACCTGTTTCTGCATAAAGGAAAAGCATTCACGGCTGCACTGTCTGCGTGAGCCATGGCTGGGTGAGCCACGAGACACAGAACTCTGTTTCCCTCTTTTGAGAAACATAATCCAAGTCCTGTCAAGTGAAGAGACCGGAGTGCAGAATGGCAAGGCTTTGTAGAACCATGGGCTGTGCTTCAGAAGCAGAGCACTGGCTCGGCAGAGGAGAGCGTTTTCGGTTCCATTCCTAGCACTACAGACAGCAATGTGACCACACCCCACCCCTCGTTACCTTTCAGCTGCTTGGCGTATTTGAGCAGGAACTGGTACGGATGCTCTACTTGTAAGTCGAACTTTATGGTCTGCAGTAGGATCCTCTCCAGCACCATGACTTCTTCCTGTGAACAGCAAGTGTTGGAAGAACTGATCATGACCACAGGGCTCTCTGCCTGCTCTTAGTTCTACCTTAGCAGGTGTCTTTTGCTCCTCCCCACCGCCATTCAGTCTGTTACATGGTGGGTGTTAGTAATCTAAAACACCCACAAACAGGTACACAAACTAGCCAGAGACAACCTAAAAAACAAAACAAAACCAAAAAAAAGCAAGAAGCAAAACAAAACCCTTTAGAGGCATTATTGTGGCAAATATACAAGCCATCTTTGAAAACCAGACCTTTTTTTTTTTTTGGTTCTATTTTTCGGAGCTGGGGACCGAACCCAGGGCCTTGCGCTTCCTAGGCAAGCGCTCTACCACTGAGCTAAATCCCCAACCCCGAAAACCAGACCTTTAAATTCTGAGTTTTAAATTCATCGAGTCTATCATATGAACGTATGCCGTGGTGTTTGGAGATTAGAGAACAAGCGGAGAGCTGTGGTTCTGTGTCAGCGTCTTTACATAGGTTTGGGTGTTGAATTCAGGTCCTGAGACTTGCACAGTAAGCACCCTTATCCACTGAGCTTTCTCGGCGGTTCCACTTTTGTTTGGAATTTTTGAGTCCGCTCAGGCGGACTTGGAACTCACTTAGTAGCCAGGCTGGTGTCACACAGTGATCTCTTCTGTCAGACTCCCAGTGTAGGTATGATCCTCAATGCCAGCTCAACCAGTACCCCAGGACTTTCTCCTGGATGCCAGCATGAGAGGAAACAAATGGCCTCCCAACTCAGGAGCTGCACTTGTGCACAGGCTGGTTCATTTCCAAGATCCATCCACTCATCCCTAAAATATGCTGACTAGTGACCACTCTGTCTGAAATGCCACCTCAACTCTTTCTTTGTTCATTCACCGAGCTCTCCTCCTGTTGTACCATATCCAAGGGAGAGTTTCAGGAGACTTCTCCAACTTTAAAGGATCTGCTGTGAACATTCTGCTGAAGTAGTTTCAGCTTTGAACAGTTTCAGGTGTTCTGTTTTCTCTAAGACTCACTCTTACAGAGTTTTATTGCTGTGCATAGTCTCCATTCTTTGTGCTCTACTCAGCGAGTGTCCTTACACAGCACTTCCTGAAGTCAACCATCATACAGCCCGATGATGATGATGATGATGATGACGACGCCTAGCACTGACAGGTGCTGTAGGATTAGAGAGGAAGCTTGTTTGGCAAATGTTAAGGGCTGAAAATCTCCCATCACTAATGATTCCACAAGTACATGAACGCTGGGGAGAGAGACAGCTCTGTGGGTCTCACCCTGGAGCATTAGGTCACAGAATGAGAAGATCCTTTTGCTCTTAGCACTCCTTATCACATGGCAAGTCTGCCGTTTTCTACCCTAGTGTCCCTGTGCTTTCTCATGCAAGCTTCCTGACATTTTAGGGACTTAGACGCTGGAGTAAAACCTCCTTTTCTTGCCCATTAGGATCATCAATGTCTATTCCCAGCGGCATCAGCATGGCCTCTAAATGTAGAAATCATCTTTACCAAGTATGCCAATGGCTTCTGGGCCATGGTCTAATCTAACAGAGAGCCCCAGACCCACTCTCCTTATGCGTTTCAGATACTCAATTAATGAGGTAATTACAGGTTTTCCTGCTAGCACTGTTCTTTGGGGAAGCTTTCCTCAGCTATTGTTTGTCTGTGCCTCTGGGTAGATTGCTCTCTCTCACAGCATCTTAAATGATCTTTTGCAGCAGTTCGTGATTAGGTAAATGATTTTGGAATTAAAATCTAGCCTGCCAGTCCTTTGTACAACCTACTACAGCAAAGACAACACCCTGTTCTGCAAAGTGTTTTATGTCTAGTGGTTAAGATAAAGGTTGAAACAAGCATCCTACTGACTATGTAAAAGGTTAGGATCGCTGGGAGCACCAGGTAAATCGAGGCTAGCACAGAAAGTCTCCAGCTCACCCTTTCACGTTTCCTGAGTACTTACACTGCCTAAACAACTGCTTCAACTCTGCACAGGGAAATGTCTTCCATCTCTGACAGACACGAAGAGGCAGCACTGCTCACTCGGGCCTTTTCCTATTTATGGTACTGAGGGTAAAGGGGAGCCCCTCTCTGCGGCACCCCAGAACAGCACACACTAGCTGCTGTTCATGAACCTTTTGCCTCAAAGTGGCCCAAGAGCTGTGTGACTCCCTAACCAGCCCTAACCCACCTTAGTTGCAAGGACTGCGTGCTCTGTGGCCAAGGCCTGGCTTGACCACAGGACTAGCATGGCTGGTCAAGCCAAGGACATACAATCTCATTCCACAGAAATAATGTCATCCATGGACATGGAAAACACTATTCATGGGCATGTTCTTTAAAAATTGCATTTGACTCTTGTTCATGTAAGTTTCAATTATGTTCAAATGTTTCTACACAAGGTAGTATATATAATTAAATTCAGGTCATTCAGGTCAGGATGATCCACAGTGACAACCCTTACAAGCATTAGTGTTAGTTGTAACTACAATGCGCAGATGAGTATTCTGGACCCTAGTCCTTTGGGAAAAGAGAAGACAGTTCCTATGAGACAGCTCAGTGGGTGAGGGTGCCCAACAGCCTGAGTCTGACTGAGTCTGACTGGCCTCTACCCACGCACTGTGACACACACTGACCCTTACCATACCCTAATAAATACACACGACTTGGAAAAAAAGGCCATGAATGGTGTCAGCATTGTTTAAACTAGGATTTTGAGTTTCTCCTATAACATTAATTTGTCCTTTATTCAATAAGCATCATACATGTCTTCAACCAGACAGACACAGTCTCTGCCTGCATGCTCTTAATAAAGCTTTGGAGGGGAAAAGGTTATCAGCATGGTTATTTGATAAAAATCTATGTAATGAACAAAAAATTAAACTCAAAGTGGTAAGTGAAAGGAAACCTAAATTGGCTACTTGTATGGCTCCTACTCTGTCATTATGGAGAATGGGAAAAACAGTAGAGTCAGTAGTAGTTAGCCATTAAAAGGGACAGCAGGCCAAACCAGCAGAGCACAGAGGGTTTTCAGGACCAAGCAAGTATATAGTATCATATTATGATAATGGATACCTATAAAACCAATGCTTGAAACTCGAATACTGGATTGGGTGGTGAGGATGTGTCAACTCTAACAAAAGTTCCACTGTCAATGCTGACAGTAGGAGAAGCTATATGCAGTGAGGAAGGGACACATAACTCTTGGTACATTCTCTTGATCTGGCTGTGAGGCTAAAATTGATCTAAAAACCAATAAAATCGTCGGCTGGCCATTGTGGTCCATGCCTATAATTCCAACACTTGGTAGGTAGGCTGAACTTGGAAGATCAGGGCTTTAAAATCATGCATGGCTAGACCCTGGCTCTAATAAAAAACAAGACCAAAACACTTTAGAAAAGAGTAATTCCAAGTAATGGCAATATTATGAAGGTGATTAGCAAGTGCTGTGAGGATGAGACAGGGGCACTAGGTGGGGTGGAGGTAGAGGAAAACTGCCACTTATCCAGGAAGTGGCACTGTTATTCAATAAAGATGTAACATCTTTTACTGAAACTGGCAGGGCTAGGAGAGGACAAGACAGAGAGAGCTTGACCAGCACCGTCTGTGGAGAGCTGAAATTGTCACAAACATGGTTCTTTCCAGATTCTTAGGAAGCAAAAACACAGTGGTCAGACGACTCAGCAGGTTAAGGTTCCTTCTTCTAAGCCTGACCATCTGGGTTTCAATCCCAGTATTCCAGTATGGAGAGAAAGAACCAACTCTCTCAACGTGTCTTCTGACCTCTACAGGCATCCATGTGAAACAAATGCAAAATGAACAAAGAAGCAAATGCCAACAGTGCACCTCTTAAGCCACCAACAAGCCATCAGGGATGTGCTGCCATTCCCTCGGGTGCTGTCCAGAAACATCAGGAATTCATGGGCAAGCCTAGGTCATAAGACCTCCCCTTAGAAAGCCAGGGGGCTTCTCCATAAGGCCCCTCTTAGGAACCAAGAACCAGCAGGCACAGTAGAACCTTGCTAGCAGGTGGTGAGATCTGAAGGCAGGAAGTTAGAGTTCTTACCTTTGGGTCATCTCCAAACTGGCCAAACTGGACATCATTTAATAAACTACGAGCCGTTTTGATGATATCTTTACACTTTTTTGGTGTTTCCTCTACTTTCCCAGCCAGAAAGAGACAACAGGCTCCTGTCACCTGAAAGAAGAACAAGTGGTTCTCAGTGGTTAGCAGACCCCACGGGAGAGCACAGGAGCGTGCTGACCCTTAGTTAGCCAGCCAGGCCTCAGCTCCCTTCTTCAGCTCACTTGCAGCTATCCTAACACTCAACGTTACATCCCTAAGACTGAGGGGCTTCGTACACCAGTTTAAATTCGGTCTTCAGGCTGTGGGCAGGCATGTGCTTCACTGGTGTAGCACTTGCCTGAGATGTACGGCACCCTAGGGTTGAGCCTTCACTTGCAACAAAATGGAGAAAAATGGCTTTTCTATGGTAACTGCCATAAAACAAAGAAAAGAGCCAAAGGAATGAAGTCCTGGGGTCAATTCCTCACCCTGCTCTACAAACAGCAGGTTCAATCTGTTAGTCTACACTTCCTGTTCTTCTTGCTATGATCTAATGTGTGGACCCCACTTTGCTCCCCAATTTACATAATGAAACTAATCCCTACAAAGGATTACTATCCTTCTGAAAGAGGCTTGAAGGAGTCTGCACCTCCTTATCACTACCTAAGGTACCTAAGTACCTTGGACTTCCAACTTCCAGGACTGACAGGAATTATGTTTTTGCTATAAATTACTTAGTCTAAAGTTTTCTGTTACAGCAACAAAGGACCAAGCCAGAGTCCTTCCAGTTGCTTCCAGGTCCCTTTAAATCTACATAGCATGCTTGTCATACAATTCCGATTGCACTGGAGGTTAGACACTCTGACAGTGGCTAAAGTCGACCCTGACACTGCCTCCTTTGAGACTTTCACAAGCCATCAAGGAAACAGGTGTCAGCAGCTCACTCAGGTATTAAAGGTCAGACTCCGCTCACCTTTCCACCCGGGTCTTTTAAAAACACGACTCTTAGTTTCCATGTGTCAGTATTCTGCCTGCATGTCTGTATGTACAACACATGCACGCAGGTGCTCTTGAAAGCCAGAAGAGGGAGACATATTTCCTGAAACTGGAATTACAGGTGCTGGGAATTGAAGTGGGGTACTCTGTAAGAACAGCATGCACTCCTTGCAAGCCAAGTGGAGTTCCTGACTGGCTGGTCATTACACTGTATGCTTCCTTCTGCATCTGCTTAAGCCATTTCTTTTAGACTGCTCTCCTAGCCCATCTCAGCCCCTGAGCATTAGAAACAGCTTTCTCCTAGCACACTCTTCCTTGCATGGGCAGCTTCCTAGAAATAACAATATTCCCCTTGAGTATCATAGCCCTGTCTGTACAACTCAGTTATGTCCTTACTTAAACCCAAGTATTATGTTGGGAAAGATAAAAACTAAGTAAACTGTTATATAAATTATAATAAGACCGTTGTCCATACTGTCTCAGAAAAAAAAAGATTTCAACAAGGTTAGTAGAAACAGCACAATTCAAAATGAAGTTTATGTCTAGCATGTACCACATAAGAACAGGCACTTTCTGGGAAATGAGATGAGACCCACTGGCTAGTATCTCCAGGGAGTGGAGAGAGCAGCATAGCAAAATTTACTTACGTATCTTGGGAATTGTTTGAAGGAATGGAACATATAGAATCGGTGAAAATAAATGATTCCAGTTGCCAGGGTGTCATAGTGTCTGTCGTTTTGGTTAAGGCTTTAGCTAGGAATGGCTACAAATACGTTTTTAGCTAATTCAGAAAAGCAATAAAAACAGACAACATCAAGAAACCCAGCTATCTAGTAAACAGAAATCTTAGGCATCTAAATTCTAGTGTCAAAATGAGTCCTGCCAAACTTGAGCTCTGATCCCCCTCCCGACACCCCCAGGGTTTCTCTGTGTAGCCTTGGCTGTCCTGGAACTCACTCTGTAAAACACCAGGCTTCAGGCTTCAAACTTAAGAGATTGGCTTGCCTCCACCTCCTGAGCGCTGGGATTAAGGGTGTGGGCACTGCCATCACCACCACCACTGTAGCTCCTGCTGTTGTTGGTGCCAATAGCCAGCTTAAGCTGTGATTTCAATGGGGCTAGTTTTCTCCCGATGTGGTTATTTCCTCAATAACTGAACATACACAGTTAAATAATAAACCAGAGACAGGAAGATCCCTGAATAGCCAACTGGACAACTTCTACCTCAAAGGTACTTAAAACCTGTGCTAATGCAGATAAATGACCGCACACTTATCTCCAGTTGCTAATCTAACTCTTGGTGATGGAGACTTTAATCACAACAAATCCCACAGAGATTCAGGATACAACCCCAAACGTGTGCCCACATCAAAGATGAAGCGAGCCCCCTCTCGGCGGTACCGGGCCTCAGTGGCTGGATCGAGTCCTTCAAGTTGTGAGGGTGTATGCGCCAAGTCCTTCTTATCCCAGTACCAACATGGTTTTGTGTGGTCCAGGTTTGCTGATGTGACTGACGGGCTTGAATTTTCTTTGTTCTCCTTCATTTATTGACGTAGACTTGTTCTTCCCCAATGGGTCTCTAGAATGCTATAATCCTAAGAGAACGAAAAGATGCAAAACTGTAAAGGGCGCCACATTATTAATTCTAATTATAAATCATCCATAACCACAGCCCTGGCTGATGCAGGACCCCTCATCCCCCAACATGCTACCGATTGCTAGTTAGACGTTCAGAGCATCTGCTCCAAAGCCCATGTGATGCACATCCCAGCTGACTCCAGCACTGATAAACCTGAGCTAGTGGTAGCTTAGGACAGCATTCCACATCCTGACGTCTACAGGGCCAAACTAAACACAATTTTGCAGGAAGCTTAAGTCTACTCACTCCACATGCTTTTTGCTTTTCCTCAGTGCCATGCAGCCTCTGCTGCTGCTGTAGATTCTATTTTGCAGGACAACCTGGGCCTGTCTGACACCCTAAGTCATGTTCCACATCTACCATTTGCACCTACTGGTCAGATTTCCCTGCTTTTGCTTTACTTGGTTTTTGCTTATTGTCTTAGTTAGGGTTTTATTGCTGTGAACAGACACCTCGACCAATGCAAGTTTTATAAAGGACATTTGATTGGGGCTGGCTAACAGGTTCAGAGGTTCAGTCCATTATCATCAAGGTGGGAGTATGGTGGCATCCAGGCAGGCATGGTGCAGGAGGAGCTGAGAGTTCTACATTTTTACTGGAAGGAAGCCAGGAACAGACTGAGCATCCTCAGGCAGCTATGAGGAGGGTCTTCAAACCCACACCCACAGAGAGATGGTTCTCCAACAAGGCCACACCTTCTAATAGTGCCACTCCCTGGGCCAAGCATATGCAAACCATCACACTTATGAATGTCACAGGATGGTGTAACTCACACCTACATAAATCTCTGGCCTGTGGAGAGTAGGGCCGAAGAGGTCCATGAGGAAACATCTCCTGCAGATCTTCTTTGTTTCTCTCCCACTCAGCCCTTGGTTGACAGAAAATGGAAGCCATGTGCTTACCCAGGCCACCACAAGTCAATGCCTTGTAAAGTGGCTCAGAAGAAACACTTCTACCCTGCCAGTGGAAGAGTTCCAAGCAAGGTGGTAGAATCAGGCAATGAAGTAAGCAAAAACCCAGTTTCAGGCTCAGGCCAGAGGCCTATCATCACATCTAGAGGCCTAGCTTCTTAACGGTTAGTCTCATTTCTGGTGGAAAAGCTCCCACGGTAGAGCAGAGGATTATGCTCCTGGCACCTGGCTGTTTTAAAGGGAATCTCATCATTCCCTCAGCAGGAAGAATTAAGCAGCTGGAGAATGCATCTGTTTTGAGTTCATAATTTACATGCTAATATGGGACTGACTGCTGACTTAGCAACATAGCAAAGACAGCCCCAGAAACCATTCTACTGAAACACCATTCTTACCTCCTGACCTGGCAAGTATCCGAGTTTACCCATTTACTGCTGGCAAGGCTGGGGAAAGCTGATGGGTCTCCTAAGTTGCTGGTCTGAGTACAAAATGGTACAACTATCACAGAGAGGGAGTTGGCATTATCCAACAAGGACACACATGTTTGCTCTTAGAAACCTAGCAATCCCACTGCTAGGAATCTTCCTAAAGACACCACTCCAAACATGCAAGCATATGCGCAAAATTATTCATGGCAGGGTCATTTACAGGAACAACTCACAAACGTTAAAAAAAAAAAAAAAAAAAAACAAGAGTCTGGAGAGATGGCTCAGTGGTTAGGATCACTAGCTGCTCTTCCAGAAGACTGGGATTCAAATCCCAGCACTCATACAGTGCTTCACAACCACCTAACTCCAGTTCTAGACATCCAAAGCACTCTTTGGCCTCTTTGGGCACTACATGCATGTGATGCACAGACATATGACGGCAAACACTTATGCAGAAATCCAATAAAAATAAAAATTCAAAAAAGGGTTGACTGTAAAATAAAGAACACACATGCACACTTATATCTATAAATAAAATAGATCCATATGCACTGATAATAGCTATTATTAAAAAATGAACTATGTTAAAATGCTCACATGCAGAACTAAGAACTTGCTGCAGTACACTGCACGACGGGATGCAGGACTGAGTCAGTACATCTGTCTGCCTCCATTGTATCCTTGCCCTACACCTACATCTGACCGTGCCTTTGCACCCGACTTCTGCTCACTGTGAGTGGTGGTAGTGGTAGAGCAAGTTAAACAGCACAAGGTGGGTGCTCAATAGGAAACATGACCTGAAGGTCGGCATGCTGGCTTGCACCTTTAATGACAGCACTCAGGAGGCAGAGGTGAAGATCTCTGTGACTCTGAGGCCAGCCCGGTCTACACAGTGAGTTCTAGGACTACATAGAGAGATCTTGTCTTACCAAAACAACACTAAAACCAAAAAAAGCGAAAATAAAAAAGACACATGGTTTGGGCTCCTTAAAAATGTTAGTATCATGAGAAAACAAATGTCAGGAGGGAGCACGGTAAACAGTGTGGCGTGCAAGCCTGGAGCAGATGCTGAGGCGCTGCTTTTATCAAGCTATAAAAGAAAATCTCAACCTTTAGGGAAATTCAAAATATGGACTGAGTATAGAGGATAATAGAGAATTACTGTTATTTCTTAGGGACAAGAAATTTTACTATATTATAATCAAAGGAACACACAACCAAGGCACTTCAGAGGAAGTGCCATGCAACATTCTTAAACTTTGGTTGACGTACAAACACACGGTGAACAAGGCATACGGCCACCTATGTTAGTGCTGTCAGAGGTAGACAAGTAATGAAGGTGCTCTCTCTGACACAACAGTGAGTCAGGAAGGGAGTCAGGTAAGCACTTAGGGGTCAGGAGTCCTTACACTAGACTGGACTCCTCGAGTAGCCTAATGTGTGTGCAGTGGTTTACACATCAGAACACTAAACAGAATCCTAACATACAAAGGGAAAAGTGCAATACTGCTGACCATCAGGACATGGACACCTGAGCGACACCACTGACTGCCAGTTAGGCACCGCCTACCTCCACCCTCACCATAGTCCTCTCCTACTCATCATCCCCAAGGACAGCCACGGGGCTGCCCTGATCCTTTAGGACTTCACAGACTGGCCAAGGGAAGGGAAGGGAAGACAGAGGGAGAGGGAGGGGGAGAGGACAAGGGGGAGAGGGAAGAGGGGAGGGAGAAAGAAATCCATCAACATGAAAAGGAAGCACTTTCCCTAAGGAGGAAAAGGTGGAGAAGGGGGAGGAAGTAGCTCCTAAAAGAGGCTCTTAGGTAGCCCAGGCTGGCCCAGCACTCACAATCCTCCTGTTTACAGCTTTCCAAGTGCTAGGATTACAATTGTCTACCATCATAGCTTGCATAATTTTCTTCCTTCTAGAGTCTCCACAGAACCCTGGATGTTTTGGAACTCACTATGTAGACCAGACTAGCCTCCAACTCACAGAGATCTACCTGTTTCTGTCTCCCAAGTATTAGGACTAAAGGTGTGGGCCACTACATACCTGGCTCTTTTTGTTTGCTTCAACAAACAAAATCTGGCTTATCTTACTTTATTGTATGTTTTTAATTTAATTTCAAAATTTCCTTGTGTGTGTATGAGAGAGTGGGGTTGCTGGTTGGCTGTTAACCTATGATCCAGTCACAGTTCACAATTTTGTAGTACCCACGTCACATGCTTTCTTAGTCCCAGAATTTATCACTAAGAATCGCAAGTTAATGGAGCCAAAGAGCCGGCAAAGAGCACACAGAGTCAGCAAGTCCATTAGACACAGGCCTGACTTGCTGACTCTGTCAAAGGACACCATTTCTCAAACCACAACTATGGAGTGTCTGTGGGGTATACTCAGGTGCCAGCAGAGGCCAGTGGCTGGAGTTCACAGGTGGTTGTGAGCCACCTGAATTGGGTGCTAGGAACCAAACTTTAATATTCTTCAAGAGCAGTAAGCACTTTTTCTTTTCTTTAATGACTACATTTCATTGAAAGGTGATTTTTTTTTTTTGGTATTGCGTGTTTTGTTTGCATGAATATCTGTGTACCATGTGCATGCCTGGTGTCCATGGAGGTCATAAGTGGGTGTCAGATCTGCTGGGATTAGAGTTACAGACATTTGTGAGCAACCACATAGGTGCTAAGAATTGAAGCTGGGTCCTCTAAAGAGCAGCCACTGAGCCATCTCTCCAGCTCCCAGGATACAGTCTTAGTTTTTGAGGTATTACTCCAGAAGAAAGAACCATGGTTCTTAGACACTTTCTTCCTGATTCAAATATCCATCAGAGTAGGAAAAGACCACAGCCCCATAGCTTACCTCTGAAGATCTTTTTCAGGCCAACATCAACCTGCCAATCAATAAGTCTGGGTCAGTAATATGAACACAAATCAGCTCAAGTGCATCCTACATAAGATACACACGAGCCTCGAAATCTAAACGTACTTATGTGCAGCATCCTTCTATTACAGTGGAATAAACTCTGGTGTATGCACAGATGTGAGGGGTGGTCTCCTGTGTAGGCTCACACAGAAGCCAGAGGATGACATAAGCATCTTCCTCAATCTTACTTTTTGGGACTCGGTTTCTCACAGAACCTGGAGAACAGTGCCAGATGGGCAGGCTGGTTGGTCAGTGATGCAGCAGGATCCTCCTGTCTCGCAGCACTGCAGTTAGAGGTGCACCACAAGGCCTAGCTTTTTATATGAGTGCTAGGGGTCTGAACTCTGGTCTTTGTGTTTGTATAGAAAATTCTTTATCTACAAAGCTGTCTTTCCAGTCCTCTTTTTTTATATGTATTTTTAGAAAGATTTTTTTCATTTATATGTATTTATGTGCCTGTGTATATCACATGTGTTCAGGTGTGAGTAGTGGGAACTAGATTTCTCTGTGGCTGGGATTATAGGTTTTCAGGAACTGCCTATCATGGGTATTCAGGACCAAAACTCATGTGCTCTGAAAGAACAGCAAGCACTCTTAACTGCCAAGCCATCTCTCTAGCCCCGGTTTCACCCTTTAACAAAAATGTAATGTTTCACTTAGCTTTTTCTTTCTGAAGAAACTGATCATTAATCAGTTCTTACATCAAAGAGATAGCTGACCTATACTCTAAAAAGATTCTAGACGTGGACTAGCCTCTATTACAGAGCTCCATCACTGACTGTATTTGTAGTACTTCTCAAAAGCTCTGAACAATTATGTTACAACATTGAAATTATTCTATAACCTAAATGTTATAATTTATCTGTTCTTAAGAATGCAAATTAGATTTAACCTAACTAGCTATTGTTTAAAAATTCCTACAAAAAAGGAAAACACCTAAAACCAATTTTATTTATCATGGGTAATTACTGACCTGTCATTGATTATTTAGCAAACAAGAATTTTTGGCAATACTAACAATTTCTCTCTCCTTTCGTTTTTGAGACTCTGCTTCTCCATGTAGCCTTGGCTGTCCTGAAACTTCCTCTGTATACCAGGCTGGCCTTGAATTCAGGCAGATCTGCCTGTCTCTGCCTCCAAGTGCTGCGATTAAAGATGTGAGTCACCATCACCACCACCACCCAGCCAACACAATTTTAACCAAAATGTTTATCAACATTACTAAGGCTATTACCCAACTATTATGATTCATTCAGCAATATAATTTACTAAGTGTCATATAATGTTCTGGGTGTTGGGGCTTGAAATCACTTTCATGGAATCACTCATAAAAACATGTAATGCACACCCACAATTTCAAGGTGTTGCTCAATTATTCTTTAAACAACATATATCAAGATATCACCAGTGTGAAGTTTGTCTTTAAAACCGAAAAAAGCCAGTCTTTAGCTAAGGTTCATGGCACATGCCTTTTTAATTTTAACCCCAGCACTCTGGAGGCAGAGACAGGAGGATATCTTTCAGATGGAGGCCAGCCTAGTTTACCTACACACCAGCCAGGGTTATGTAGGAAGACCTTGTCTTTTTTTTTTTTTTAAAGAAGCCCCTTTTCATTCCTGGTCCTACCTTTGTTCCATGGTCCGAGAGTCATGGAACACTCTCCAACGTCTCGATCCAAATTAACAGTGGGATCCACAAGCCGTGGATAAGTAGGGATGGCTGGGTCAGTCTGAGACACGTTATGTGCATGTAAGCCCCCTACCCTTTTCATCTCCTGTTAGGAATCCCCCAAATCTCAACCACTTTCCCCTGTGAGGTCCGCTTCCTCCTGTGAGTTCTAAGCATTAGTGGTGCACCCTAGAATTGCTGACCCTCTTCCGAAGCTCCCTCGCCTCCAACACTGCGTCGCCTGCTAATTTCAACGTGCATGAGGGATTAGGAGGGTGGTAGAATCTGGGAAGCCGGACTCTCCCAGAGAACCCAGGCAGCTGGAATATACCCAACTCCGAACACCAGGTGCGCGGAAGGTGGGCGGCGCTGCCTGCGGCCAGCTAGATACTCACCCCTCGCCTCAGGCAAAACCCTTAGCGACGTCTCTCCTTCCTGACAGCAGCCATCTTGGATGCGGAATGTCGGGGAACTACGTCATTACCCTGCGTCTCGAGACGTTAATAGCGACTGGGGGGGGGCGGTGAAAATCAGGTGGCTGTCAACCAATTAGAAGAGAGTAAAGCTAAAAAAAAAAAAAAAAAGAGTAACAAGTCTACAGTCACTTCTCCGCCCACCCGGCGGTCCTGTGGACAGACGTCCGTAGTGGGAGGGGAAACGCTCGCACACACCCTCCTAGCCGCCCCGCCCCATTGGCGAAAGGGAGTTCGGGAGCAACCGAACCTGTTAACGGAACTTCGGCCTGGAGGCGGGGCCAAAGCCCCGTCGTTCAATCACAGCTTCATCGTGGGCGAGATCTAACCAATCGAATCCTCGAATATGGTCCCGCCTCTGTTGCTGATGTCCAATGGCTGAGCAATACCCTGGCTGGAGGGCGGGCGGGAGATGGGGCGGAGCCGCGCCGAGGCGTGTTAGGTGCAGGCCAATGAACGGCGGCGGCGGCAGTCCGTGGGCGGGGCCCAGGGGCGGGCGGAGCCGGGTTGGGCCTGGGCGGCGGGGCTGTCTCTGGCTGCCGTCCCGCCCCTCCCGTCCGGCCGCCGCCGCCGCCGCCGCCGCCACCGCCGCCGCCTGGGGGTTGGTTGAGGCGGACGGTGGGGTCCCGGCCGGAGTGTGGCGCCGCCGCTGCGCGTAGGCAAAGCGGGCAGGTGAGTGCGGATGGCAAGCTCCCGCGTGCGGCCCGCGGGCTGAGGGGACAGGGTTCCGCCGCTTCTGACGCTGTGAGGCCGGCCGGGCTCCGAGGTCCAGTGGTCGGCCGCGGCTGAGCTCTCAGGGCCTGGGCGGCTGCGGGCTCCGAGGCCCGGCAGGCCTGTGTCCTGAGGGGACTCGCGAGCTTCTGTAGCTTCCCTCAGCCACTGGGACGGGGGCAGGCGGCAGGTGCAGGGCGCGGCCTGGGTGCGGCCTGGGCGCCGCCCTCGGGTGCGGCCGGGGCCCGGAGCGCGCGCAGGGCGCTGGGACTGCGTGTGGCGGGCTGCAGCCTTGGTTTCCTTCCTCTGGCGGCGGGCGCACGCGGCTTGGGGCCGAGGCGCCTCTCTCTGCAGCTTTCTGTTGCCCACCGGGAGCCCGGCCCCCGCGCCTTGTCCTCCACTGCCCGCTTGCAAAGGCAGGCGTAGAAAAATAGGTCATGTTTCTTCCCACGCGCCCCTGGCCGAGGTCCACACGCGACGAGCGCGCTTCGAGAGAGAAGCATTCAGTGCTCTTGGAGTTTGCCATTCCGATTTTCAACTCTTCCTCCTCGCGGCTGCAGCCTGGGGATGCGACTCTGTCTCTTCTCCCTGGCTGCCACTCCTGGAGAAGGAGCTGATTAGTGACGTGCGCCACTGACTGCGAGGGGCCTCACCCCCGCCGCGTCGTGTCTGGAGAGGACGTTGGTGCGTTTCCGAAGTGTGCACGCGTTGAGGATGACTTGGGGCATGCTGTAATCCATTTCTAAACGAACACGGTGTTGTTACCGAAGTAAACACGCTTGAACCGGATGCTGATAGTCATTTTGCCTTGCAGACCCTCAGAAGATTTGAGGTTTTAGTGATGGATGTAACAGAACTGCATCTAGGAAGGCTGAGGCGGGGGATCATGAGTTTCTGGCCTGCCAGAGTTACATAGGGAGACCCTTTCGAAAACACACAAAAACTAACACCAGAATTTGACACTGAAAGTGTGGGTTTTTCATATGTAAGTGATACTGTCCCCATTTTTCCTTCAAAAGCGATGCTGGGTTGTTTTTTTTTTTTTTGTTTTTTTTTTGTTTTTTAATGAGTTTTAAACAGTGATAGTCTTGGGGAGTTTTAAGTGAATGCTCCTTTAAAACACACAGTATAGGACATTACCTCTCCCAGTTAAAAAGTTTGTCTAGACTCTCTGGAACCATTACATTACCTACAGTGTGTATGTGGTATGTGGGCTCCTACCTGTAGAGGCTCACTTTATAAATGGGCCAATGGGGCGCTGTGATTGATACTTTGGTGTTATTCCAGCCATTTTGGAATGAATTTTTCTAGGGCTTAAGAAAATAGTTTGCAAAGCCAAGTTTTGAAAAGCTACAGAGAAAAAAAAAATCTTACTGGGACTCCAAACAACCTTGGTCTTCATTCCCCCAACCCTCTTCTGATGTGCATTCCTTTCTCTTGCGAGAGATCTTACTAATATCTGGATACACAACTCTAGATCCCTCGGAGGGAAGTGATTGCTGCTCTCCCCCTCTTTCACTGTGCAAACATCTCAGTCGAGCTATGCTGGACTTGGAGATCCAAACATTGTGCTGATGTGGGCTCTACCAATGAGAGTTTCTGTTCCTTTTCTGTTTATAAATGCCCAGTAAAATTCTCACTGAAATACTGTTAGCTGGGCCTTGCCACAGAGCACACAAGCGCACAGTAGCCCTCACTACTCAGGGGCCTGAGGCAGGAGGATCTTAGACTCAAAGCTAGCCAGGACGGTGTGAGAGACCCTGTCTGGCTGGGGATCTAGCTCTGTGTTAAGAGTGTTTGTTTACTGTGTGAGAAGGCCTGAGTTTCATCTTCAGCACACACATGCACACGTCACTGACTGTCTTTCTTATGTGATGCATGTTTAGGCCAAACTTAAAGATGGCTAAACCATTTTTTAGAAGCCACGTGGTAATAAGGAACTGAGGAGGTTATATTCAGTTTTTGATTGATGTTCTATAGGTCAGCCACTTGAAAACTGTTTTTATGCTCAGCACTGGTGAACAGTCAGCAACCTTCTAAATCTTGATCCCACCTAAAAGAGAATTTTAGAGATGACAGTGCTCAACCAAGTAGCACCAGGAGCATATGGAGTAGGTTTGATTGTAGTAATTCTAGCAGAGTCTCCCCAGTCCACAGACGATGTCCCTATCCCACCCTTAATGCGTCAGACCTTATATGCAGTGGGGAAGTGTTTGCATCTAACTTGCACACTAACCTCTCTCAAGGCTGGAGTTGTCTGTGCCTTAATTCCAATACTTATTACAAGGTCCCTGCGAATAGTTGTCACACTGTGTCCTCCAGGGAGTGGTCAGCAGAAGAGGTTTGGTAATGGTGGACTTCCATCTGTCCTCTTACCTATTTCCATCTGCTGGTGGCTGAATCTGCAATGGAACGTTGGAAAAGGGAGGGTAGCCGATACTGTGTGGATGGAATGTTGGTAAAACTGTGAGGGAAATATATATACTGTGGCTTCTGCAAGCAGGTTGAGGCTTTCCAAATTTCTGAACTGTTTTAGTTACAAAGTCTGTCTCAGTTTGACTCAGAAGTAGCTGCTAGAAGTGTAACTGTGTTTGTTGTGTGTAGTTTGCTGGACTGTCCCCTGTCTTTAGAAGTGGTGGCCTGCTCTTGGCTATAGAGCACTGTGATTTTCCTGCAGCAGACACATTTCAGTGTGTTTCTTCCTCTTAGACCAAAGTCCTGGGAATAGAGGCAAGCCCTGCTGCTCTAAAGAGCAGAGAACCACTTATTAGAACTAGATTATTTTAACATCACACAGTGGATACATAGTTCCCGTAGTTCGGGAGTTGCTGTGGCCAGGTGTTTGCTTTCTCAATTAGCTCCTGATTTTCACTATTGTGTTTGGAGTCACTTTCTGTTAGAGAAGGATATTTGGAATTGTTGTGTCCTTTTTTTTTTTTTTTTTGGTTCTTTTTTTCCGGAGCTGGGGACCGAACCCAGGGCCTTGCGCTTCCTAGGTAAGCGCTCTACCACTGAGCTAAATCCCCAGCTCCTGTTGTGTCCTTTTACTTCTGCTGTAGTGACACCAGTTCGTTCTGATTTGTATTCAGCCACTTGAGATTATTAATTACAGTAAAGTTCTCTTTTCAGGCACCTTTGCTGCCATATTTCACAAAATTGAAATGAAAATATTAATTCTACAGTAATTTCTCTCTTGGTTAAACATTCTAGCCACCTTTTGATTCTTAAATTAATTTTTTAAGTTAAGAAAATTTGTGTGTGTGTGTGTGTGTGTGTGTGTGTGTGTGCGCGCGTGCACACGTGTGTGCAGGAGCACAGGCCTTAGTATGTATTCCTGGTCTCATGAAGGTCAAAAAAGAAAAAAGGATTACCTAGAACTGGATTTACTACATCATTGTGGGCTGCCAGATATGGATGTCAGGAAACAAATGCAGGTCCCCTGGAAGAACATGAAATGCTGTTATCTAAGTAACCATCTCTCCAGCCCCTTAGTGATACATTTTTCTTTACCAAAACAAAAATTAAGTATATTAATAGTCTTATGAAAAAACTTTTAATTAGAAGAATATGTAATAATAGTTTTTTGGTGTGTGTTAAGTTTGTCTGGTAAGTTAAGCCAGAAATAAACCTCATAGACCTCATTTCCACTTGGGAATCTCTTCTAGGTTTTAGAAATAAACACATCATTAGACTGGGGACACAAAACAGGGGTCAACAAGTTTCAAGTGAAAAAAAAAGAATTAAAATAATTTTGTATAAATATAAAAGACTTAGAATTTTTCTTTTATTTAAAATAATTTTCCTTTTAGTAGAGACAAGGATTTTGCTGAAGTTAGGCCTTGAAAGGAAACTGAGTGATTTCTGATTACCAGGCCAAAGTGAATGTTTAACCTTTGGCAAGTCTCAACTTGGTAATGGGGTTGAGTGGGAGGGAGAGTGGATGAACAGATCTAGGAGAAATGTTCTAAAGAAATAGAGGTGGGATAGAGGATATACATGATTGGATGTCTACAGTTGTGCTTTCGTACAATTTTTTCTTCTTTATTGACAAATAAAAATCGCATATACCCAGGACTCAGTAATACCTGCTGTTTTAGTGTTATCACTGTCTTGTGATTTCTAAGTTTCAGTTTCTTTTTGCAGTACTAGGGTTGAGCCCAGGGCCTCCAGGCAAATGGTATAAATCTCTGGACCTTTAACAAAGGTCTTATTTTGAGGTAAGGTCTCAGGGGGTTGTGTTGTGTTGTCCTTGAACTTTTTGTCTGTTGGTTTTTTTTTTTTTTTTTTTTTTTTGGTTCTTTTTTTTGGAGCTGGGGATCGACCCCAGGGCCTTGCGCTTCCTAGGCAAGCGCTATACCACTGAGCTAAATCCCCAACCCCTGTTGGTTTGTTTTTTAAGACAGGCTATCTTGGACTTGGTGTAGAGTTTAAAGGTTGGCTTTAAGCTCAGAGATCCACATGCTTCTGCCTCCCTAGCACTGTTAAAGGCATAGGCCACTGTGCCTGGCTGTTTTGAACTTTTGTCCCTTTTGCTGCAAGTTCCCAAATAACTGGACAACAGACACTTCCCTTCCCCACCCATCTGCTCTCCCTCGAACTTGCACTCTTCTTGTCTCAGTCTCCAACTACCACTTTCCCTTTTTAAAGACTATAGTTCATTAGGACATGATGTGGTCTTACGGGCATTTACAATTAGGAGGCTTTAACAATTTCAGTTTTAGGAGATAGGCCTGACTTCAGTGTTAACAGCTTTCTAAGTACAACTAAGAAAAAGTAAGAATTAGGAATGAAAAGTACTATTAAAGTTGCTTTTACTCTGAAGTATTTATTACTGACTAATGAAGTTTTTGGTTTGTTAATTACCATTGTCATGGTCATCTAATCGGCTTCCACGGTTTTTAACCTGTAACAAGGATGTGAATTACAGAGCTGGAAGTAAGATTGGTCTGACTGGGGGAAGTTCTTTATAAGTTTTGTTTGTGTCCCATATTTAACTCAGGTCATTCCTGCATACTTGGACAAAGCAAGCAAAATAGCTTTATCCTTGGAAAACCAAAGAGAAAACCCTTATGCCCATATGTTTTGCTACTGCAAGAATATGTTGCCTTTTTGAACATCAGGAATAGCAGTGATTGTGGCTGGTTTTGAGCCAAATCCTCAATATATGATTGCTTATCAATAAAATCCATGGTTGAGAAGTATTCATGAAGCTCTGGCACCAGCTGAACTTATCATCTTATATAAATTAATTTTTCTAAGCAGCTGCTTTCTTATCTGTAAAGGAGTCATAATGACATTTGTCTCATCTGTTGTTAAGATGCTCACTTGAGTCCATGACAGACAGTGTACCCAGACCATGCACTTAGGATGACAACAGTCATGTGGGAAACTGCTACAATACATGGCAGGAATAATACAGTTTCAGCAGCCGGGAATGTCACCCCAAATAACGTAACAGCAGAATTATTGCATTCACTTGAATATTGAGGTTTAGTGTAGTGTACCTGTCTTTCTACAGACAAGTCTATGTGATGAATAGCTTTATTTGATCTCCCTTTATCTTAAAGGCTTTAATAGGGCTGTATGTCCCATGAGACACTCAAGAAATATACACAGGACAAGAGAACGGATCCTCTTGGCTTATAAACTACCTGGAACAACTTTACAAAAATTAGTAAGATCTTGAGTTGAGTTCTAGTGGGGCAGGAGTCCCACTGAAGTGTGAGTCCCTCAGGTTGCCTCAGAAGGACTTTTGCTGCCTTGCTCTCTGGAGAGCAGTGTACAGAGGGTGCCATGCTATACCTGGGAAAGGAGAACATGGAAGCCATCTTCACAGAATTTGGACAGGTCACAGAGGAGTAAGCTCACAAGTAAGAGACTGCTTTAGAAGTGAGCAGGCAGGACTGAGGGCCAGCTCTAGCCTATCATGATCAGAGGACTCCAATGCTTCAGGTCGTGAATTTGTTAGCCAGCCCCATGTTTTCAGACTAGAATTAGATGTGGATAGTGATGCAGTGACAGTTGATGGTGACATAATGTTGTGACTAAGTGTTTACATAATCATCTCACAGGCATCTTCCAGTCCTGATGCTCTGTCATTTTAGAATCTAGAATTTCATATTTGGAGTAGAAGTGGCTTCAAGGTGATTTAGCAGGTTACAGCTGTCCTGTCACCATCTAACACTGTTGTCTCTGTTTTACAGAAAACTGTAATAGAAGTGACTGTCCATGACACCTCATTCCTTGCTTTATTATTAATTTTAGATGATTGTTTTAAGTAGGGACCTCTGGGGACTGAGTAGATGACTTTCTCTGAAGGGTGGCGTAGATGACAGAACATCATAGATGACAGAACATTGGTTTTCGATGGCAGCATATAGAAATGATAAAGCTAATCTCGGCCTGCAGGAGCTGTGCTGTTGGCAGGGAGTAGAGTAGAAGACAGCCCAAGGTTAGCTCAGGTCCCTGCTTCTGAGAACATGCATGGTTGTCAAAGAGATATCCTGGCAGGCTAGATTCAGGGGCTTACACTTGGCACAAGTTAGTCACATGGTCACTAGTTCTTTCATAGATGTCACCTGCTCGTTCAGGTAATGGAGTTTTACCAGAGAGGGTCATTTTTTGTCAATGACCAGTTTATATAATTCCAACAGAGACAGATTTAGGCTTTCCCCCCAAGTGTGACAAACACTCCATTGTGTTTGGCCTGCTTGCCCCGTTTGTCATAGTCTGGCTTGTCACTTGAAGGAAGAGATGGACACCTTTCTTTCTTCAGGTGCCTCAGTTTCTCAGCATGCTGTTCCTCACTGAAGTTAAAGTAACTCCACCTGGACAGGCAGTTCCTGGAGCTGTGGAGCTGCATGCAGATCAGGTTTGCTCCTCACATTCCTGATGGCATTCGAGCACACCTGATGCCTGCTGTGGGGATGCACTAGTCACTGATGGTGCTCCAGGGTGTTGCTTCTGCTGCCTGCCATGGGGAGGCTTGAGTTCAGGGTTCATCCACTTACTGTCAAGAAGCCAGGGGTTAATCTCAGCATGCTTATAATTTAACATCACCTCAGTACCATTTGTGCCGAAAAACAACCAGATGGTTTGAAATCTAGAATTATTGTTTTTTGTTTTGTTTTTTCTGGAGCTGGGGACGGAACCCAGGGCCTTGCACTTGCTAGGCAAGCGCTCTACCACTGAGCTAAATCCCCAACCCCCCTAGAATTATTGTTTAAATATCTGGAAAAATATTCAATATTTTTGTGGAAAGAAACTTTTTTGAATTCTCAAGTTACTCTGCATATATATGATAGTCCAAATTATTCTATAAAGAGATTAAAACTTAGATCTATGTTTGTTGTTGATACTTAAGCAGCTACTGAGTCAAAATCTGTTCTTGGGACTGCTTGCTTGCCTTGGAATTTTGACTCCTTTGAGTCTATGGCATATAGCACCTCCATTGATTCCAGAGTGTTGTGCAGGTTGGTGAGTACCAGCCACACTGGTGTAAGTCATTGTGGCATGGCATGCTATGGGCCAGCCATGCTGGGGCAAGTTATTATGGTGTGGCATGCTGGGCCAAGCCAGAGTATGCTTCTGATAATTGTCAGTTCCAGTTCACCCGGCACCATATGAAGCCAGGGCACCAGTGTGAAGCACCCTGTCAGTGCTGTGTTTAGGACAGAAAATGTTGCCCTGCGTCTTTCTGGTTCCCAACCTGTTCTGTGTGTACTTTTTTTTTTTTTTTTTTTTTTTTTTGGTTCTTTTTTTCGGAGCTGGGGATCGAACCCAGGGCCTTGCGCTTCCTAGGTAAGCGCTCTACCACTGAGCTTAATCCCCAGCCCCCTGTGTGTACTTTCATTGTGATGTTTGATTCTCATGGTCTGCAGAGCAGTTAGTGAAAGGGGGAAGGGCATGCTTCCTGTTCTATACACATTGGCTGGCTTCACCCCCTCAGGCGCTTTTTACAGCTGGAAGCTTGGAGCAGGAGGAAGTGCATGAACAGAACTTCCTTCAGAGGTGCTGGGCCTGAGTTAGGTTTCCTGGGCAAATTGCCAAATAAGTACTATCAAAAAGGTTTACTCTAGTTGTACTTAGTTCAAAGCAGCATTTTCAGGAAGAACTTAATTAAGTATAAAAGTGTATCCTTTCCATTTTATTTATGAATACAAGTCATTGTTTGCAACTGAATGTCATCCATTAGTATATATGAGTTATGTTGTGTAGAAATACGTTAAGTATTTAGTCCCCACCCTGTCACCTCCTCCTCTTTAGCCATGGTCCCCAAAGTATGGTCTCTTTAGTTGCCTGTATAGATTAGAATGGGAAATAATTCAATGGTGAAAGTTGTCAGTAGTCACAGTTGTCCCTACTTGCCAGTCAGTCTGCAAATTAATGGTTATGACATTTGTTTCCCTGTCCGTTATGTAGTGAGATGGCTGCTGGCTTGCTGAGTAGTTTGTGCTGATTTAAGAGGTCCAGGCTTGAGGATCCTGTACCTTTTACAAACTTCTGGGTGGTGAATGGAGACGGGTGGGTGGATTTACAGCAGGGCGTGCCTCTGTAGGTGCCTCCTGAGGGTGAGAGTCTGCTGGTTTCCCCGGCACCTTTTCCTCCTTCCTTCCTTCGGCTAAGTAACACTTACTGCTGTGGCTCCTGTTTGGGCTCACCTCTGCCTCTCCCATGACAGTCTGTTGCTCTTTCAGTCAGGGGAGAGCATCTCTCACTTACCCTCGACTATACAGCTAACATGTCTAATGAGAGCAAGGGAGAAGGGACAGAGAAAGTAAGAGCATGGGTGCTTAGTTAGCACATGCTCACATGAATATGTAGAATGACTGTTAGTAGTAAATATAGTCTTTATAGCAAACTGGTGAGTACTGACACCCCCACCCCCACCCTCACACAGAGTGTTAAGGCTGTGCTTGGTCCCTCTTGGACAGCATTGTTTATAAGTCGGAAACAGGCACCCTAGTTAGTTGAATCACAAAACGAACCATTGTGTGGAGCAAAGTTTTGAATCAAATCCACAAGGTTAGGGAAATCACACAGCGTTGATGAGTTTTGTAAATGAAAACTGTCAAAAAGAATTGGATTTAGGAAACTGCTTTCCTACCTTGGTCATCCTTCTTAAACTGTACTCTTTGCCTTCTGTCTTTAGTTACTTGGGCGTTTGGAGAATTATCTATGCTACTTTGCTTTGGGTGTGACTTAGTCTCTGGCCTCGACTCTGAGACCTACAGGCCTGGCTTTCCCTGGTTTTGTTTTCCTTCACACTGGTCACTCACTGTTGCCTACCCAGGGAGAGGGGGAGAGCTTGTTTACTCAAGTGCCCTTATGTTTAGAGTCAGCCTGGATGGTACAAGTGATCCATGGCTTCTAACTGGGGTCTGCTGCTTGGTGGCTCTGGTCTCTTGGTCCAGTCACAGCACTCTCTAAGCCTCCTAACAGCTGGAGTCCTCAGTATCGACTGATGGGCTGTGCTTACTAGGCTGTGCTGGACACACGGACACATGCTTGTGGCCCTTGTAGCAAGGACCCCATTTCCCCCTGAGCTTCCAGCTGTGCTTGGTCATAGCTCTTCCTTTGGTACCAGAAACAAATAATATCCTGCTTTGCTGCCTTCGAAGAGACTAAAAACACACAAGAATATGAATGTGTTTCCAGAGGTTCTGTTATTTAATATTAATAAATATTAATATTTTAATACTGGTTTTTCTGTATATGTACAGTGATCAAGTTGGGTCTTACCCACTCTGGATACATGTATGTTCTTACTTTAGGAATTGCCATTTTTCAGTAGGACTCACTAAACATGAACTCATTGTTTCATTCTGACTGTTTGTATGGTTTGTATATGAAGTGCCCTTGCAAATGCCTCTTGTGTTCAAGGTTTGTCAAGAAATAATGGATCCTAAGGGCTCCGGCCTCAGTAGTGGATTCTGTGTGCAAAGGCTGAGAACCCTGGGAGCCCTAAGACTGAGAACCCTGGACACTTATCTTTTGGATTGAACAGATTAAGAACTGGTCCAACTTAGAATCCTGTGGTTTAGGGAGGTGTGTTTCTCTCCTTCCCTTGTGCAACTAGAGATTTTATGTGGCCCAGGGCTAATCACCTCCTGTCTCTTAGAGGCTTCAGGACTGTGGGAGGGAAGCAGTCCAAAGAGACAAAAGACCAAGTCCTAAGATAAACCAAGCATTTATCATCTGACTTTCAAAGGAGTTATAGCTGCAAGAAAGAGCTTAGAATGCCCTAAAGCCACTGAGGGCAGTTTTTGCAGGGCCTCAGAGTATGTGGGAAACTATACCAGAAGCCTTGGCGAGATATGGCTGTGTTCCAGAACACAAACCAACCCATGGAGCTAAGCAGTGTAAAGGATAGAATGAAGCCAGGCAGGTAGAGACGGGTGAGACAGCTCACCCTTCTAAGGGTAAACTTACTAGGAGGTCAGGTGAGCTGTGGATAGACATTAAGTTGAGCAAAAGAAACCCATGTGGTAGATAAATAAGACTGTGTATGTAAAGTTTTAGAAGAGGAAACTGATCAAGGGGAATAGAAAGAAGGTAAGCTAGTTGTTACTTCTGGAGATGCCTATGGACTGGAAAGTGCCTGGTGGGTGATTGGGGTGATTGGATGGTCTCCTTACTTTACTGGAGGTGGAAACTGTGTGGCATATGGATAAGCCAATGAAGCTGTGTACTGTCCAACTGTGGACAATGGTGGAGGAGACTGGAGTCAGGGAGAGAAGGGTGGAACCTGGACTTTGGGAAGAGAGCGCAATCACTTGTGTGAGCACACATACGCCTGCCCATACTCTTCCAAAGGTTAAATTACTAATGGGGTTTCCAAACTTTATCTTTAATACAGTTGTGTCTATTGCTGTTTCTAGAAGCTGGGCATTTTTGGACTTAACTATTTGTATTTTTGTACTTAGCTGTATGACAGTTACTGCCAAAGAGCTCTATGGTGCTTTCACATCACTGTGACATAGTTAATGGTCTCTCACACAGGATAGGCATTTGACATTTTCTGTATATCTCCAGGGAATAAACGTATGTGTGCTCACACAAGTGATTGTGCTCTCTTCCCAAAGTCCAGGGAATAGACACTTGGGCAGCAGCTGTAGGATCACAGGCTTAGCCCCGTTAGAACTATGAAGACGCTCTACATGACAGCTCAGTGCGGTATCCACTGTGGAGCAACTGCTCTGTGCTGAGGTCTGAGCTGTGGGATTGGGCTTAGGAATATAAATAAGATATAGAGTGTTCCCTCAAGGAGCCTGGTGTCTGGGACAAGACAGAGAGGACAGGGCTTTGCATTAGTTTGTACCACAGTAATTGAAGAACATTCAAGAAATTGTAGGGGTATGAAGGACAGAAAACTGTGACTGGGAACACTGGAAAAGCTTTCAGGGGATACCTGGATAGGAGTTTGAGAAGCAGCAGCTAATGAACAAGTGACTGAGGTGTTAGGTGAGGACTGGCGGGGAAGAGCTAGAGGGATGTATTCAGAGGTACAGGTAATCTGTACTAGGACTGGGAGCCTTTGGGATAGCTGGCCCATAAAGTGCTGTGGAATAGGGTAGTAGGAGGAAGGGTTGGTTTAGTAGCAAGAGGGGTTTGGTCAGGGAGAGACAGACTACTGTCAGAGCCTAAGCAGAAGGATGTAGAATGAGGTTGCTGGAGATACTCAGATGTGAGCCACGTGGTGACTGGCAGGGGATGTTTTGTGTTTAACCAATATTTAACTGTTGGTCTGGAAGAACTTTAAGCTCTTTTGACCCTGAAATACCATAAGCTTCCTGGTATATAAAGGGAGGCAGTGTAGGAGTGGTGCTCAGTTTATAGCTTAAATTTCTTACCTGTTAGGTGACCTTGGACAGAGAAAGGATGTGATCACCCAGGGAGCTTAACAGAAATGGTACCTGATAGAGGGCAGACACTGAATATAGGGAGCTGTGGCTGTGTGATTGAAGCCTTGGAGGGAGGCTAACACCAGGGAACTGGGACGTTGAGGGACAGACAATCTAGTAAGTAAAGCCTGTTTACAGTATTGGGATCACCAAACCACTTGGGGGAGGAGCAACATGCTTTTATAGGCCCTTCCTGTTAAGAGCAGAAGGGCCTGAAAGCTCTTCCTCACAGTGTGATCTGGAGACGTTTAGAGACTCACAGGATAGCAGGTCTTGACTGTAGGACTGGAGCCAGAGGCCACTTGCATGTCATCCACCAACAGTGTGCTTCTGCAGTTCTGCTTGCAGGCCAGCAGGTCTGCTATATTTGGACGGATGATTAAGAAGTTATTACTACCAGGAGCCTTGAGGGCTTTCATTTCTTGCAGGCTGAGTTCTGTGGCTCTCTGTAGACGTACCATACCTCCGTGGACATAGTGGGATTGATTCCCAGGAAGGCTTGGGGCTCTGTCCAGCTTGTGTCCTTGTTCTTAGTTGAGTGCAGTGATAATGGAGAGGGAGCACCTGCCTCCCTTCTGCGACTCACAGGAGGAAGTGCTTGAACTCCCCTTCCTCCTCCTGCCCCTGCTCAGCTTTTGATCTCAAAGCAGCTACTTCCTTTTAGTTTCCTGACTTTTTACATGTTGTACTGGTGCCCTTGTCTCCAGGGTGACTGACACCCATGCTTCACACCCTTTCACTAGATTTAAGGTAAGTCACGTGTGATTTTATACATTAGATGTGAAAGCGAAGATGGAACTCTTTGTGAAGGATGCTTTCTTCCTATTTTAGCACCTGCCTTATTTGTGTAGCTTTAGTGACAATGACATTAGTAGGTGAATCACATTCTAAACTTTGTCCTTTCACAGTTCTTCATAACAGGCAGTCATTTCTTTCTCTTTCTGATGTTGCACATTAAACCCAGGTTGTGTCCTTCACCATTAGACTCCATGCCCATCTATTTCTTTATTATAATAAGTGACCAAAGTAAGTAGGCATTGTGTCTTCCCTGAGAACAGTCTAAGTCATCCAGGGGCTCCATAAATGGAGTATCACTGGGGTAACCTGTGCTACCACAATGAGCTTCTTTGCCCCCCCCCCCCCCAAAAAAAAATTGGATCCGAAAGTCCCAGCCATCAGCAAGGAGCTTACCCCTTCTTTGGGCCTCCCTTTATTTGCTTGCTGACTTGCTTCACCAGGTTCCACTTGGGAATGGCCTGAGCATTGCTTCCTTTAGGCATACATATATGTCAGCACTTCAAGATCTTTACTCAGAGTGCCATGGCTATGTCCTTTGTCTCACTGCCTCATTTGTCTGTGAGTATCCTAGTCACTTCTCATGTATCTGCTGGCACAAGGTTCATGTGGTTCAAGTGCCAGATTGACCAGAGATGGGAAACCCCGTACAAGGCCAGGGTCTGCGTGGCCTGAGAAGCTTGTCTTCAGTGCCTACACTGGCTTTCTAAAGCATTTTGGGCTTTCTTTGGGACAGACTATGGATATTATACTAGCTATCCAAAATGTGGGTCTTCAGTGTTTGTCTGGGAGGACTAAATTATCACTATGGGAAGTGGTTGTTTTAAGGAGGGGTGACTGAGGATCTAGTATTTCTGACCCTACCCTACCCTACCCTACTCTGTGTGTGTGTGTGTGTGTGTGTGTGTGTGTGTGTGTCTGTGTCTGTGTCTGTGTCTGTGTCTGTGTCTGTGTGTCTGGTATATACCTCAGCATTAACCCTAGTTGTCCTGCAGTAATGCATCAGCATGCACCGTGAACCTGCAGTGTGTAGAGTAGGATCTGCCTCTGCCCCGGTTTCATGGGTGAGGACTGCACTTTGTCTCCTGCGGCTGCCGTGCATGCTTCTTGTTTCTGTTCGGAGGCTTCAGGTTGTTATATACGTTTTCCCCTTAGGAAAATTCTAGATAGAAATTGAGGTAAAGTCTCAGCATTGAGAGATGAAGATGCTCCCATGCCACACCCCATTTCTGCATTTTACTCTTTGATGATATAACTTTCATTTCTTTGCCTTGTTTTCTCTCTTTGTAGTCAGAAAATGGGTAAGAAGAGTCGAGTGAAAACTCAGAAATCAGGTACTGGAGCCACAGCCACCGTGTCACCGAAGGAAATCTTGAACCTGACAAGTGAGCTGTTGCAGAGTAAGTGTCCTGTTCTCGACCCCACCCCCACCCCACCAGCTGTCCTTGCCACTCGTGGCAATGCTTTTCACTCCTCTGCAGGGGACAGGGCTCCCTGGGACAGGACCTTCTTCCCAACAGCTCGAGCTCTGCCCTTCTTAGAGCCATGGACCTGGACACTGCAGAGCTCCTCTCACCTCAGCCCCCTCGGCAGAGTGTGGGTGCCAGCTTGGGCATGTGACTGCCCAGACCCATGGGCGGGAACAGGGTCCCCTGCTCCTTAGCAGTGTGGCGTGTCCTGACTGCTGAGGCTCAGCGTCCGTAGCAAGCACAGGCCACTTCTCCAGCCGTTTGACAAGTACCGCATGAGAGTTGGCATGTGCAGAAGTATCGTGGCTGTTAGCCCTAGGCAAGCCTGTCAGACCTCCCAGGGAGCCGTCCTTCTAGGGCAGAATAGCTCACCTTTATTCTCAGTGATTACATAAATGTGTTTCTGGTTTTCACATGAAGCCTGAGAGCTCCTAGTTTAAAATGAAGTGTTGTTGCCCACACTTTTTTAAGCTAAAATACTTTGATAATTTTGAGTTGTGGGTTCAAACTGGTACTGCTGATGCCTTGGCATAGCCATGATTTTTTTGCCTATATATTTAGTGACCTTATGTTTAGGTTTATGACCACTAAATCTCAAGTAAAAATGGAGCTTTTCCTCAAAAATAGAAAGTGGCCAGTAGTCAGGCCACTGTGAGGTCCCTCCCTGGGTGCTTTGATCTCTGCTCGCCCTGCACCCCATCACTGTTTTCCCTCCCTCCTGTTGGAACGAGGTGTCTTTCACCCTGGCTCCTGCTTTGGTTGGCACTTAATGGGGAGAGAATGAAGTCAGACTTGACCTGGAGAGTTGGGCGTCAGCACATAACCAGATCACTTAATTATTTGCCACATGCTGTTCACCTTAGTGAGACGGGACAGTGGGTTTGGCAGGAGTATGGGAAAGAGACTGACTGTCTTTAAGCTATTGTAATACTTAATAAGGCTGTGCTCCCAGGAGGCTGGCTGCCAGTGTGTTCCAGGATGACCAGCCCTGGCCCCTAGTAGGTGTTGGTTCTGCAGTTCAGCTTCTTCATAAGTCTCTTAGCTTCTTTTCCAGAATGACTGTGCCATGTCTTTTGTAGTACATACTCATGGATGTGAAATGTTTGTCAACTAATTGACCTTATGCTCAGTTTAGTGGGTTTCCTTAGAGAGCCATTGATTTTGGACTCAGCTAGAAAGGCATTTTCACCATCTAGAAGAGGTCAGGGAAAATATTTTTCAGTTTAGCTTTGCTCTCAGGTTTTAACTGTTTGCAGATGTATTCTGAGGAGAGTTACTAGGTGTGGGAACACACTTGGTCCCTGGGCCAAAGTTAGGTGAGGGATGTACTTGGATATCAGGTCATTTGCATGCTTTGAAAAGTGTATAGAGTATATCCATTTACTTTCTATGTCATGAACATATATTTACATGGCTAGAGTAGCTCTGTCCTTGAACATAAGTCAGGAACGAGATGGAAACCTTCCTTCTTTTGCAGACTAGTGGGTTAAAGTGGAGGAGGAGTTCTTACGCAGTGGCTTTCACGTTACAGAATGTAGCAGTCCTGCACCCGGCCCAGGAAAAGAATGGGAAGAGTACACACAGATCCGGGCTCTGGTTGAGAAAATACGAAAGAAGCAAAAAGGTAAATTGTTGGAGTGACGATGCTGAGGAAAGCTGGACATAGATAGGCTAGTGGGTTCTGAGTAGCAAAGCCTCAGGTGACAGTGCCTGTCTGGGAAAACGAGGCAGCCACCCAGAGAGTCCCCTGGGGACTGTTGTCCATTTGAGTGAAAGGAGTAAGTGCTGAGCTCCAGGGGGAAGCATTTGTATCCAGGGGATAAAATGACATGCCTTTTATTTATTTGTATTTTATGGCATATACATGGGCCTTGTTAACTCTTGGTTTTGACATGTCAGATGGTGTTGGTTAGTGTCTTAGCAGGTGTTTAGGATTGACTCCAGCCCATCATTTTCCTCATGACAGTCTTGCTATGTAGCTGTCAGCCTTTTGTATCATCAGCCTTTCTAGCTGTTGGGATTATAGTCCTGCACCACCACATCTAGCCCCAGCCCATCTGGGAAAAAGAAATAGTTACATCTCTTAGGCTGTGTGCATTTGTGAGGGGTTTTTTGGTGGTGATGGGGAGTATGCTGCTGAGGACCCAACCGGGGTGTATTCTAGGCAAGCCCTCTGCCACTGAACTGCTTATTTATTTATTTTTATTTATTTATTTAATGTATATGAGTGCTTTATCTCCATGTACACCTGTGTGCCAGAAGATCTCATTACAGATGGTTGTGAGCCACCATGTGGTTGCTGGGAATTGAACTCTGGACTTTTAAAGAGCAGCCAGTGCTCTTAACTGCTGAGCCATCTCTCCAGCCCCTACCTCTTTTCTTGAGGGGGGCAGATTTGTTTTTATTTCATGCTTAAGAATATTTTCCCTCCATGTATCTGTGTCAGTGCAGTGCCTGTGGAATCCAGAAGAGGGAGTCAGATCCCTAGGCACTGTCATAGACCGCTGTGCCCCACCATGTGGGTGCCAGGAGTTAACTGAACCTGAGTCCTCTAGAAGAGCAGCCAGTGCTCTTAACTGCTGAGTCATCTCTCTAGGCCCTGCACTGTACTTCGTAAGCTGTGATTTTACAGGGCATATTTAGTAGCCATCTTAATTATTCTTAGCCAAGATGGCAAGAGACTGTCGCTTTGAAAAAAGTTTTCTTAGTACAGCTGTCATTGTGTCTTGTAGAGCACAAAAGGATATTGATTTGCACAACCACATGGAAGGAGGCAGCGAGGACAGTAAGGAGCACACATTGCGAAAGACGAGAACCCTGATAGTCTGACAGAGTGCTTGCTTTCCACTTGCCGCCCTAAGCGGCCGTCCTGCTCTTCTGTTTGTTTACCTGCAGTGGTGTGGTCTGTGGCGTGGATGGCCTTGGACTCCAGTCCAGAGAGCAGGTTCCTTTCCAGCTGGTGCATGTGGACTCGATGGTGTTAGTTGTCTCCCATCAAGTCACCCCCAACATCTCTGTTATCTGGGTCCGTCTTCTGAGGAGATAGTGTCACTAGGCTGCACCAAACTTACAGAATGAGAACACCATCCATTTTAAACTTTACCCCGCTCAAATCATTTGTCCTCCTTAGCTTAGTTTCTGTTCATGCCTGGCATGACAGAGTGATGTGCAGGAGTCTTTACAGGGTGCTGACATAATGGGCTGGCTCTGTGCCTGCCTCCTCCTGTTAGTAGCCTCTTGCTCTGCCTTCAGCACAGTGGGGCAGCAATGCATGACTTTCATCTTTTTGAATATTTTAATCCTGGTGGAATGTCTAGAAAAGAAAGTGGAAGAGGGTCTCCTACCCAGATGTACACTTGCTGACCTTAGATTGACTCAGGTCCTCATCCCCACCCTCCACCTTTCTTTCGATTTTTGTATTTGGTTTAAGAAATAAAATATTACAGATAGAGCTGTAGTTACGCACTGCTCTTTCAAAGGTATTTGTCTTTACCATGAGCGCTTTTCAACTACATAAACATCATACAACTATGAACAGAAATACAATCATGTAAATTTACATAATTACTGCCATGCTTTAATTTTTTCTATAGTTATACTTTATTATTTTGTGTGTTCGGAGTGTATGTAAGGACATCGTGTGCATACCTGGTGCCTATGGAGGCCAGAGGAGGGGGTCAGATCCTCTGGACTAGGGTTATGGCCCACTATGTGGGTGCTGGGAACCAAACCTGAGTCCTTTTTGAGAGCAGCCAATGCTCGCACTTGCTGAGCCGTCTTTGCAGCCACGTTTCCTGACTACACATGCTATCAGTCGTGATGTGTCGTGTGTAGACACTATGAGATCACACTTACACACCCCAGTTGCCTGTGTTAGTCCTGCATCTTTGTGTTCTTAGTGTCAGGTCCTTAGAACGTCCTCTCTCTTCGAACCATCAGCTCACAGATAAGCTGCTGCTGTTAGTAATGGGATTCCTGGTAAGGACATAGTGAGGAGAGAGATGGTAATGGCAGATCCCAACCACAGCTGTGGTAACTAAGTCTTCTCTCCTTTTGCATTGATAGTGTGTAGCAGAGGCATTAGTGTTCAGTGTTCTTGTCCCGTGGTGTCAGAACAGACTAGTGCTCTGACTGGCAGAGTTTGGGTTTTTAATTCACCTCTCCTGGAGCTTGCTCAGGTATGTACCATGACTACCTGGTGGTTAATTTTGATTGTTCAAGGTAGGGGGTTAAGATGAGAGCTAGAGAGCTGTGCTCTGCCTTTGTGCTCTAGAGCCATGTGATGACATGTGTCCTAAAGTAGCTCTTGTTTCCAACATGGATGATATAGGTCTGTCTGTTACTTTTGATGGGAAAAGAGAAGATTACTTCCCTGATCTAATGAAATGGGCCTCTGAAAACGGGGCTTCTGTCGAGGGTTTTGAAATGGTTAACTTCAAAGAAGAGGGCTTTGGTTTGAGAGCAACAAGAGACATCAAGGTGAGTTTATTATCTGTTGGTCTAAGGGGGTTTAAGTGTGTTTGAACCACTGTATGGTTTTGAGATTGAGCTCAAGGTATGGGACAGAGACCCCTTGAGGCCTGTCCAAAGGTTTGTGGGTATATAAGCAGCACTCTCCTTCCTTGTGAGCTGCAGTGCCTTTATCTGACTACATGGGCCTCAGTGCCACAGACAGCATTCTAGGGAGCCCTGCTAGTTCATCCTCTTGGAGAGCTGTGCCGTTAACCCTGCCCTAGAGCAAGGCCTTTATAGGCCTGGAGGAGACTGGAGAATGTGCCTGATAGGATTTTGAGACTTAATAAGGAAAAGGAACTGGACTTAACGGTGGGAGGGAGAACACATCAAATCCTGTGATGGATGGGAATGGAAGAGAGGGAGGCAGGCTGGAAGCCCTTGTTCTGAATAACCGAGTGGCTAAAAGTACTACTCATAGAAATGACAGCAGTAGGAGCGGAGAGAGAACAGGGCGTGTGGAAAGAAATGCTATTCAGACAGCCTCTCTGCTCCTTAGTCCTGCTGTCCTAAAGAGGAGGGGTCACTTAGTCACTCAGCTTTTCTGCCAGTGGGAGAAAGAACTGAGCTTAGCCTGTGGGTGCTGTTGCCCCAGGGTGTTTGTTCTGCTTTCTGCTCTTCACCCCATGCCTGACAGGGCAAGCTCACATAGGGAGGGCTTGGAAGGAGCCGGCGTGCCTGTGAGTAGGTGTGAGCATCTGCCTGCTTCTGGGCTAAACTCAGAGGCTATAGTTTGACCCTTTACTTTAGTCTCGTATCTTGTATCAGTTGGTGAAGAGCTTGAGTAGAAGAAATGGGTATTAGTTCCATCTCTTCAGACCTCCAGAAACTTTGACCAAGCTCTCATTAACCTGTTATCCTCACAACCCTGGCATGTTAGGTATTTGTTGAGTACCTACCATGCGAGGGATACTCATTTGTTATTATGCCACATTTATAGAAAAGGCTAGGACTTCTTCATGTATGATACTTATAATCTATTGTAGGGGACAAAGCAGAAAAGCATTCCCATAGTAGACACTAACAGAGGCAAAATGTCACAGGCTTTTTTCTCTTGTGTCACATGAGAAGCCTCATTCATGCCAGTACTCGCCAATATCTTAGTTGTGGTCTTACTGGCGCTTTTTTTGGGAACACTGTCTCCACAGTCTGGAGGCTGAAAGGAGCAAGCTTAAGGCACTGTGCACTGGGTTCTGCTGAGGGCCTTCCTACATGGCAGAGCTCTAGGCATGGGTTATGCAGTAGAGAGAAGAATTGTCACACATATGAAGACGTCCTTGTACACTGGGAGGAGATGAGTGAGGCCGAGGGTGTCTGGGCTGGTGCTCTAGCTGCTGCTGTGATGAGAATCCCTTCCTGTGCAGCAGCCGTTCTGCTCTGCTCCATTGCCTCAGTGGAAGTGGGAATGAGGGCTGGGGTTAGAGGGAGGGATTATTTCATGTTTAGAACTTGAAGTCTAAGTACAGTATGCAGTGAAACATACTGTTGTGTTCTACTCCACATGTTCTGAAAGTCTCCCTCTGTGTCACCAGCGTAAGGCTGTATGTGCCACATAGAGAGTTTAGACTTTGCTTGGACTCTTTTAACTACAGTACACATGTGAATATTTAAAGCATACCTGATATGTAGAAGTGCTCATATGCAGCTATGTTGTATTTCCTTGTGGTTGGCTTTCTGGTGTAGTTGAAATGATTGTAGCATAGTGTAAGATTCTACTGTTTTCTTATTTTTTTCTCTAGGCAGAAGAATTATTTTTATGGGTTCCACGAAAGTTACTAATGACTGTTGAATCTGCTAAGAATTCAATATTGGGTAAGAATAATTTATTTAAGGCAATGTACAAGATATACAAATTTCATCTCTGACAATAAACAATTGTGTTTGGTTGTTTTTTCAACTGTAACATAGTTCTTCAAATCCATATTAAAGTTTTCCACTTTATGTCCAAAGAGGGGTGCATTGTGACATGAAGTACTATATGATCTTGGAATTTTGTGCTGTGATTTTAGCATGTTTTGAGCGGTGGCTTTTTAAAGGAGTTCATGACACTTACCCTGCTAACTTCTGGGTTGATTTAGGGCCCCTGTATTCCCAAGACCGAATTCTCCAAGCTATGGGAAACATTGCACTGGCCTTTCATCTGCTGTGTGAGCGAGCCAGCCCCAACTCTTTCTGGCAGCCATACATTCAGACCCTCCCCAGTGAGTATGACACCCCTCTCTACTTCGAAGAAGAGGAAGTGCGCTGTCTTCAGTCGACACAAGCCATCCATGATGTCTTCAGCCAGTATAAAAACACAGCACGCCAGTACGCCTATTTCTATAAAGTCATCCAGGTGAGCAAGGCGGGGAGGAGTGGCATGTGTGTCCACTTGAAGTCTTACAGGGCTTAAGCACTTTACTCTTAAGCTGGAGGGTATCCAGGTACCTTCTGTCATTTTCACTTCTGTAGAACTACCACATAGTCTTTAACGTATCTGCCTTCATCAGCATCCAGCATCAATACAAGCAGAAGTACTTCCTCACTGACTAAAGTTGCTAAGCCTTTTGAAAGTGAGTTTATAAGGAGATTTTACAAGCTGTCAACCTTATCAAATATAAAACGTTGCTTGCGTGTAATGTTTCTAGGAAAATTAGAATTGATTTCTAAGGGGCTGGGTTAAGATCCCTGGTTGTTCTTGCAAAAGACCAGGGTTCAATTCCTAGCACTTACGTGATGGTTTGTAGCCATCTGTAGTTCCAGGTCCAGGAGAATCTAGTGCTCTTTTCTGACTTCCTAGGGCACAAGGCATGCATACAGTTCACAGACATACATGCAGACAAAACACTCATAGATAAAATGAATACATCTAATAAAAATTAAAAACTTAAAAACATTAGGGAATAGAAATTGGTAAAAGTTAAATTAATTTCTACTATATTCATGAGTTAAAAAAATTGACAGTTATGTCAACTGCAAGGTGATTTGCTTATGTTTTTCAAAGTGTACTACTATTTATTATGTATTATATTTTAGGTAGTCCTAAGTGAAAGTGTCATACACAGAGTCTCTAGGGGGTTGATTTTGACTTCGTGTGTTTTAGGGGTTTCATCTTCCCTTTTCAGGAAGGGGCAGAACCAGTGCTGCAGCTCCCCACTGAGCTGAACAGGAGGTGTCTCTCTAGACTCTGCTTTGCAGTACTTGGGTCTGCCTCAGCCCTGCTACATCCAACTGAGGAGAACAGGAATAGTAACCACTTGTTCCCTTTCCTTTTCTTGGGCAGTTTGGCAACCTGAATCAGGCTGATGTGGTTATATTGTAAATCATCTGTCCTACAGTGTTTTGTTTCCTTTTCAAATGCAGTCATCTCGCTTTATTCCTTAATGGAATAGTTTTATTTATCATTTATTTATTTATTTATTTATTTATTTATTTATTTATTTATTTATTTATTTATTTGATGACTTTATTTGTATGTGTGCATAGAACCTAGGGCCTTCTGTTTGCAGGCAAGCACTTTTCCTGTCCATTCATTGTTTTAGCTTTACAGCATGCCTGTTTTATAGGAATAGCCCTCTCACAGATACATCTCCCCTCCTGCCAAATGTTTCAACTATTTCAGAAGTCATATGATTCTTGCCTCAAACAGAAATTGTTTTGCTTTTCTAACCTCAAGGTTTAGGACATTATGAAGAATGGCAATATGTAGGTTTTCTTTCAAGTTTACCTAATTTAAAAAAAGTTGATGGAGCTAGATTACAACTTTGCCTCTTTATTTATGATGTCCCGGAGTCCTACATCTGACATCTGGTGTGGCTTTTTGTCATCTGAAAGTGTTATGTTTTTATTTTTATTTTATTTTAATGAGCACCTTGGCATTGTGAGTGCCTCTGACTCTCTGTCCTGTCTCATCCCCCCACCCCCGTGTGTGTGTGTGTGTGTGTGTGTGTGTGTACACACGTGAGAGAGAGACGGGGGGGGAGGGAGGGGGGAGGCAGAGGGGGAGGTAGGAAGGGGTAGGCTATGGGGTGTGGGCACTTACGTGGCCTAGCTTCAAAGCCTCGTTAGGAAGGGCTGGTCCCTAAGCTGGATGAACCTGAGGCAGAATGAAGCGGTAGAGGAGAGTCTGTCCCAGTAGAAACCCAGTGGCCCTGTAGGAAGAGCACAGGCTTTGTAGTAAGACAAAACCTCTGGAAAACCTGATTCCATCACACTTGCTGTTCAAATGGAATTTGGTCTCTGAAGCCAGGGCTTACCTACCATACTCTCTCTCCACTGCTTAGCACTGGGCTATGCCTCAGTGGGCAGTTTCTGTGCTACCCTGACTGTAAGGTGGGAAGATCCTGCCCCAACTCCCAGGCGAAGGTGGACAGAAAGAGGTGTCCTGTGTGAACGAAGCCCCTGGGCTGCACAGACACTCTGTGTTTGTAGTTGTCACTGTTGGGACCCTTCAGCTTCAGCTAGCTTTGCTTGGTTGTCACAGGTCCTTATGGTCTTCAAGGAATTCAACATCTATCATACTACAGAAAAAAGAAGGCAAGAATCTGGTAGTTGTTCAGTCCACAAGGCTGGGTGTCTCTGAGGGTTCCTGGAGAGCTGCTGGTCTTGTCAGAATCTTGAAGAAGTTGGATTTAATATCGACTGCAGCAACAGGAGGGTGGATTTGCTAGTGAGAGGGAAGGCCAGCAAGAAGGAAACAGTTTCCTTCCTTCCTTCATGTCTTTATGTGAGCCACCGCCAGAAAGTGCCATCCAGGTTGGGGTGGGGCTTTCTTCTGATTAAGACAGTTCTATCACAGGAGTAACTAACAAGTTGGGTCCCTGTCAATTCCCGATGTAGCCAAGTTGACAGCCGCAATTAGCCATTACACTTGTTAAATCATCCTTTGAGTCCAGCTGTTTTTCTTTTCTTGTTTTAGGTAATTCTCATCACTTCTGAAAGTGTTGAACAGTAAATCAGAGTAAATACAGATGTTGTCTGCTGTCATTTTGTTTGTATTATGTCTTCCCTCCGAGAGAGTAGTGAACCTCCCTTCCTCATGCTTTTTCAGGGTTGGGGGTTTGTCCACTAGCAGCTCAGTGCAGCATCACTATCTCAGCACTCAGGAAGAGCGAGGAGACCCACGTTAGCAATTCATCATGTGGTCTGTCCTGAGGTGTCTTCAGTTTTTGTTTGGGTTTATTGTTTTTGCATTGAACATCTTCACCCTCTCCAGAGACATGAAAACCCTTCCCCAGACAAATACACACATGAGCTCTGCCACAGATCGACGCAGAGTACAGGGAAGGGGTGTCCATGTTCCATTTCTAGTTATTATTACTTCCACTTAAAGTTGTCTTCCTGGGTGCTGGATTGAGGGCTCCTTTGTCAGGGCTCAGAGTCAGTGTGTCTGTGACTTTCCTTCCCCAGGTTGTTTGTGGTTGTGGTGTTAGTCGTAGGAACCTAACAGAGACAGCGTGTGCATTTCCCAGGTTGCTGAAATACTGTCCATGCCTAGCACTCTCTTCAGGTAGCAGAAATAGCGTCCCAGTTATATTCCCAATGGTCACTTCCAGCCAGTGTGGGCTTGGCCCCTTATTTTGTTTCTCTCACTTTGACTGGTCTTTTCCTCTTACCTGGAAACCAGTCTTAAGGGTCTTTAATACTGAACAAACTAGCCAGCCCTCTCTGGCTGCAGCTCTTTGTGTGATTGCTACTCTATCTGTCTCTTTGGATTTTAACCCCTCATAGCAACTTAATTATTTAATAACTCAAATGATAATGAGTCTCTTGAGTGTAAAGTACTACATTTAGAGATAGCCAATGATAAGAGAAGTACATGCATTCAATGTGTGTGCGTGCGCGTTTGTATGTGCATGTGTGTATGTGTCTCTGTGTGTGAGTGTGTGTGCATGTGTGTCTGTGTGTGTGCATGTGTGTGTGCATGTGTGTGTGCATGTGTGCGTGTGCATTTGCATTGCTAGGGATTGAATCCAACCCCATTGAGCCACAGCTGTAACTTCACAGAAGTTTTCTGTAACCCTTGTGCCCTTTTGGAGAGTATTTGGTAGAAGTCACTCATTTGTATTTATCTGATATTTCCTCAAATTCAGTTGAGATTATGCATTTTTGACATCAATGCCTAGAAGTCAGCTTGTACCCTGCTCAGTTCTTTACTTTCAGTTTGAAGTGATTTTATAGGTATAGATCAGACAGAAAAGTAAGGCATAGAGCACACTTCCCTCTGCTGCTCTGGCTTAGTGTCGTGCCTTAGCAGCTGCAGTGTAAGGTTCCGGGAGCCAGCTCTCCCGACTGCCCTTCCCCCGCTTTGCTTACAGTGTCTAACTTCTCAGTCACCTGATACTGCTTGGAAGAATACTTTGGCAGGCACTTTGTAGACAACTCTCATTTAATATTTATCTAAAGTTTTCACTTTAGGCTGAGATTATGTTTTTGGCAAGAGTACCATACAAGTCAAGTTGTGTCCTCCTCAGGGAACACATAAATTAATGTGCTTTATTAATGACTTTTCCAATAAATTGTATGCTTTGAGCAAATCCCCAATTCTCATTTCTAGTTTTTGTGCTCATCACTGCCCTCTGCAGGAGGGATGTATGATTGCAGGGTGTGCCAGCTGCAAGTTTTCTGCTGTTTTTTCTTCTGTGAGAACTGAAATTTTACTGTGAGGAGTAGTTGTCCCTACTTCCCCATTTATTGATTTATTCAGTAGTTCATATGAACAAGGATTCATGGACACTTATTTAATTCGATGGGTTCTATGACCCACTGCTCTCACTGTTGATTTGATGTACTATTTTAAATGGCTCTCCAAATGACACTTGATTTGTCCTTCAGTTTTAACTATTTGGAGGAAATCCTATGCAGCATTTGCCATAACCTAAATGTATGGAAGTATGTTAAATAAAAATGTTGAAATAACTGATTCTTGGGTTATACGTTGCTTACCAAGTTTCTTTAGCATCAGAGTGAAAAGTAGCTATGGGTAATCCTTTCTAGTGCTTCCCTCTGCCCATCCTAACTTAAACATTTTGCCTTGTTCTTGGCTGACTTCATAGTAATGCTATAGCTACTAGGTGAGGGCTATGAGCAGCAGAAGTGAGGCTGAAGGAACAGAGCCAGGCAGTGAATGGCGAAGTGACTGAAGCCAGTTTAGGGGACTGCAGGTGCGAGATGAGTGGGCCTTGGGTTCTTCTTCAGCTGTGGGAGCCACAAGCAGAAGTCACGAGCATAGGAGAACAATAACAGTCCCTGCTTTCATGGTGTTCTCATGACTTGGCTGGGAGTGCTTTCTGCTCAGGTAAGCAGCATCCACTTGCAGAGTGCTTGTCGGGCTGTCCTGAGGAAGCACACAAGTGAGGGTAGGTAGAGGGTGCTGTGCACATCACCAGGAGCTCATGGCTGCAAAGGTCAGTCCCTCTGGGGCAGAGCTGTGACTGTGCCTTCGGGACTGCTGAGAAAGGGAGAAGCTTCCTAAAAGGACTCCCTGGTTTAAGAAGTGTACTGGGGATGGAGTGCTTGTGAGATACACTCTACACCAGCTACAGCCCCAGATTTCCTCGGCTCTCTCTGAGGGTTTGATCTTTCCAGTGACCCAGGACGGAGGGCTGCATCTGCATTGTGTACGTGAGGAATGGAATGTGTGGGAGCTGCCCCGAGGTGTGGCGATGTCTGTGGTTTTTGGAATGGGTTTAGGGCGGTTCTGTAGGACCCAGCCTTTGAACCTGACCACAGAACCAGGCTTTGTTTTTAAGGTTATTTGTGGTTTTAATTTTGGGACCAAGAAGTTTAATGACAGAGTAGTCTGGAACAAAAGTTCTTCAGGATGTTATGTGTACAGCAAGTTGGATGTGCCCTATTGATTGGGAGGGTCATGTGCTTACAGCACCATTCTGTGAGCTTGGTGGGCATTCTGTTAGCACCCTAGTGTAATGTCCAGCCCTGGACACTGCCTCTCTGCCAGAGTTGGCAGTTATGCATCCTTGGAGGGTGTCATTTCTTTACATTATCCCTGGGTTCTGCAGAAGCTGCCAGTGCACCATCTCTCTATTACCTTACCTGGACAACTTTTCATGGTGCAAAAACATGAAAATAAGCCAGAAGCCAAGAAGGAGCACAGACTGGTATAGAGTTGTCAATGCCGTTGCTGTCTTGGTTGGAGCTGCTGGCTATCTTAAAATGTCTTGAACTATGTGTCCTTGCTTGTTCCTGATAGCCATTGTCATCCTTTTAATGGAGTTCAGTGTGTGAGAGTGTCTTTGTTCTTTGTGAGGTTCCTACAGTTGTGTATTACTCCTTTAAATGTGTATCTGATGCTTGTCGTCTTCATAAAGGCTGTGGTTCTGTCATTTAAAATTTAATCTGAGTTTCTCACTATGTCCACTTGTTTGTCTAATACCATTAACAATTCAATTATAGTCTTTATCTTCTGGGAATTTAGTGTCCTTTGTTTTCTCTATTTTTTTCTGCCTTTAGTTTCAGTGGCCTCTGGAAGACTTTTTTCTCAGTGTCCATGGCTTGCTCTGGGGGAAAGCCATACCTCATATAGTGCTAGTGCTGAGATTGGGCAAAGGACATCACTTTGTGGGGTGTCCATGTGAACCTGGGACACTGTAACTGGGACACTGTTATGTCCTTCTATGGAAGCTCCTCAGATTTAGACTACAGCATGCACTGTTCACTGTCCCTGACCCCTCATGTTAAACCCTGGCCTCCCTCCCCTTCCTTAGCCTCTGCCTGCCTGACGTGTTAGAATTCAAACTTGTGACTTTATCATTCCGCTTAGGAGCAGACATCCAATAAAGGGAGATGTATAATTTTTGCCCTCTCTTAATACCAGATGTTCACTTGTTGGCAGAAGTACCTGTGTGGATGCTACACACACATCCCTGGTTATACTCAGGTTTGATCCTTCTGGAGAAAGGGAGGTAAAGGGTGTGATGCCTATTGGCATTTTGGTTTTAGCTGCTGTTCTAGTGTCCTAGAGGTGTGTGTGTCACAGAGTTCCATGCCCTCCGACCTTGGTTTCTGTCCTAAGGTAAATTAGTATCCGAAAGGAGTTTATGTTTCCTTACTTTCTGTCTGCTCAGCTAGAGTGCTCTTCACTGAGCGCAGGGATGTTGTTTCATTCTGTTAGATAACTGGAGAGGACGCAGCTAGTGCTGTGGTTGCTGAGTAACATCACAGCTGAAATAGCAAACAACTGCTTTTCAGAATAAATACAGCTGGTGGACACTGTCCTGCAGCCCATTGAGAGCTGCGATTCCATCAACATCACTGAGCAGTGGGTGTTGGTTTAGATCCTAGGGATGTGGAGTAAGTCCACTGAGATGCAGCCCTGCTGCTCTGACTGCAAGTGCAGTTTGGAGGGCTCCAGAGCCCGCACTGTAGTCACCTGCTGGCCTCCCTACTCACTTCAGAATCACCAAAGCCACTGCTCACATCGTTGGTGTGATGGGCTTGTCACAGACTACAAAGGGTCAAGGGCAGACTGCCGCTGTCAGTCAAATGTTTCTTTGCTGAACTACATCTTCAGCCCTGCCTCCTCTTTTCTGAGACCTGTCTTGTTATAACAGCTCACGCTGGCCCAGACTTCTGTTACCAGCTCCAAGTATGTTATCTTCCTGCCTCAACTGTTCAACTGCTGCCATTATAAGTATGTTGCCAACATGCCTTGCTAATTCTGGTTTTGTTTTTTTAATGGGGATGTTTGCCTGCATCTTGTGTTCACATTTTGGAGTTTCCAGGATTTGTAGAAGACCCAGCAATGATTCCATGGTGATATGGATGAACTGTCCATAATTCCAGGTCAGGCTTTTTATGTAGATTGTGAAGTGTTGTCCTTTCTTTAGACTCGTCTTTCTGTGACTGGGCATGCATGGCTCTTGACCTTTCCAGCTTAGATATGTCTACCCAGTTAATAGGGATCTTCTGGGAATATAAAAGGTTTTTGTAATCCCCTAGCTCTCCTTATACTTGGAGTGAACCAGAAAGCAAGGCTTCTCAGTGGTGCTTTATGGTCCCTCCCCTCTTACCAACCCCTTCATCTGGCCTCTCCTCAGAACCTCTAGGATTTATGAGCCTTTGCTGCCTGTAAGAACCTTTCCCAAATTTCCAAAGCAACCCCTTTACCTCCTGGTTTCAACTTAGAGTCTTCCCGAGTGTGTATTCTCCTGACAGGATTCCCTGTCATCTGTCCTGTACGATGCTCATGTCTTTACAGCCCTACCACTGTCTAGGTGTGCTTTTGTGTTGTCACCTGTACCTTCTGCCATGTGATCATCTGGACAGGAGACTGTCTGTCTTGGTCACCAGTGTTGCCGCTAAATGAGAGAAGGCCAGGGTGTGCACACAGAGGGCTTAGTGTGTGAAACACAGTCCATAGAGAAGACCAATTTTCCTGTTAACTCTTAAAATCTTTACAGTTAGAACGAACAGCTTCTTGGAACAGACTGAATAAGGCCAGTCTGGGAGGGCAAAGGAGGACTCTAAGGCTTCTGCTCTGCAATGCAAGTTTATCTTCTTCTTCTCTCCAGGCCTGAAACGGAGGCCGTTGGTAATAAATTCCCAACTTCTAGGTTGGCAAGGCCTAAGCTGCATCAGGAGCAGACTTGCCTGTGGGGCTTTGCGGAGGGTCGCATTTATTTGGGTTTAGACTGCAGTGTTTCAAGCAGATGCCCTTTGTATGCAGAACTCAGATGGGGCAAACTTTCGTTGTTACATTGTAAATCTGTGAGCATGAGTGTTTTTAATGGAAGTGCTCACCCCGTCTCTATCGTGCTGACTATGCAGGTGTGTCTAAAGGAAAAGCTGTCAGGATGAGGAGACTTCACTTCTATATGCCAGTGACTTGAGGACAATTCTAATGAGCTCTAAAATGTTTTGTCAGTCTTTTTTTCTTCTTAAATGCTGTGATGGCATCTAAAATTAACACACCATTTTTATTTGCTAATATTTACCTCGGAAATGCTGTTGTCAGCTTTGAAATTCTTGCTCTTACTTACTGTCTTTTTGTAAGTCTTAAGTGAGTCAGAGGTCCTGGGCCCTGAACCAGAAGGACACTGGCGTTGTATTAATGGCCACATCTTCTGTGACCTGTATGATGCTGTTTACCGGCACCTGAAGGTGGGCCCTTGGCCAGTCATTGTGTGTGGACTCATGCTGCAGTGGCAGTGTTGCTTGTGGGATTGAAGTGTTAGGAGTAGGGCTCCAAAACAACAGGATCTGTAAGGAAGGGGCGTCAATGTCTGCCTGTCTCGTGCAGTTACCTCATTACCTAAAGGCCTGTGTTTTTAGTGACTCCAGCCCTCTGTCTTCTTTTTTTATGAAGGGAAAGCAAACAAGGCTTTATTGAGAAGGAGAGTGGGAGCCTTCTGTGGCAAAGAGGGACCTCTGAAATGGGTTGCCCTCTAGTGGCTTCCTGATATGGCCTGCCCCTCCTCGCCAACACTGCATGTGTCGCTCATCTGTGAGTAGCTTTGCCAGGTGCTGGCTTGGCAGAGACCTATGCTTCTGTCCAAAAGGAGCTGTCTATTAAATCCAGTCCAGCAATACAAACCAGAGTGGAGTCCAGCTACAGTCAGGGAGAGGAACAACAGCAGTAGAGCAGCACACACAGAAGTAGGGCTTCTCGCTGACCATAAGCCAGCCTGCTGTGTCATGTGATACGGAGTAGGCAGAGGAGTTGAAGGAGGGACACAGAAGAGAGGGAACAGCACTAACAAGGTATACTTTCCTAAGTGTCAAGGTCTGCCCTGTGTCTAACTGTGGGAGCTCATCAGACTCCTCCCTCTTGGCAAGTGAGGGTCAGTCGGTGAGGGTCCTCTGTCTGAAGATGCTTTCCTACTGATTAGTGGACTGTCCTACTTAGGATTTCTAACTTCCTTCTCTGTTCAAGCAGCCAACTCACTTGTCTTAAACCTTGGGGTGCTGGTTCATTTTTTATATCCGGCTGTGTCCAGTTAGTGCTGCCTGTTTGCACATGGGTGTGAGCTATCCCTGGAGCACAGGCAACTCACCAGTGGCCACAACTTCAAAGAAACACGACTACTTCTCTAGCTGACATCAGTTGCCAATAGCTTTTCATCTAGAGGCTGGGCCTAAGCTGTGTCCTGTCCTGAGGCTGCCTTCCACAGCACCGCCCTAGCCTCCTGCCATCTACTCTTTCTGCCCTCTTCTGCACGCTCTCCGTCTACAGTGTGATGTTTAAACAGTTCTCGCAAAACGTTTGCAATGTATTCCGGCTGTGTAGATACAAATAACAGGAAGAGAGGACGGCACGACCATTGATAAATGACTGTCAGTAACGGAGACGCCATTGACTCTCAGAACAGCTACCGTTAATGTAATATGTAGCTTCAAAAGAGGTAGGGAATAGTTAATAACCTCTTGTAGCAAAAGGGAACAGCTTGGGGAAATTTCCTGTTGGCTTTTAGCTTTTTTTTTTTTTTAATGTAATTTAAGCTATACCATATAAAGTTGATATATATTGCACACAGCCGAAGTTTTGAGATGGCAGCTCTCTAGTGTCCTTTCCTCACTAGGCACCTACCCTTTCCAAGGAGTGGCCCATGTCTTAATGTCACCAAAGCTTGCTTACAAACCTGTAAGTAGGGGTGAGTCATGGACTGACTCTGCATCTCCTGCCCCTGAAATGTTGGTGAGATTTGTTCATGTTGCTGGGTGTGGCAACAGGTTAGCCCCTTTCATTGTTCTGTAAGCTTTTTTTGTAAACATTGTCATCGCCCCGCCCTCCCGTTTTTGAGATACGGTTTTACCTTATAGTCCAGGCTAGCTTGGAGCTCCCAATGCAGCCCTGTTATAAGTAGCCTAATTATATTTGTTTTCCTGTGGACATTACTTGAATACAGTGTCAGTTTGCTTGCTTCAGCCTCCCAAGCACTGGGATGACAAGTGATGCCAAGTTTGAAGGCAGCGTGCTTTTCATTCTGTTCTTCTGTTCACGCAGACTTTGGTTATCTGCTGGGCCGTATGCTACTTTCTTCTCTCATTGCTGTGACAAATGACCTAAGTGAAAAAGCTCCTTAGAGACTGTATGTACCCTGTAGCGTCACATTACATCCACTGTCAAGACACAGAGGCGGAGTCTTAATGTTTCTCTCCTCTTTTGATTCAGTCCGGGGCCCTAGCCCACATTCTGGGTGGGTCTTCCCTTTTTAGTTAAATTTTGGGAAGTGCCCTTATGTCTCCTATGTGATTCTACATCCAGTTAAGTTGACAAATAAATTAACCAGCATGGGCAGGTGAGAGACAGACAGACACAGACAGAGTGTGTGTGAGAGAGGGAAGGGGAGAGTGTCAGTGAACATGAGTGTATATGCATGCGTACTCATGCACACATTTCACGTGGCGTGTGGAAGTTAGTGGACAGCTTTGCGAGCCAGTTCTATCATTATCCCTGTTCCCAGTATTGAACTCAGATATCCGGTTTGCATAGCAAAGACTTAAATCATTGGGCTGTCTTACTGGCACGGTTACAACTAGTCTTATATCTGTCTCCCTGAAGACATATATCTTTCTTCTTCTGGGCATTCTCTTGGGAGAAGGATTGTTGGAATACTGAAGGCTGCCAGTTTGGTCTCAGTTGACATTGCTAAACAGTTAGTTACTCCAAGAGCCCCAACCAGTGGGTGCTCTGACCAGCAGTCATTTCTACTTGTTCTACTTCTTCACCAGCACTGTGGGATGTGGGGTGCTGTGCACTTTTAGCTTTTATGGTTCCGAGTTACACTGCTGACTGAAAGTGTAAGCATGTTTCTGTTTGCTTACCAGTTTGATATCCTCTGTCAGAAGAGCTGGTCAGTCTTCTGCTTATTTAAAAATATATTTTATCCAACCCTGTAGATCTGAAATTCATCCTATAAACACAATATATATCTGAAATACATCCTGTAAATCAGTATAAAATTATTAAATATTTCACGTAATTTTAAAATAATTTTTTAGATCCTGTATTTTAGAAAGTTATGTAATATTAATTTTTATGATTGTGGTAAAATAAATAATTACTTTCATAGTGTTCTGTAACCTTCATTATTAAGTATTTCTCAAGCTTTTCTACCACTCAGGACATTAAGTCTTCATATGAAGTAGTAACTGCCTGCTGCCTCCCTGCCTCCCTGCCTGCCTCCCTGCCTGCCTCCCTGCCTCTCTGCCTGCCTGCCTGCCTGCCTGCCTACCTGCCATTGGCTGATTTTCGTTTGGCACTCTCTTGTGAATGTGTTCATAAGATGTGGGTTTGTAACTTTTAGTTTATAGCTGGGGAAGTCACTTTCCAGATGCTGTTTTTCAATAAATAGACTTTCTTAATGTTAAGGATGCCTGTGTTACTGGCCTCATCTTCAAGATAAGGCAGCGCTTTTTGTGTTTGTCTTAAGAGTTTGTTTTTTGGTCTGCGCCAGAAATTCTCAACTGTGACAGTTTGTCCCTTGGGTGGTGGAGACACTTTTGGCTGTCACAGCTGGATCATGAATGCTATAAACATCTTACAGTACAACAAAAACTGATCTGGCCCTGATACCAACAGACTGAAGTTGGAGCTCAGGCCTACGATAAGATGTGATACTGTTTATTAATGTGGTTGCTTTTGGAAGTATTACAGTCTCTGGAGAGAACTTGATCTTTCCAACATGCGTGACCCTAATCTTTTGTTTAAAACAAAACTTGGTTTTATTTATGATGGAGAGTTTTGTATGGTTATATTGACGGATGGGACGACGGTGGTAGTGGTGTTTGGTTTTTTTTTTTTTTTTTTTTTTGGTTCTTTTTTTTCGGAGCTGGGGACCGAACCCAGGGCCTTGCGCTTCCTAGGTAAGCGCTCTACCACTGAGCTAAATCCCCAGCCCCTGTTTGGTTGTTTAAAGGCAGTACTTGAGAGTAAATTGACCCGGCTTTTGAGAACGGTAGATACTGTATCCTTTCCAGTCTGACCACTAAGCAGATTTCATGCAGGCAAAGCAAATAGAATAGAATAGAACAAATAGAATCTTTAAGAATTGCTTTAAGTTGGGGACTTAGCTCAGTGGTAGAGCGCTTGCCTAGCAACCGCAAGGCCCTGGGTTCGGTCCCCAGCTCCAAAAAAAAGAAAAAAGAAAAAAAAAAAAGAATTGCTTTAAGATTACAACTGTAATGAAAACCGAGATCCTGACTGCTCTCCTGAACAATGACGTAAGTTCAGGAAACAACTTGACTGAACTGTGCTTTTATCAAAATTGCCGTCTGCTTCTTGGCAGAGTGAGATGAGTGACTGGATGCTTGCCGGATGGGGAGGAGCTTGTCCTCCATTTTTATCATGGTGGTTGAGTTGTGTTTCCACCTGTCAGGTATGCCGCACGTGCCTGTTTGGGCACACAGACTGTGGTAATCTGCATAGGTACTTAGGAGAGGTGGGGAGGCACACTGAGCCTCGTGGCAGCTGGGGCGCAGCAGGCAGTGGTGGGAGAGTGGTGTGGACACACTCTCCTCTGGATTCACACCCTGGGCAGATTCAGACGATTCTTAATGCTAAAATCTACGAATTTTAAAATCAGAATCAATAGCTGTAGGGTGGTCAGATGAGGAGACTCATGTCTAGGGTGTATTATAGGATGGCAACTGTTCTACTGTTGGTGATCCCTAGAGTATTGTTTTGATAATTAGTAAATCAATAACATGGGTTTATTAGACTCAAGGTTTTCTTTTAA